>NC_057812.1:318317310-318651042 GCF_018294505.1 Triticum aestivum
GAGAGAGAAAGGGGGAGAGTTTGTCTGATTGGTAAACAAATGAATAATGACATTTTTATAACTGAGATTAAGACAGAAAGGAGACCTCAACAAATGTTATGTGTGTGGGAGAGATTAATTTTAGTGGTAGGAGTCATATCTAGAAAGATATAGGGTGCGTGAGAGAACCCTAGAGAGAAAGACAAAGTGAAAGATGAGTGAGAGATTTTGTGTGTGTGGCAGTGAAAAAGAAAGCTTAGGTACCTAGTGATACCAAAGAATGATAGAGACGTGAGAGATAATGAAAACCGTGTAATGTATAATGATAGGAAGAGTGTGACACTTCTCAAGGGGGCGTCGAGAGACCATGTTTGCGAAACTAGGAGAAACATGAAGTGAGTGTGCAGGTGAGTTGGAGAAAAGAGAATGATAGCTACATGAAGGAGCACGTGAGAGAGATGGGCGTGAAAGTAGATTCAAATATTTATTTGCATGTATAGAAAATGTCAACATAAAAGGATTCAAATATTTGAATTCGAGATGATGATACATGTAATTCATACTCGAACCAAAATTGATCTAACAAACATGCATACTCATATGAGTTCACGCGCATTTATGTTCTTTAATATGTAGATATTACTTATCCATACATTTTAGTATAACATAATTTGGTTTAAAATTTTTGAATTCAACCTTATGATTTTGAGATCATTGTATTTGTAAATCATATTAAATATAAAGGAGCAGAAGTCTTTGTGGTGCTTTTGAAAGTATATATAATAAAATGTTGTATATAGAATTTTATTCCAAACAAAAATGTATCCTGCCCAAACAAAAATAGAATACAAAATGGATTGTAATTGAGTTGACATGGTAAACATGCAAACTTTTTCTCAAAAAATTGAATGAAGCGGCCAAACTCGCAGTAACCGCCCGAAACCAAAATATGGGAGATGGAAATTATTGCCTGTCCCTGACATGCAACACATGTCGGCTTGATTTCAATAGGTCTTGATAGGGGCAGGTTTATAATTTCACTAGAAAGTGACATAACCGCCTCTCACCCAGATTCATACACAGTCGGTGCCAAAACACAGTGTCTCCTCGACCAAATCGCCTCTCACCCGGATTCATACACGTTGTCGCCAAAACAAACTCTCCTCCGCCAAAATCTCCATCTGCAAATATTCCGTGTATGCAAGATTACCATCCTATTCCAACCAACTAATATTGTTGTGATGTAGTAATTTTTAAAGGGGGTAAGTTTGTAAATTTCCTCACATTTGAGACAAGAGCGCCCTGAAGACATGGTTCCCCCTTCCTCTCTCCCTCCATTTCCCCATTCGTACTCCATGGGCGCCAAAACACCCTCTCCACCCCAGCCTCCTCCGTCCGCCACCCCATCCACCGTCGTCCTCCTCCACCATGCCGGAGCTAATACCCCGATGCCGTCGTCCATTACAAGAGATCAACCTCTCTCATCCACGGCTTTAGACCAGGATCCTTGCATCCTGCCCTCTCATTTCATCCCCATTGTCGTCCACCTTGCCGGCACCACTCCTACGACCGTGTCGTCCACCGCGCCATGATATTTTCCCTGCTGCCACCGTCTACCCTCCTAGATCTGCTTCCACGCCGTCGACAGCCATCGCTACCACAACACCGTCAAATTCTTTGCAGATGCATACATGGCGCCCCACCAGAGGCGGTACTCTTTCGTATCTGCTTAACTTATTTATCGCAGCAAGAAAATAGATTGCCATTGCTTTACTGTGATTTCTTGTCCATCACTTAGGATCTCACTTGTTAGTTGAAAGCAAACATTGGTTGAGAAGTTGCCTTTGTCCAGTTTGCACCTTCAGATCCGCCATGGCACGATCAACACTATACGCGCAATGCTTATGGTTTTCCCCTTTTATATTCCACACTAGTTAAATGGCAGTAGACTAAATTTCAAAATTGGGTCAGTCAATTTTTGAGAGTTCGCCAGAGGGAGGAAGGTGCTCGGGTGGGGACGGTGGTTGTGGGGGTGGTGGCCTGGCGGTGCTGGGGCCTCGCCGAACGAAGAAAACTCGATGCGGGTGGGGGAAGGGTGGGCCCGATGGGGGTGGGGTGGCGGAGGAACACAGGTGGTGGGGGCGGTACAGGGGAGGGCGGGGCGGGGGGTGGGGGGGTCAGGGCTTGTGGTTCGGCCGGCGGCCCATGCGGTGTTCTATAGGGGAAGAATCGGAGATGAGGAAGAAGAAGGGTTAGGAGACGTAGCATCTTCGTCCAACCGCCTAAAATGGTCGATTGACCCAAATGACGAAAGTCACACGACTTGCATGCAGACATTCCTTTATATTCAGTACCATCATCGTAGGTGCTTAGCACTGCTCCTCAATCCATCAAGCTAAACAATGTGCCACTCATAATACCAAACTTGTTGCTTAAATACGAATCTGATATAATGCTGAAATTACTAAAACTGATAATGTTTAATTGGTCAGCTATTGTTCCTACTTTACTTTCGAAAAGCACATGCACCACATGTAGAGAGACAGCAATGAGTTGCATTCTTAATGCGCTCTGGTTCATCATGTGTGGGCACTGCTGTCGGCGTTCTGGGAATGGGGGTCCCTAGACTTGCCTGCCTGCGGCCCACGGTGTGGCGCTACGAACGTGCCCGTACGGCCCATCTTCACCAGCAAGGACTCAAGAACCTCGCGAGGGGCCAAGCCTCGCGAGGCAGAGGACAGAGGACCTCCTCAGGAGCGGCCCCACCAGGCTGGCTCGCGAGGGGCGGAGAGATCAAGGCCAGGCAAGCCTCACGACGTTCTAGTGACGTAAGCCATGATGACCAAGGCCAGGCAGGCGCCAGCACGCACAGTGTCCTTGTTTCCTCTTTGGTGCTAAGGAAGCAGGCGGAAGCGCGGAGTACCGAGGCGTCAAGAAAAGGTTTCCGTATCAGTGCAACGAGACCAAGACCAGCAGGACGGCAAGACGGAGGTCACCATGGAGCCCAAGACGGCGTCACCATCAAAGCCTTTGGCAGGCGAAGACTTGTTTTGTCAGGATAAGTTGTACTAGTTGTCCCCTTTCGAATTGGCCGTTGTTGGCTCCCTTCCCGCTCAATATTTGGGGAGAGGACCAGGGCCTCTATACATAGGAATAGCCACCACCATAGCGAGGGGATCGGTCGACCGAGAGAGACCACAACCACCACCAGTTCACCGAGCACAAGAACACCTCTCCTCGGGAGGCTGTTCTTCCCCTTGCACTGTTCATCCTCAGCCCAAGAGGCAATCCACCACCACCACACTGGAGTAGGGTATTACACCACAACGGTGACCCGAACTAGTATAAATCTTGTGTCCCTTGTTTTACGAGTTCGTTGGTTAGCCCGTAAGATCTTAGAAAAGCTAGAACGTGGATCGGTAAGGGGAGATCTTCGCGCGCACCCCAGTGTTCGAACCTTGAGGGTTTTGGCGGAACCCGTGATCCGACATTTGGCGCGCTAGGTAGGGGTGCGCCGAAGATTCCCTTCCATCGCTCCGTGTCCGGTTGCTTCACCACCTCCATGTCAGACACTCACCGTGCTCGCGCTGAGCGCCGGGCTTCCCTTGCTGCCCACATCGCTCAGATGGCTCCCGTCGGCGAGCCATCCCATCATTCCCTGTCGCTTGCCGCCAACACCGCCACCGGCCCGGCGGGGAATGAGCAGCAAGCATCCTCACTGCACCCCTCGGTGCGGCGGACGGCCGCACTGCCACTCCATCAATGACCCCGGCCGGTTCGTCGTCCCACGCGCGTCGCGCTCCCGTGGACGTGCAGGCCGCCCTGTGCATGGCGCATGAGCTCCTGCGCTACCGCCGCGTCGACGACTTCTATGAGGACTAGCTCGACCGCATCGCCGAGCTTGTCAGCGCCGCAGGGGGCTCCCCAGCGTTGTCCCTCTCACTGCCACACCCTCCGCCAGCCGCGGGCGGCTTGGCCCATGAAGTGCCTCCACCACCTCTACCACAAGACGGGGGCTTGGCACCCAGGCGCGCGGCCACACGGCGTGACCTTCTACATCCGACGCCCGCGCAAGAAGAAAGAGGCTGCCAAGAAGTCCCTCGACCACGAGAAAATGCCCCCATGATCCTTGTGCCACCATGGCAAGACCGCGTGCCGCCTGCGGCGGCGGTGCGCAGACCCCATCAAGGACAAGTTTTCCACCAGCGCAGAGTCCCGATGACCATGGCAGGCTGCCGTGCCTTCACCCCTGAGCTGCGTAGCATCGCTTGGCCAGGCAAGTTCAAGCCGAATCTGCCTCCTCGCTATGACGGCACCCCCGCCCCCGCGGAGTTCCTGCAGCTCTACCAGATGAGCATCGAGGCGGCCAACGGCGACGAGAAAGTCATGGCGAACTGGTTTCCCATGGATCTCAAGGATGGTACCTGCTCCTGGCTCCTGAACCTGCCTCCAGGCTCGATCTCCTCCTGGGACGAGATGCGCGACCGTTTTGTCGCCAACTTCCAGGGCACGCGCGACCGCCCACCAGCTGCGGGTGACCTACGCCGCGTCAAGCAACAACCAGGAGAGACCCTCTAGAAGTACATCTAGCGCTTCAACAACGTTCGCCTCAAGATCCCCAAGGTGACGGACGAAGCCATCATCTCTGCGTTCTCCGATGGCGTCTGCAATGTCAAGATGAAGGAACAGCTCGCCATCCAAGAGGAGTTGTTCACGTCTCTAGAGCTGTTCAACCTGGCGACCAAGTGCACAAGAGCTAAGGAGGGGCGCCTCTCCCTCCTCGAGCTCTCGGCCGCAGACCCGGAGGAGAAGAAAGCCAAGGCCAAAGACGTGAAGCGCAAGGGAGCAGCCGTGCTCGCGGCGGATCCAGACACAGAGCGTGGTAGGGACCAGCCCGAGTCATCCAAGAGCAGCCGACCGTTCTACGCCTTACATAACCTGCATCAACACAACACCAGTGACTGTTAAGAGCTGAGAGCCATTCCAGAAGGACACTTTGGTCGACGCCCCGGGCGCAACGACCGGGGCTACGACCGAGGAGGAGGACGTGGTGGTGAACGCTGGGATGACCATGGCCTGCGCTAGGAGTGGCGTGACCGGCCTCGTGAGGACCACTGGCAGGATCAGCCTCACGAAGGCGCCTAGAGGGATCAGCCTCGTGAGGATCGTCCTCAGGGCAACGCCGGTCTTACTCCACTACCGCCACCACCAAGAAGGAACGACGACCACCATCAGGACGAGGGGGCTGGGGGCTTCCAGCAGCCGCGTGCCATTGCCTGCATCTTGGGCGGAGCTCAAGCCCCAGCCTCACAGCGTATCTTCAAACAGTTTGCTCGTGAAGTGAATGTGGTCCTCCCCAAGCTCTAGGCCACTCGCCCGCTCAGGTGGTCCCAGTGTGCCATCACATTCAGCTCGGCAGATCAGCTCAACTGTGCGGCCACCGCCGGCATCCTCCCGATGCTTTGTTCACCCGTCATCAGCAACGTGCAAGTCACCAAGACCCTCATCGACGGCAGCGCAAGGCTCAACGTCCTGTCCGTCGAGACGTTCGACAACCTTCAAGTGCCATACGATCAGCTTCATCCCACCAAGTCTTTCTCAGGAGTGACTGAAGGATCCACCACCCCGATCAGGCAGGTCCGCCTCCCAGTCACCTTCGGACAATGCAACAACTACCGCACCGAGCTCATCGACTTCGACGTCGCCCACATCCTTCTGCCATACAATGCCATCCTTGGGTATCCGGCCCTCGCCAAGTTTATGGCCATGTCGCACCACGGCTACAACATCCTCAAGATGCCAGGAAGCGGCAGGATCATCACAGTCCCCTATGAAGAAAAGAGATGCGGTGTGCTCCCTCGAGCGCGCCTTCCAAGCAGTATCAATCGAAGACCCCGACCACAATGCAGATCGGTACCCTCCGGAGGTCGTCCCTGAGAAGAAGAAGCAGCAGCAACTCCGTGCCGGACCTCAGGAGGGCAGCACCGCAAGTGGCACCTCATCAGGAGCAGCGCTCGCACCTGGGGCGTCTCCCTCTATAGCATAGGAAGGCACGCCCGGCGCCCACCTCAGGTAGGGCTCGGGGGCTCTCTACTGGAGGGCCTCAGACCTTGCTAACATTACGAGGGAGGCGCTCGGGCACCAGTTGGAGGCGTGTTTCGCGGCACGTCTCCTTCAGGAGGACACTGGGCAAGGAACACCGGGCGCTCAGGAGTTCATCACCAAGGTATCTCAGGAGCTTCAGGAAGCAAGAGCAATACGCGGCGACCGCGCCCACCTCGCGCTGCTCCCCACCCAGGCAAGGGTGGTGAGCTGCGCGTCTGCATCGACATACCAGGGCTCAACCGAGCCGCATCTCAGGAGCGCTTCTGGCCTTCGCGTGTTGGGCGCTGCGAAGGTCCACCTCACAGCTACGTTCACATGTTGTTCGGCCTGCCGAGCGTGGCCGCTGCCTTCCAGCGCAACCTACGAAGCGTCATGGCGGGTTAGGAGGCCAGGCACCATGCAGTCCTGGTGGAGTTGGGTCCTCAAGGAACCGCCTGGAACCCCAGAGCATCCCGAGGCTCAGGGCCCCGGTGGCTCATGAGGGGCAACCCCTTCACCGCATACCTTCAGCTTCCTCAACACCCCTTCATCAACGGAACCAGGTGACATTTTCCAAGTTCATTTAGCTGGGAGCGGCAGGAGGCTGCATCATTCCCAGACCGCATGGGTCCGTCCCTGTGGCATGTATCCCTTCCTTTTTATGTCTTTAGCATACCTTGCTGGGGGCGCCCCTCGGGCTGCATCATCCCCAAGCCGCTCGGGCCGGATCCAGTGGCGTGTATCGTTTATGCATTTACCTGATCTAGGTTTCCTTTCATGCTTAATCTATCTATGACTATCACCTGCTTGATTGTCGCCCATCCCGGGAGCAGTGCGTCGGTCGTCTTTCTTCAGGACACTTCACGTAAGAGGATTAGGCATGGCGTCTATGCTCGGGCCCGTCCCTACATCATCGATAAATCCAACGGCCGAGCTCTGTCTGGCGGGCCAGCCCCGTTCACGTCACCTCCTGGGGCTGTTCGTGCTTGGCTTTCTCATGCGATAACCTCAGGAGATTTGTTCGGCGCAGTTTGTCTGACCACCTCATAGGACCAAGGCAGCGAACAAGAATCAAGACCAGGCGCAACCCGCCTTGAGGTAGGGCCTCTTGAGTCCCGTGCTGGCTCACGAGTGCCTAGGCACACCTCGTTTGGCCCTATCGTGCAAGCCAGGTGTCAAGGCGGGGTTGTACACGCCCTAGGGGCTCTCCGCAGTAGGGAGTCCCCTCCCACGTACTAGTGGAAGCACCATGCTCCGTGCTGGTAGTCGACACTGCCAAGGAGCGGCTATGCCCGTGCAAGTGCGGAAGCGCCATGGTCTGTCCTGGTGATAAACAACTGAGGGCGGCCTCACAGCCGTATCAACCTTAGGGAGCCTCCGGGCTCAGTGTGTGGCCTAAATGCAACGCCTCCCCTCGGGAGAGCTGCCCGAGGGGGCTGGGCACGGGGCTGTGCTCGGGTCACGCCCAAGCGTACGCCACCTCGCCAGGTGCCTCGGAGGTCATCGCGCGCCCTCCAAAATGGAGCTAAGGTATGAAGGTCGTTTGAACATCAAGGGGGACTCCTGAGCATCGCGACTCATGAGCCTAACTGACCACATAGCCCCTCACTCCTTGGTCCATCCTGGTCTCGGGTCGGCCCAACGGCGATTGAGGTATGCGCGACAAGGGGGACTCCTGAGCATCATGACTCAGGAGCCTAACTGGTCCCGTAGCCCCTCACTCCTTGGGTCCGTCCTGGTCACCGGTTGGTCCAATGGCGGTTGAGGTATGCGTGGGGCCGGGCTCTGCCAACGTAGAACATAAAGCAAATAGGAAGAAAAATCGCAAAATCTCAAAGCAAATATTACAAGACGTATTGTTCTCCGAATACCAAACACAAGTTTAAATGCCTCCACGAGGCACACTGCAGGCTGCAAGAGTTTCAACAGGAAAGAAGTCGCAAGCCAGTCATCCCTCGACACCGTCGGCACCTGCAAGAGGTGCCCCCTCGTGGGTGGCGTCATCTCACCTGCACCACCGGTCGAAGGCGCGGGGGCAAAGGAGTCGAACTTCTCCAGCAGGGCTTCCACCTGACCCTTCATGGCTGCAGCGGTAGCCGCGCAACACTCCTCATCCATAGGCTCCAGCAGCTCATCAAGGCGGGCGGCGGGATCGCGAAGATGAAGCTGGCTGAAGACGCGTGTCAGTGCGGCTGAAGAAAGGACGCGAGCCTCTGCCTCTACCATGGGGCTGATGCCACACACGACTTCCTCAAGCGCATCGACCACGTAGGGAAGTAACTGGGCGAGGTCATCCTCATTGGAGGCCAACGGCTTCTCCAAGCCTTTCTCATAGAGTGACTTCAGGGCCTCGCAAGACCTCTTCTCCAGAAGCGCGAAGGCTGCGCGGTCCTTGGCCAGAACCTTCACCTTGGCGTTAAGATCGACCCCCTTCGCCTCCACCTTCCGCTCCAGCTCCTCCAGCCGGCTGCGCTCAGTGGCCTGCGCCTTCACCAACTCCCCCATCTCGGTGTCACGGTTCTTGATGGCGTGGTCTCGGGCCTTCATTTCCTACTCCTTCGCCTGACTGCCGCGAGCTTCTTCTGCACGCTCATCACGCAGACTCTTCAGCTCGTCCTCCAGCGCCCGGCAGCGGTTGTGGGCAGCTCCGGCGTCCTTCAGCGCTGCCTCGCGATCGGCCGCAGCTTCAGCGACGGTCCGCTTCTCCTTCTTGGAGGTCGTTGCGGCCTGTCTTAGCGCCGCCCGGACTGTTGCGTCATACTGAAGCTAGCCGGAGGCCAGCTCCAGTCGCCCGGCTACCAGGCGCGGGTTCGCGCCCAGGAGATCTACCCACAGCTGAGCCGTCTCTGAAAGGGCACGCTCTAAGACAGCAGAGGAGGCAAAAGAACCTGGGAGTAATGGCACAGAAGGAGGAAGAGGCGTCAACACCATGGCCTGAGAGGGAGGAAGCTCCTGAGCCTCTTGGACCTCAGCACCCGAGCCAGACGCTGGCACCTCCTAAGCCAGCGGCACTTCGGGGGCTGACTCCTCCCGAGGATGCTCCACCTGGCCTCGCGAGGATGGTCGGGCTGGAGAAGCACGAGCACCATCCCTACCTTTGCCCATAGAGAGGGGTGCTATCGCAGGAGGCAACCCGGGCTCAAGCAGCATCACCTCGTTCTCCCTTCTCCTCTTCACCTCAGGCGTCATCCTGGTTGCACAACAAGGAAAAAGAGTCGGAAACAAGCACCAACAGCAAAGACAAGAATGAATGTCAAGAGGCAGTAGTATAAGCAAGAACAAGATGAAGCTCAAGCACTTACTGGTCCACAGCAGCGTAGTCCACCTTCCGCTTGGTGAGCTTAAAGCCGGAGAGCTTCGCGACCCGATGCACAGGTGCTCCAGCTCCGGAAGCAGAAGCAAGAGCGGCAGCTCGGCCGGAATCGGCTTCAGGCGGCATTGGAGTAGAAGTAGCGTCCCGGGAGATCAACGTCGATCGGTCCCTCGTCGGGACGATGGGCGGCTCTCCCCTCTCCAGGCGGTCGCCGGCCTCGTCGTCCTCAGGAAAGGCGCGGAGGATATCAACTTTACTCAAGGGGGAGGTCTCCCCCGTCCCTTTGGGGGTCACCTCCGAGTCTTCCTCCTCCTCTTCTTCCTCCTCGTGGGACTCACCAGAAGACAGCTCCACCGGCGTCGGCGCCATAGGGGCCCCGGTGAGCACCGGTGGCACCAGTCCGCGCCTGTCAAAGGTCGGCCTGGAGGCCACGACCAGCGCCCCGTCCTTGTGGGAGAACAAGGGAGTGAAGACGTTCAGCGGATACTCCTGATCGTCCCCAACCAGGAGGCAGAGAGCTGAAGTCAGCTCCTCGCTAGACAAGGCCTTCGAGCTCAAGAGAACCTTGTCCTCTTCGTCCCCAAGCTCCCACAAGGGCGCGTGCAGGCTTGAAGCAGGGCCACACGTAGCGCCGGGAATTCCCTCAGGAGCATGGCACCTGTAATCTTCACCGCCTTTGCGTTGCCTGACTTTAGGTCGGACTTCATCCGCTCCAGCACTAACTTCGCCCTCTCGTCGGTGAGCTTAGCGCAGGACCATCCCTTGTCGGTCTAGGGCCTCTCCGTCAGCAGCGTCAAGCGTGGGTGGATGCATTTAGCATCCATCATGGCCCACTTGCTCCGGAAGCCATCGGCTTTCTTCCCCGTCTTCAAGATCGAGTTGGCCTTGCCGGCCGCGATGAAATTGACACACCCGGAGGCGTGACCCTCCTTCGCGTGGAGGAAGAAGAAGTGGCGCGGAAGGGCCACAGACGGCATCACGCCAAGGTACGCCTCGCAATAGTAGGAGAAGATCGACAAGAGAAGGATAGAGTTGGGATGAAGATGCAGTGCCTGCAGCCCGTAGTGATCAAGGACCTCATAAAAGAAGTCAGAGAAGGGGGGAACCAGCCCAGCAGCGATGCTGCTCAAGAAGAAGGGGTAGAAGGTGCTTCCCTCGGGCTCAGGCACGTCGGAGCCGGCCCGGAGTCCATTCTTCCCCTTCTTGTTGCT
Source organism: Triticum aestivum (assembly GCF_018294505.1). Classification (NCBI taxonomy): domain Eukaryota; kingdom Viridiplantae; phylum Streptophyta; class Magnoliopsida; order Poales; family Poaceae; genus Triticum; species Triticum aestivum. Next base: position 318,327,898 of record NC_057812.1, read on the forward strand.
TTCCCCCGCCATCAGCAAGCGCGTGGCGGCGAGGTTCTTCTCCGAAACATTGTGCGCATCGCAAGATGGATCGTACCAAGCCGGCGACGAGGCGGGCTTGACCCTCCGGGGCGCCATTGGTCACCGATGCAGGAAGGATGTAGATCTGGAGATTTCGTAGGCAGGGGGCAAGAGAGGGGATCTGAGCAAGGCGAAAGGAAGCAGTGAAGGCAAGCGCTGTCTACGCCAACCTTTTTGACAGTCGGGCAGTTGTCGAGGTAGCATGGGGAAGCGGAGATGCCCACGTCCAATCAACCGCCATGCGTCGACCAAGGTCGCATGCTATTGGGGCCCACGGCGCTCCGCACTTGCCCCTTTGGCTTCACCTTGGAGCCAAGCCTGAGCGCGCCTTGGGCCCGGGGGCTACTGTCGGTGTTCTGGGAATGGGGGTCCCCAGACTTGCCTGCCTGCAACCCATGGGGTGGCGCTGCGAGTGGTCCCATATGGCCCATCTTCACCAGCAAGGACTCAAGACCCTCGCGAGGGGCCAAGCCTCGCGAGGCAGACGACACAGGACCTCCTCAGGAGCGGCCTCACCAGGCTGGCTCGCGAGGGGCGGAGAGATCAAGGCCAGGCAAACCTCGCGAGGTTCTAGTGACATAGGCCATGACGACCAAGTCCAGGCGGGTGCCAGCGCGCACAATGTCCTTGTTTCCTCTTTGGTGCGAAGGAAGCAGGCGCAGGCGCGGAGTACCGAGGCGTCAAGCAAAGGTTTCCGTATCAATGCAACTAGACAAAGACCAGCAGGACGGCAAGACGGAGGTCACCATGGAGCCCAAGACGGTGTCACCATCAGAGCCTTTGGCAGGCGAAGACTGCTTTTGTCAGGATAAGTTGTACTAGCTATCCCCTTTCGAATTGGCCATTGTTGGATCCCTTCCTGCTCAATATTTGGGGAGAGGACCAGGGCCTCTATACATAGGACTAGCCACCACCATAGCGAGGGGGTCGGTCGACAGAGAGACCACAACCACCACCAGTTCACGGAGCACAAGAACACCTCTCCTCAGGAGGCTATTCTTCCCGTTGTACTGTTCATCCTCAGCCCAAAAGGAAATCCACCACCACCACACTGGAGTAGGGTATTACACCACAACGGTGGCCCGAACCACTATAAATCTTGTGTCCCTTGTGTTACGAGTTCGTCAGATTAGCCCATAAGATCTTAGAAAAGATAGGACGTGGATCGGTATTAGAGATCTTCGCGCGTACCCCAGTGTTCGAACCTTGAGGGTTTTGCCAGAACCCGTGATCCGACAACTGCGCAACGAACATTTTATTATCCAAAATCTTCTTGCTCTTCTTTAGCATGTTCCTCTTCTATTCTTCTTTAGTAAGTACTCTCTCCGTTCCTAAATCCAAGTCATTGTGTAGATTCCACCATGGAATACATATGGAGCAAAATGAGAGAATCTACACTCTAAAATGTATTTGTATGTGTTCCATAGTGAAAATCTCTACAAAGACTTGTATTTTGGAATGGAGGGAGTATGATAGTAGTATAGTATGTTCCTTGTAGTGAAGAGGAGCAGGGACATTTGCAGTATAGAGGTCTATTCGGTCGGTTGTGATGGAGACTTTTAACTCTTCGGTCCTCCTTGATTCGTAGGATTTTGTAAACACAGGAATAGGAATTGTAGTGCCTGCCCACTTGAATCCTATGAGATTAGCAAGGAAATGCGGGGAGTTGTGTCGCCTTTGAGAGTTACACTGATATTAACAGTACCACACCTTCAGTTGAAGAGAGCTGGTATCCGAAGCCTTTCTAGCCGTACCGGCAATAGAAGCCCATATTTTCATGCAAATTCCACTTTCCTGATTTTACTTGTGATGCTTATTCCTGCTATATCTACACTATGATCTGTGTAGCTGCTTTGTGTCGCACTAGCAGCAGTCCACTCTTGAAGCTAAACAGCACATCAATCATAAGTCCAAAGCTTACTTCTTTAAATACGAATTGTGATATGATACGGATATTAGTTAATAGACATACATTTAATCAGTCAGCTAATGCTCCGATTTGATTTTCCAAATGCATGTGGCCACGTAAAGACAGACAGCATGGAATTGCATTTCTTTGGGCGCTGTGATTCATCATGAGTGGGCAACCAAAATTGTATGAAAAGAAGCGGAACCTCAAGAATATGCTTCCTCTTCTGTTCTTTAACATGTTCCTCTTTTGTTATTCTGTATTTAATACGTACAGTATGTTCCTTGTCAGGAAGGGGAGCAGGTACATCTGCAGTCAACAACTGATAGAGTTGGCCTGTACGTGATCGGTAGGCTTTTAATTAGTAGCAGCAATACAACACCGTATTTTCTAGCCAATTCCACTTTCCTGATTTATATATGCTGGTTATGGGGTACCCCTTTTATGTACACTACGATCTTCCTGGTTGATGTGCGCTCTTATTATCATGGTTTGGCAGTAAACTCTGTATACAGTATATTATGAACCTATCATCTGCGAACTATCCTTACTTCTGGAGCCTATTTTTTGTGTACTTGTGCCAGATTATATTAATGCACATACCATATTCTAGCACACATGGGCTCTCTCATCAGAATCCAGTGATAGCACACAAGGGTTTACATGGATCCCCTATATTACAATATCCTCTACATTACAAAGATAATCTCACTACTATTTATGTTTTCATGCTTCTTAGATATTGTACGTAATCACAGTGAATATTAGAATCCACGCATCAGAAGAATATTGTGGAACACTGTAACGACTAACAAAATTGGCACCAAGGCATTGAGTGCCATTCTGGATGCAATGAAACTCATACGCTCCCCACCTGCAAATTCTTGTTCAGAATATGATCCTAATGACTATTCTGGCCTCGAGGAGTCGAAGGCAGATGGCATGTCCTGCTCACCCATCAAGGTGCATGTTCTAATTTGTCAAGGTTTTATTGATTGCGCGTATCTTGCATAAGGTGTCTTGCATTTCTTCTACTTTGTTGCACCGCCATCTTCTTAGTTTACTCATCATATATGTCAAGATGCCATACCCATCCATTATCAATACATATTCTATCTATCATCATACCATGTTTTTCCACTCAAATGTTGTTCTTGTACATCAGACATCAAAAAGGAAGAGGGTGATTGCCGAACCTGAAGGAGCACCAGCAAAGTCCTTGAAAAACATGGTGGTGCCGGAGAAATTAGACAGCACCCCACTTATATTGGCTCTTCAACCAGTGACACAAAACATAGGACCAACTCCAGCAGACTGTACCCATACTTCACTGGCCACACCACTTGCCCCACCACATAGGACCTGCACTCCAGCAAAAGGTATGCCAATTTAAGTTCCCATAGCACCAGTCGTACCATAGAAAAATCCCACTCCAGCAAAAAGTAAAGAAAGTCCACCGGCCGAAGACCTATCCCAACTACAGAGACAGCCAATTCCTACATATTGGAACCTCATTCCATTATTCCCAGTTTAAAAGACAATGCTTTCAATGTTGTTAGGGACTACGTGCATATATTCGCATCATGGGGAGATTATAGTGAAGACAAACACCATTTTCACATCTTCCTGTCCCACGTACGTGTAAGTGTTATTATTCATGGTGATTATTTTCCTGTTTTCTGCTGATTGAACACATCAATGATTTACATTACATTGTTGTAAGTAGGCTAGGGTCAATCTGGATAGTCATGACAAGCAAAGCTTCCTTGCACTTTTGAAGGAAGCATTGCAGCAGTATCGATGTTACTTGAGGAAATCACACTTTGATGGCAAGTCTATAAACGAACTTCCGATGAAGCCTCTGTGCTAAATTTAGAAGACATTGAATGGACAAACCTTGTTATGCACTGGTCTCGTTCCCAAGATGAGGTACTTTCTATGATATCACATGACAATTTGAACTACTTTTCCGCATGTGCCTTACTGGTCTCTTTTGCAGGAAATCTGCTCGAAGAAGAATTCCGGTTTGAAAATGACAACAGGATATAGCAAATATGTTGCCCGCTGCTTTGCTCTTGTTAGTACATGTTGTCCTATATCACTGTACTTGCATTCATACCTGGTTCATTATGTCACAGTAGTATGCATGATAGCTTGCTTATCAATTGTTCGCTCCAAATTATATGATCTGTATTAATGGTTACATTAGTGTAGAATATATCCAATGCTAATGAAAAACTTTATCTCTGCATTGTTCTTTTAAGTATCTGTTGTCCTTTATCAGTGTACTTATATTGACAGCTGGTTGTTCATGTACCGTCACTCTGCAGCTTATTTTCCATTGCCCTCCATTTTCTACACATCAGATCTATATTTACTCTTACCATAAGGTTGGATAACACCGATGGTACTGAAGAAGTTTAGCTCTGCATTGCTCTTGGCTGTACCTTTTGCCTGTATCGCTCTACTTACATTTATAGCTACTTGGTTATGTAGCATCACTCTTCATCTTATATTAAATATTCTCCAATTTTTCTTATAGTATCACATCTATATTTACTCTTACCATAATGTAGAATAAAGGCAATGCTTATGAAGAAGATTCTGTGGTAAAGTTCTTGAATTGCCCCCCCCCCCTCCATCAGCATGGACAAGGGCTTTATAGAGCCGGTCTTCACCACTAATGTAAGTTTGTCCTTCTCTAGCCTTCAAACTTTGTTGTGTATATTTGGTTAGGCATGAGTGCAACAGCTGTTTATTTTTGGTGTTTGCATCAAATTGCATGTTTAAAGTTTATTATGTAGTTCATAAACAAAAGTTTGTCCTTCTCAATTTAAGTTTTCAGTTGTACAACCAAGTTCCTTCTTCATACCATGTAAATTAAACTATACAGAGCAAGTGGTCTTCTTTTGCAGTGCACGCATGCTGCTGTTCTTGATCTGCAATCCAGTGGTGTGGCCCACTATAGCACAATGTCATATTCTGCAATGTCTTAACTATGAACAATGTCTTAACTATGAACAATGTCATGTCATTCTACTATTATTTAAACCGTCTCTTTATTTGCCAATCTGAAATGGGATAAATTGGCAACACACTAACAATTGATACTTATGAGTTCTTGATCTGTAATCCAGTGTTGTCGTGAAGCTACCAACTCCTTCACAATGTCATTTACTGCCATGTCTTAACCTGAACAATACCATATTGTGTTAGTGCTATTTTAAATTGTGTCACTTTATTCGTCAATAAGAAATGTGATGAATTGTCAGCACTAATACTTATATGTGCAAAACCTTTCATCTGTCTTCTTGTTTCTCTTTTAGAGTGAGGAGGATATAAGCATCAAACAAGCACAGTCTCATCAGCTTGCTCGGTTGCTTGCGCTGCAGCTCCCGAGAAGGGCTAACCTTTCTTAAACTCTATCGAAGTGTTGTCAGTTTTGTATATTATATTGTCGGCGTGTTTATTTGCACTGGTGGCATTCTTTGATGCCCGGTGTATGTAATCTTTTGTCCGCTTGTGCTTTATTATCATAGTGGCCAACTTTCTTGCCCAGTGGATGTAATATGCCATAATTTCTTTATTGTATAGTCTAGGTTTTTTCTTATTCACGATGCTGCAGTTATTTTATTGTATATATATCTTGTCTTCGCTCCAGGAAAAGTAAACCGGCCAAACCGTAAAATTATGGTACATAATTGGGCCGTCATGCAAATCACTATGTATGGGCCGCATCATGGGCCCAGTCATCTTGGTTCATTAACAGGCCTAAATGTAAACTGGCCCACTAGTAGTTTCGGGCCTTTAATAGGCCGAGTAAACTGCCGTCCCTATTTCGCAAGAAAATTCAATGGGCTTCTAATAGTCTGAAAAGTAGGTTGGGCCTGAAACGTGTCGAACAGCCCATGGGCTCATAACAGGCCGAAATAGACCCTAGGCCATGATTGTGACAATCACATCATGGGCCATTAACAGGCAAAAATTGTCTCGGTCGTTTTTTGGCCCAATCAGTTTATCGGCTATGAGCAGGTCGGATGCAAAGTGGGCCATAGTTAGGCCCAACTGTAAGGCGGGCTTTTAACATGCCGAAAGAAATATGGGTCGTAATATGACCCAGAACGTGGTAGGTTATTAACGGGCCAGATTTCATATGGGCCCTTATTAGGCCCAGAACATGGCAGGTTGTTAATGGACCGGATCAACTATCGGTCGGCATTTGGCCCAAAACATGGCAGCATGTTAACGGGTCGACCCACTAGTGTCTTCAAAATCTTGTGGGCCTTTAGCTGGGCCGGCCCATAATGGTCTACAAAACTTGTGGGCCTTTAGCTGGGCCAGCCCATTATGGTCTGCAAAATCTTGTGAGCCTTTAGTTGGGCTGGCCCATTTAATCTTTATGGGCCACTTTTGGGCCGGTCCACATGTCTACTGCTACGTCTTGAGCTTGCGTTGGTTTTCCCCGAAGAGGAAGGGATGATGCAGCAGAGTAGCGTAATTATTTCCCTCAGTTTTTGAAAACCAAGGTATCAATCCAGTAGGAGGCCACGCTCAAGTCCTGCACAAAGCGATAGCTACTCGCAACCAACGCGATTAGGGGTTGTCAATCCCTTCACGGTCACTTACGAGAGTGATATCTGATAGATATAATATTTTTGGTATTTTTTGGTATAAAGATGCAAAGTAAAAAGTAAAGGCAAAGTAAAAAAGCAAAGCAAGATTAAAGTAATGGAGATTGATATGATGAGAATAGATCCAGGGGCCATAGGTTTCACTAGTGGCTTCTCTCAAGAGCATAAGTATTCTACGGTGGGTGAACAAATTACTGTTGAGCAATTGACAGAATTAAGCATAGTTATGAGAATATCTAGGCATGATCATGTATATAGGCATCATGTCCGTGACAAATAGATCGAAACGATTCTGCATCTACTACTATTACTCCACTCATCGACCGCTATCCAGCATGCATCTAGAGTATTAAGTTAAAAACAAAGTAACGCCTTAAGCAAGATGACATGATGTAGAGAGATAAATTCATGCAATATGAAATAAAACCCATCTTGTTATCCTCGATGGCAACGATACAATACGTGCCTTGCTGTCCCTTCTGTCACTGGGAAAGGACACCGCAAGATCGAACCCAAAGCTAAGCACTTCTCTCATGGCAAGAACTACCAATCTAGTTGGCCAAACCAAACGGATAATTCGAAGAGACATGCAAAGATAACCAATCATACATAAAAGAATTCAGAGAAGATTCAAATATTATTCATAGATAGACTTGATCATAAACCCACAATTCATCAATCTCAACAAACACGCCACAAAAAGAAGATTACATCGAATAGATCTCCACAAGAGAGGGGGAGAACTTTGTATTGAGATTCAAAGAGAGAGAAGAAGCCATCTAGCTACTAACTATGGACCCAAAGGTCTGAGGTAAACTACTCACACTTCATCGGAGAGGCTAGGATGATGTAGAAGCCCTCCGTGATGACGGTCCTCTTCCGGCGGAGCTCCGGAATAGGCCCCAAGATGGGATCTCGTGGATACAGAAAGTTGCGATGGTGGAATTAGGTTTTTGGCTCCTGTTCTGATCGTTTGGGGGTACGTGTGTATATATAGGAGGAAGAAGTACGCCGGAGGAGCACCGAGGGGCCCATGAGGTAGGGGCGCGCCCTAGGGGGGGGGGCGCCCCCCACCCTCGTGACCGCCTCTTTTGTTCCTTGGAGCAGGGTCCAAGTCTCTTAGATCATGTTCGGTGAGAAAATCACGTTCCCGAAGATTTTATTCCGTTTGGACTCCGTTTGATATTCCATTTCTTTGAAACACTGAAATAGGCAAAAAACAGCAATTCTGGGCTGGCCCTCCGGTTAATAGGTTAGTCCCAAAAATAATATAAAAGTGGAAAATAAAGCCCAATATAGTCCAAAATAGTAGATAATATAGCATGCAGCAATCAAAAATTATAGATACGTTGGAAACGTATCAGGCATCCCCAAGCTTAATTCCTGCTCGTCCTCGAGTAGGTAAATGATAAAAAGAGAATTTTTGATGCGGAGTGCTACTTGGCATAATTTCAATGCAAATCTTCTTAATTGTTGTATGAATATTCAGATTAGAAAGATTCAAGACAAAAGTTTATATTGACATAAAAATCATAATACTTCAAGCATACTAACAAAGCAATTATGTCTTCTCAAAATAACATGGCCAAAGAAAGTTATCCCTACAAAATCGTATACTATGGCTATGCTCTATCTTCACCACACAAAGTATTTAAATCATGCACAACCCCGACGACAAGCCAAGCAATTGTTTCATACTCTAACTTTTTCAAAACTTTTTCAATCTTCACGCAATACATGAGCGTGAGCCATGGATATAGCGCTATAGGTGGAATAGAATGGTGGTTGTGGAGAAGACAAAAGGGAGAAGATATTCTCATATCAACTAGGCGTATCAACGGGCTATGGAGATGTCCATCAATAGATATCAATGTGAGTGAGTAGGGATTGCCATGCAATGGATGCACTAGAGCTATAAGTATATGAAAGCTCAAAAAGAATCTAAGTGGGTGTGCATCTAACTTGCTTGCTCATGAAGACCTAGGGCAATTTGAGGAAGCCCATCATTGGAATATACAAGCCAAGCTCTATAATGTAAAATTCCCACTAGTATATGAGAGTGATAACATGAGAGACTCTCTACTATGAAGATCATGGTGCTACTTTGAAGCACAAGTGTGGTAAGAGGATAGTAACATTGTCCCTTCTATCTTTTTCTCTCATTTTTTTATATTTTTTTAAATTTGGTCCTTTTCTCTTTTTTTATGGCCTCTTTTTATTTGGGCTTCTTTGGCCTCTTTTTTTCGTCCGGAGTCTCATCCTGACTTATGGGGGAATCATAGTCTCCACCATCCTTTCCTCACTGGGACAATGCTCTAATAATGATGATCATCACACTTTTATTTTTCTTACAACTCAACAATTACAACTCGATACTTAGAACAAAATACGACTCTATGTGAATGCATCCGGCGGTTTACCGGGATATGCAATATGACAATGATGGAATGTGTCATGATGAACTAGATGGTGGAAAGTTGCATGGCAATATATCTCGGAATGGCTATGGAAATGCCATAATAGGTAGTTATGGTGGCTGTTTTGAGGAAGGTATATGGTAGGTGTATGATACCGGCGAAAAGTGCGTGGTATTAGAGAGGCTAGCAAAGGTGGAAGGGTGAGAGTGTGTATAATCCATGGACTCAACATTAGTCATAAAGAACTCATATACTTATTGCAAAAATTTAGAAGTTATCAAAGCAAAGTATTACGCGCATACTCCTAGGGGGATAGATTGGTAGGAAAAGACCATCGCTCGTCCCCAACCGCCACTCATAAGGAAGACAATCAATAAATAAATCATGCTCCAACTTCATCACATAACGGTTCACCATATGTGCATGCTACGGGAATCACAAACTTTAGCACAAGTATTCTTTAAATTCACAACTACTCAACTAGCATGACTATAATATTATCACCTCCATATCTCAAAACAATTATCAAGCTTCAATCTTTTTTAGTATTCAACACACTCAAAAGAAAGTTTCACAAATCTTGAATACCAAGCATATTATTATTAAGAAAATTACCATGCTATTAAGAGACTCTCAAAATAATTTAAGTGAAGAATTAGAGATCAATAGTTTCTTTAAAACAAATCCACCACCGTGCTCTAAAAGATCTAAGTGAAGCATAAAGAGCAAAATTAGAACGCTCAAAAGATATAAGTGAAGCACATAGAGCAAAACTACTTAGCTCAAAAGATATAAGTGAAGCACATAGAATATTCTATCAAATTTTAATTCATGTATGGCTCTCTGAAAAGGTGTGTACAGCAAGGATGATTGTGGCATACTAAGACACAAAGACACAAATAATACAAGACGCTCCAAGCAAAACACATATCATGTTGGTGAATAAAAATATAGCTCCAGGTAAATTACCGATGGAAGTGGACGAAAGATGGGATGCCTCCCGGGGAATCCCCAAGCTTTGACTTCTTGGTGTCCTTGGATTATCTTGGGGGTGCCATGGGCATCCCCAAGCTTAGGCTCTTGCCACTCCTTGTTCCATAATCCATCAAAAGAATTTACCCAAAACTTGAAAACTTCACAACACAAAACTCAAAATAGAAAACTCGTGAGCTCCGTTAGCGAAAGAAAACAAAAGACCACTTCAAGGTACTGTAATGAACTCATTCTTTATTTATATTGGTGTTAAACCTACTGTATTCCAACTTCTCTATGGATTATAAACTATTTTACTAGCCATAGATTCATCAAAATAAGCAAACAACACACGAAAAACAGAATCTGTCAAAAACAGAACAGTCTGTAGTAATCTGCATCTAGCGCAAGATCTGGAACCCCAAAAATTATAAAATAAATTGCTGGACGTGAGTAATTTATCTATTAATAATATTCAAAAAGAGTTAACTAAATACCACTCTTGAAATAAAAATGACATCAGTTCTCGTGAGCGCTAAAGTTTCTGTTTTTTACAGCAAGTTCGATAAGACTTTCCCCAAGTCTTCACAACGGTTCTACTTGGCACAAACACTAATTAAACACAAAAAACACAACCAAAACAGAGGCTAAATAATTTATTTATTACTAATCAGTAGAAAAAATCAAGGAATAAAAATAAAATTGGGTTGCCTCCCAACAAGCGCTATCATTTAACGCCCCTAGCTAGGCATAAAAGCGAGGATAGATCTAGGTATTGCCATCTTTGGTAGGCAATTCTTCGATGAGGCATCTGTTTCCCTTAGGAATTTCTTTATTTCTAGTAATTATTAAACTTTTAGGCACAAGATAAAAAAATTCATGTGTAGCAATTGGTTCCTTAATGATCAAAAAGATTGGGATGAATACTTATAGACTTAAGATCTGCAGTCTCCTTAGATGATTCACCCTTATTTTTAGGAACATACATAAGCTTGGCAATTTTAGTAGGAGGACTAGGAGTATTCTTTACGGAAGAAAAAGTGGTTCCCAAGTTTGTAATGATACCCTCAAGTTTATCAATTCTAGTAGAATCTAAGTTCATTCCCTCATTAACTATGGGTTCTTTTTCCTTAATATTTTTCAAAGTCATTTCTACCTTAGATCCATATTGGGTAATTTGATTGTGGATCTTTTTATCTAGATTTTCAATTGATTCAATAGTAGCAACTTTATTTTTAATAAGTTCAAGTCTTTGCATAACATGCTCCAAAGTTAACATGGTTCCATTAACCAAAAGAGGTGGTGAGCCAAATAAATTTAGCATAGCATTATAAGAATCAAAAGTATGGCTACCCAAGAAGTTCCCTCCGGTAATGGTATCGAGGATATATCTATACCAAGGATTAACACCTACATAAAAATTGCGGAGAAGAACTAAGGTAGATTGCTTCCTGGTAGATCTATTTTGAGCATTGCAAATTCTATACCAAGCATCTTTTAGATTTTCTCCCTCCCTTTGTTTAAAATTTTTGAACTTCACTCTCGGGAGACAACGGAGAAGATATGAGACTAGTCATGACGACAAGCAAACAAACTAGCACACAAGTAAACAAAAAGGCAAGAGGGCAAAGAGAGGCAAATAGAGAGGGAGGATAGAGAGAGAGAGGGCGAATAAAACGACAAGGGTGAATTGGGGGGAGAGGAAAACGAGAGGCAAATGGCAAATAATGTAATGCGAGAGATAGGGATTGTGATGGGTACTTGGTATGTTGACTTTTTGTGTAGACTCCCGGCAACTGCGCCAGAAATCATTCTTGCTACGTCTTGAGCTTGTGTTGGTTTCCCCGAAGAGGAAGGGATGATGCAGTAGAGTAGTGTAAGTATTTCCCTCAGTTTTTGAGAACCAAGGTATCAATCCAGTAGGAGGCCACGCTCAAGTCCTGCACAAAGCGATAGCTACTCGCAACCAACGCGATTAGGGGTTGTCAATCCCTTCACAGTCACTTACGAGAGTGAGATCTGATAGATATAATATTTTTGGTATTTTTGGTATAAAGATGCAAAGTAAAAAGTAAAGGAAAAGTAAAAAGTAAAGCAAGATTAAAGTAATGGAGATTGATATGATGAGAATAAACCCGGGGGCCATAGGTTTCACTAGTGGCTTCTCTCAAGAGCATAAGTATTCTATGGTGGGTGAACAAATTACTGTTGAGCAATTGACAGAATTGAGCATAGTTATGAGAACATCTAGGCATGATCATGTATATAGGCATCACGTTCGTGACAAGTAGATCGAAATGATTCTGCATCTACTACTGTTATTCCACTCATCGACCGCTATCCAGCATGCATCTAGAGTATTAAGTTAAAAACAGAGTAACGCCTTAAGCAAGATGACATGATGTAGAGAGATAAATTCATGCAATATGAAATAAACCCCATCTTGTTATCATCGATGGCAACGATACAATACGTGCCTTGCTGCCCCTTCTGTCACTGGGAAAGGACACCGCAAGATCGAACCCAAAGCTAAGCACTTCTCCCATGGCAAGAACTACCAATCTAGTTGGCCAAACCAAACGGATAATTCGAAGAGACTTGCAAAGATAACCAATCATACATAAAAAAATTCAGAAAAGATTAAAATATTATTCATAGATAGACTTGATCATAAACCACAATTCATCGATCTCAACAAACACACCGCAAAAAGAAGATTACATTGAATAGATCTCCACAAGAGAGGGGGAGAACTTTGTATTGAGATTCAAAGAGAGAGAAGAAGCCATCTAGCTACTAACTATGGACCCGAAGGTCTGAGCTAAACTACTCACACTTCATCGGAGAGGCTAGGATGATGTAGAAGCCCTCCATGATGACGGCCCTCTTCCGGCGAGCTCTGGAACAGGCCCCAAGATGGGATCTCGTGGATACAGAAAGTTGCGGCGATGGAATTAGGTTTTTGGCTCCTGTTCTGGTCGTTTGGGGGTACGTGTGTATATATAGGAGGAAGAAGTACGTCGCAGGAGCACCAAGGGGCCCACGAGGCAGGGGGCGCGCCCTAGGGGGGCGCCCCCCACCCTCGTGACCACCTCTTTTGTTCCTTGGAGCAGGGTCCAAGTCTCCTGGATCACGTTCGGTGAGAAAATCATGTTCCCGAAGATTTTATTCCGTTTGATATTCCGTTTCTTCGAAACACTGAAATAGGCAAAAAACAACAATTCTGGGCTGGGCCTCCGGTTAATAGGTTAGTCCCAAAAATAATATAAAAGTGGAAAATAAAGCCAATATAGTCCAAAACAGTAGATAATATAGCATGGAGCAATCAAAAATTATAGATACGTTGGAGACGTATCGTCTACATATAATAGGTGCATCTCGCCCATTGGATGAGTGACATTTGTGCCAACGTGGAGCTGACACGTGGTTTCGTCGGCTAATGGTAATTTTACACGTGGAAAATCACCATTGGTCGTGGCTGTTACCGGGTTATCCGATCCAAGACTGGAGCTGATAGCTTAACGATGACCCGTTATGGTGGATGCCACATGTACGTTACCCTTGACGAAAGCACTTCCATGACGCGGCATTTATCTTCATGGAAGTGGACACTTCCGTGATGATAATTTTGGTATTGTCATGGAACACTTCTACGACAGCACAGGTATGACTATCTTGATTCTGTCATAAAGTCGTCATGGATGTACATGCATGATAGAAAATGTGACCTACTGTGACAAACATGTATCATCACGGAAGTGTATCTTTTTGTAGTGAGACTCTTCATTTCTAATTTTGTGTTGAGTCCATAGGAAAGCCAATATTATTAAAAGGGGATGAGGTGTTGCTTAATGGCTTGCTTGCTCAAATGCTTAGTGATATTGCTCCAAAAACCCTCAACCACTTTCTCCATCCAAATATGTCAAAAACCCTAACATCCAAATCGGCCCTACCATTTCTTTCTATCCAGGGCCACTGAGTTCATATGACATAGCCACAGCTAGAATCCCTAACGGTTTGGTCACACCGATACGGATCTTGGTCTCGCCGAGATGGCCTTGCCAACTCCCTATTATCTGTTGCAATTATTTTGGTCTCACAAAAATAGCAATCTGTCTCACCGAGATGGCTTGACCAAGTTTATGTTTCCTTATTGCTTCACTTCAGTCACACCGAGTTGATGCAATCAGCGCCACCGACATGCGGTTTGCCCTAAGCCCTAGCACATCGGTCCAACCAAGTCATTCCAGTCGGTCCAATCGAGATTCCCAACATTCACATTTTGAACTAATCGGTCCCACCGAGGTTAATCATTCGGTCCCACCGAGACTGGTCAAATGTGTGTGACAGTTGGATTTTGTGTGGAGGCTATATATACCCCTCCACCCCTTCTCCATATGTGAGAGAGCCATCAGAACATGCCTACACTTCCACCATACATTTTCTAAGAGAGAACCACCTACTCATGTGTTGAGATGAAGATATACCATTCCTACCACAAGAATCTTGATTTCTAGCCTTCCCCAAGTTGCCTTCCACTCGAACACGTATCCAAATCTGTGAGAGAGAGTTGAGTGTTGGGGAGACTATCATTTGAAGCACACGAGCAAGGAGTTCATCATCAACACACCATCTATTACCTTTTGGAGAGTGGTGTCTACTAGATTGGTTATGTGTCGCTTGGGAGCCTCCGTCAAGGTGTGGAGTTGAACCAAGAAGTTTGTAAGCGCAAGGAGATCGCCTACTTCGTGAAGATCTACCCGAGTGAGGCAAGTCCTTCGTGGGCGATGGCCATGGTGGGAGAGACAAGGTTCCTTCTTTGTGGACCCTTCGTGGGTGGAGCCCTTCGTGGACTCGCACATCCGTTATCATTCATGGGTTGAAGTCTCCATCAACATGGATGTACAATAGCACCACCTGTCGGAATCATGCCAAAAATCTTCATTTCTCCCTTTACCTTCATATGCAACGTTTCACTTTTCGCTGCTACACTCTTAGAATTGCATGTGTAGGTTGATTGCTTGACTTGTGCTAATTGCTAAAATCTTCCCACAACTAAAATTGGGAAAAGGTTAGATTTTTATTTGGTCAAGTAGTCTAATCACCCCCCCTCTAGACATACTTTCGATAGTATAGGTAGGGGGGCCGAGTTGTTAGATCAGATAGATGGGTAACAAGAGAGAACACACACAAAGTTTACCCAGGTTTGGGCCCTCTCTATGGAGGTAAAACCCTACGTCCTGCTCTTTCTTATATTATGTATCAAAGTACAGAGTTGATCTACCTCGAGATTGTGAGTGGTGGTCTAAGCCGTAGGGGTATATTTTCAGTGTATGAATGGGTGTATGGATAGCCTCTATGGACTAAACCCTCTGGTTTATATAGGTACACGGGTATCTAGGGTTACACATTGTCAATTGTCATCTAAGAATTCACATGCCGAATCTAATCAGGTATGCTTGAAGTACACGCCAAGTCTTCGGTCGCCACACTTTGAAAGCGTCCGGAGTGCGTCTTCCTTAACGGTTGGTGGTCCGACCCATACATATGTTCGGATGGGCCAGGACTCCCTAGTCTAGGACACAGTCATAAGTTAGACGTCCTCTAATCGGTTTTAGCAAAATTTTAGTTATGTGGTTAACCAGTTTTAGCAAGTAATACTAGCTACCTACGTCCACAATTAAGGCGGTGATTCTAGATGCTAGATTAAGATTCGGGTGTTGAAAAAAGAGAATCTAATTAAAAAGCCTCGTCCCCCACACTAAACTTCGTCTAATACGTGTGACCCCCTACAAGATCATCCATCTTCGGCACCCTCTCGTGTACGCGATGGTTCACTATTCTCAACAATGGTGAAGCCCAAGGAACTGTTAGCAGATCGTCGACAGCTAGAGCCGATCGATTGTTAGAACCTTGTAAAAGCGACATCATGCCGTCAAAGAATTGAACCGAAGGAACACTCCTGGGAAGCATAGGAAGAACATCAACCCTCACAATCACATGTGATCTAGATCACAACTTGCACCTACTCATATAACTGCTAATGATGCCACTATTGGGAAACGTAGAAGTAAACAAAAATTTCATGCCTACGATCACCCAAGATCAATATGGAGATGCATAAAGGGTTATCATCACGATTGTTACAGTTACTGAGCTGCAACGGAAGAACAACGTGTCGGTGTAGATCGTACTTAGAGTCCCTCGAACCGTCGCTGAACGATTCCTCGTACCACCCACGAACAGTCCCTCGAAGCGAAGACCGAAAGCATGACCTCTCTACTTGGTTGCCAGTATGTAGCCTTCACGATCCGGCAACGGTTCGTGCTACTTGTGAGCTACGTTGGGATTTCCCTGAAGAGGAGAGGATGATGCAGTACAGTAGGGATAAGTATTTCCCTTAGTATAGAACCAAGGTTATTAGTCGAGTAGGAGAATCACGCGAAACCTTGTTAGCAGCACCTACACACAAAAGAGGAAATACTTGCACCCAACGTGATCAAGGGGGTTGTCAATCCCCTTGGCGATTATTTGCAAGAATCAAATCTGATAGTGATAGATAGATAAAATAAAACACAAAAATAAAATAATGGTAAATAAATTGCATCAAGGTGTTTTGGATTTAATTTATGATAAGGTAGACCCGGGGGCCATAGTTTTCACCAGAGACTTCTCTCTCGAAAAAAGCATATGGTGCATAAAAAAATTATTGTTGGGCAATTGATAAAAAAGCGCATAGTTTTCACCAGAGGCTTCTTTCTCGAAGTAACGCCTTAAGCAAGATGACATGATGTAGACAAAGTAAACCCAAGAAATATGAATAAAACCCATTGTTTTACCCTTAATGGCAATAATACAAATACGTGTCATGTCCCCTTCTGTCACTGGGATTGAGCACCGCAAGATTGAACCCATTACAAAGCACCTCTCCCATTGCACGATAAATCAATCTAGTTGGCCAAACCAAACGGATAGATCGGAGAGAAATACATAGCTATAATAATCATGTATAAAATAATTTAGAGAAAACACAATTAATATTCATGAATAATCTGATTATAAACCCATAATTCATTAGATCCCAACAAACAAACCGCAAAAGAAGATTACATCGAATAAACCTCTAAGAACATCAAGAACATTGTATTGAAGATAAAAGAGAGAGAAGAAGCCATCTAGCTACTAGCTATGGACCTGTAGGTCCGTGGTAAACTACTCACACATCACTGGTGCAAAGATGTGCTATACAAATGGTTTTTACCCCCTTTTCAAGATGGAGTTTTAAACCGTCACCTAGTGAGTGTATGCGATTGGGGGATCCTTCCCACACGACCCAGAAACCGTCAGGGATATGCCCTCCGGCCACACAGGCGGGGCACCATGAGCTCATGTGCGATCAGGTGAGGCATTGAAGCCCAATCATTTCTGTTCGTATGTACATTCCACACAGTGAATCCCAGAAAAACGTTTATGTTCGTATGTATATCACACACAGTTTTTTTCTATAAACATTTGTGCAAGGTGGCCTAACGCAAACAGTTCTTTGCTGGAAGCCGCGTGTGATTGTTAATTCATCCAACACGCCTACTTTATAGAAAACATGTGGGTTGTTTGAGTTCATCGCCCACAGTGTTGTCAGAGTAACCGTCTGCAGTAGAAAACCCCAATAAGCAGGGTAATTAGCCTATTATTGATAATCTATGTAGTAATCAAATTGACATTTCTTATAAAATACACTAGATATTTCATATTCGTATAACGGCAACTAGGATTTCATATTCAAATTACATCAAATAGCTTCAACACTCAGTTACACCAAAGAGGAATATAGCTAGCTACGCCATTACACAACAACACCAAGTTTCACATGCAACATCGAAAACCTTTGGAAAAGTAACATCATACACGGTAAATGGACAGATGAATCTCATCTGGAAAACTGTAGAAGCGGAAGGCGAATATTGAGCCTTCAGTGATGTTGGACATCCTTGCAACTTTAGGCCAGTGGCTATGGATAATTGCCCGTCCAACCTTCGTCCTCGTTAGGAAGACTTCAATATTGTCTCATGGGTGTTGAATGAATACCTTCCTTGCCTCTTGACCGTGCAGGTGGTTTGAGATGTAATCATCAGTGAACTGCTTTGAAAAGTACTAAAAACAAAGATATGCATAAATCATTGTTATAAATTTTGAAATGGCGCAAGGGGTAAAAACAAGGTAAAAGAGTCAGTACCATCATATAGTTGACTTATCTCTTGTTCGTTGTGCAAACAAAGATCTTGCTGTTATTTGTCACAAGTTTCTTCATCCTACCAATCTTTCTGAGATTCTTGACTTGACTGATATTCATGGACATCTCATTTCCCCATATGCAAAATGGGTTGAACAGTGAGTATAAGCCTTGGACAGCAGTACCTACATGTGTAAGACCAAATTGTAAGAAACCTAATTATTAGAATGATTCCTGCAACTGCACAATAATGCCCTATTAGCGAAAGGACCATGCATGAGCACACGTCGATGGTAAACCGCAGTGTTTCCCATTGTTTCCCTGCAACACATATAAGGAAGATCTTGATTAGGTTAAATGAGAGTTGCCATACTATCAGTAGCATATGTATTAAGTACAGCCAAATTCTATTTATTTCTCACATGCATAACAATACAAAATTGTACCCACAACAAATGAAAATCAAATTGCAGAATTGAACCAAATAGTTAAATTAATAGCAGACCAAATGAACCAAAACATTTAATTGAGCATGACATTGCAGAATAGAAACATGTACTAGAAGATAACACAGTTCACAAAACAAAGAATGCTTGAGAACAGTACTACGAAATGTAGAAATTGTTGGGCCAAATTGTTAAGTAAACATTGCATTTCAGAATATCAGATTGCATATTAACATTACAAAGGACAAATCACTAGAAGGCACTAGCGGTGGCCTCGAGAAAATAGCATGAACTGTATTTTAAAATGGACAACCGCGTGGCGGTGTCGGTGGTGGCCTCGAAGACGAGGTGCTCCTCCAAGATCTGGCAGTTGACACTCAAGGCAGCCATAGCAACCTCGTCTGCGTGTGTGGGCGCGATTTGCTGCTCCGCTGTCAAATGCTACTGAGCTCCATGTTATACTGCATGCAAAATGGCTGTGGGCGGCCCTAAATTGGAGGGCAGGGCTAGTGATTTCGGGGGAAGGTGCAACACCGTCGGTCGAGGCATGTGGGACGGGGAAGGAGGAGGATGGTGTGGGTGAGGTGTGGATTACCTGACCATATCGACGTGGCCGTGCAGCAAGAAGAAGGGTCGCCGGCGAGGAAGCCGTGCAACAAGAATGGTTGGCGGTGAGGAGGCGGCACTGCAAGAAGAAGGGTCGCCGGCTAGGAGGCGGCACTACAAGAAGAAGGGTCACCGGTGAGGAGGCGGTGTTGCAAGAAGAAGGGTCACCGACGAGGAGGCTGAGCTGCCAGTAAGCAGCAGTGAAGGTTTGAACTTGGAAAGCAAGGAGAAACAGTAGAAATATGGCTATTGGTGGGAGGGAAGAGGCGGGGAGATAGATATTTCTGTGGTGGCACAAAAATTTCGCTCGGTGCTGCGAGAAACTGGTGCGCAAGTGTGGTTCAAGCGCGAGTGGTGGACTGTAGAGGACGAAGCTCCCTGCATAAGCCAGATAAGATGGTGTGCCAAGATATTTTATATCGCATCCCACATGATTCTTGCTAGTAAACTGTTTGTGGTATACCTGATTTTTCATTAAGTTTTGAAAGACAAAAAGGTGTTACGGAGGGAAAGGATGGTGTTTGAATTGCTAGAACATTTATCTACAGTGAACATGCAACTACATGAGTGTCGTGTTAAAATTTGGAATTATTCCGGGTTCGTTTGGCATTTTTTATGCATTGATTGAGTTTCCAGGCATTTAATGTGCATAATTCAAATTCGAACTACAAGCATATGCTCCAATGCACCAAAGTTTGTTGAAAAATCACATGTGTGTCTTTGGGTGAATTTATAGGTCCCATGCAAGAATGGGAATGAAATTCAAACATTTGGGTGTCGTGACTTGGCCGGAAACATTGAGAAACTTGGTTTTTAAATTCCTGTAGATCCCAAACTCGCCTGAAAATCATGAAACTTGGCATGGTGTCAATTCATGACACCAGCATGCTGTGGTAAAAAATTGGCCAAACTGGGACAAGTTTTGGGATAAGCTTCTTGCAAATTGTAGCTTCTCTGAAGAAGGCGTGTGGTTTCGAGAGGGAACATGTTTTATGTGTGAAACGACATACGCTGCCCCCCTCCTCCTTGATTTTTTACAAAGCAAACATAGAACTATATGAGTGTCATGTTTAAATTTGGAATTATTCCAAGTTTGTTTGGCCCTTTTTATGCATTAATTGAGTTTGTGCGCATTTAATGTAATAATTCAAATTTGAACTACAAGCACATGCTCCAGTGCACCAAGGTTGTTTGAAAAATCACATGTGTGTCTTTGGGTGAATTTCTAGGTCTCATGCAAGAAATGGGAATGAAATTCAAATATCCAGGCGTCGTGGCTCAGCCAATAATATCGAGAAACTTGATTTTTTTAATTCTTGTAAATTCAAAACTCACCTGAAAATCATGAAACTTGGCATGGCACCAACATGCTGTGGTAAAAAATTTGGCCGAATTTGGACAAGTTTTGGTATAAGCTTCTTGCAACCGGAGCTTCGCTCAAGAAGACTCATGGTCCCAAGGGGGAACGTGTCACCTTTGTGTGTGAAATGATATATGCTGCCTCCCCCCCCCATTGATTTTTACAGAGGCAACATAGAACCATATGAGTGTCATGTTAAAATTTGGAATTATTCCGGGTTCGTTTGGCCTTTTTTATACATTAATTGAGTTTCTGAGCATTTAATGTGAATAATTCAAATTTGAACTACAAGCACATGCTCTAGTGCACCAAAGTTGGTTGAAAAATCACATGTGTGTCCTTGCATGAATTTCTAGGTGCCATGCAACAAATGGGAATTAAATTTAAACATCTGGGCATCGTGGCTTGGCCGGAATAATTGAGAAACTTGGTTTTTTAATTCCTATAAATCCAAAACACGCATGAAAATCATAAAACTTGGCATGGTGTCATGACATGGCACCAACATGCTGTGATAATTTTCAAGCTTTGGTATAATCTTCTTGCAAACCGGAGCTTCTCTCAAGAAGGCTCGTGGTTCCGAGAGGGAACGTGTCACCTCTGTGTGCAAAACGACAAACACAACCTTCTCCCGCCTTAATTTTTACACAGGCAGCTTAGACCAAATAGGAGTTTTGTGCTAAATTTTGGAATTATTTCGGGCTCGTTTGTCCTTTTTATACATTAATTGAATTTCCATCATTTAATGCACATAATTCAAATTTGAACTACAAGCGCATGCTCCAGTGCGCCAAAGTTAGTTGAAAAATCATTTATGTGTACTTGGGAAAATTTCTAGGTCCCATGCAAGAAGTGGGAATGGAATTCAAACATCTGGGCGTCCTGGATCGGCCGGAAACATCGAGAAACTTGGTCTTAAAATTACCGTAAATCCAAAACTCGCCTGAAAATCATGAAACTTGGCATGGTGTCATGACATGGCACCGACATGTTGTGGTAAAAAAATTGTCCAATTTGCGAAGGCGCACACATTAACAATCAACAACGTCATTTTGGAACAAGTACTATCATGTTACAAATCGGAAACACAAGTATTATTGAAATCGTGGGTGTTCTACTTACCATTTATGTGCCACCACGCGTCCCCTTTTTTATTGGCTAGGAGGTGTCGTGCGGGGTAGCTATTTGAGTACGGGAGGTGTGCGATTAGACCCCTGCGAGTGCTCATCAGGAGGAGAGCCCTTTCACTACAGGAATCAGCTACTTTGCAGTCTACCAAGGCAGACAACAAAGGCATGGAAGGCGGACGGCAAAGGCCTTTGTCGTCTGCCGCGGACGGCAAAAGGCGCCGGCAAAGAAAGGATCGGCAAAGACCTTCTTTGTTGGCTGCTTCCTGACGCGGACGACAAAGGAGCCTTTGCCATCAGCGGCGGACGGCAAAGAAAGCAGACGACAATAAACTCGTTGTTAGTCTGTTAGGTGGCTAGCGACAGTCTTTGTCGTCCATGGCTGACGGCAAAGAGCATCAGGTCTTTGCTGTCTGCCACTGTAGGCAAATTGACCAAATGGTCAGCTGCCAGAAAACACAGGTGGTTGCCATGTGGCTTCTTTGCCGTCCGCGGCGGACGGGAAAGAGCCCGTTGCCGTCGGTGGCAGACAACAAAGTGCCTGCATTGCCTCTTTTTCTGTTTTTTCTTATACTCAACCATTTTCACAACAAATAGATGATACATATATATTTTTCACATGGCAAGTTCACAGCAAACATATGAGATATCCAACACATATAATTTAATCATAAATGTATAGTTCCATCAACCATACATAGCAAGTTCCACATACATCCATCCAACCATACATATTACAATAGTGTCATCAAAGCATACATGCATAGTTCACCGCTACAAAAGAAACATAGTTCATCCAAACAAGCACTCCATGTATGCAAGCTTCTGTGAAGCGAATGAATTCTGCAAAATGGGAAATGAGAAAGTTAGAAGAAGAAGATTAGAAGAAGAAGAAGATGATGATGATGATGATGATGAAGAAAATGAAGAAGAAGAAGAATATATGACATTTATGAGTTATTTTAGGTGAAATCGATCGTTTGTGAGCTAGCATAGGTGAAATGGATCGTTTATGAGCTAACCTAGGTGAAATGGATCGCTTATGAGCTAACTTAGGTAAAATGCATCATTTTAGAGCTAACTAGGTAAGATGGATCATTTTGGAGCTAACCTAGGTAAGATGGGTCATTTTAGAGCTAACTTGGGTAAAATGGATCATTTATGAGCTAAGTAAGGTAAAATGGGTCATTTTAGAGCTAACTTAGGTAAAATGGATCGTTTATGAGCTAACTAAGGTAAAATGGATCATTTTAGAACTAACTTAGGTAAAATGGATCGTTTATGAGATAACTAAGGTAAAATGGATCATTTTAGAGCTAACTTATGTAAATGGATCGTTTATGAGCTAACTAAGCTAATTATGCCATTTTTGACATAAGTAAGCTAAGTACATGTCATTATTGAGCAAACCTAGTTAACTAAGTATATTAGAGCTAACTTTGGTCATTTTGGAGGAAACAAAGCTAAGTATAGATCGTTTTAGAGCTAACTTAGGTAAAATGGATGGTTTTGGAGGTCAGTAAGCTTATTAAGTCATTTTGGAGGAAATAAAGCTAAGTCTAGGTCTTTATGCATTTGTTAAGCAAAACACTAGAGAAAGTTACCGTGATCATGGAGGTGTGGGAGCGGGCTGGCTCGTGCCGGTACCTGGAGAAGGATCGTGCGATGCTTGTCTGGAGTTACGCTGCACCAAAGATCATTTCCAATGTCCTGTTAGCATGATGACACTCAAATGTTCAGACTAGCAAGTAGTGTTCATTCAAATTAAACTCACCGTCATCCCAGGAGCAATCACTGGCATCGGCGGAGCGGTCTGACCGGACTTCTCGCACACAGACTGCACATTTGGTTTTCACGAATCAATCATACTAGTTAGTAATGAGACAAACACTACGTGAATGTTTTGGCTAATCAGCAGAAGAAACTTACCACAAGGAGCTCGTACATTGCCCTTGCCTGCATGTCATTCCCTGCCCTCTCCTCCTCCAACATCTTTGTCATCCTCTCCTCCAACTCCCGCTGCCTTTCCGCTTCCTCCGACAGAAGTTTCTCGTTTCTATCTCTCTCACTCTGTATAGCAGCCTGCAACACCACTCCTCGTTAGCATTTGTAATCATTGATGTAAGAGCACACAATGTAATGTAGAAAGATAGCTGAGTACGTATAACTAACCTTGAAGGCGAGTTGGACTGGCCGTTCATGAGGCCTTATCTCAGGAGCAGATCTCGACTGGCGTGCCTTGATATCCGGGAGAGTGCTAGGACAATGGATAAGTCCATCTCCAATGGCTATCGACCCATGGGACCTCCCGCCACCAGCTATCATCACCAGCTCTGGATCAATGGGACCCTGGCTCGGGTTAAAGTCCTCCCCTTTCCTTTCCTTCCCTTCATCTCTATATTTCACGAGCTTGTCATGGGAGGAGATGTTGGTGAAGTTGTTTGCATCATCGAGGTCAGACGGAGAGAATGCCTTGACTTTCTTGTAAGAGGCAGTATGGGCCATGGCATAGAGGTCTTACACCTCTGGCACCTTATCCGCCTTATTGTAGCGTGCCTGAAAGAGAGAAACAACGTAAATTAGTAATTAAAGGGCTCAAGCTAGCATGATGAATGAATTGCATGAATCATGAAGCAAACCACATACCCAGTTCCGCCGGAACTGATATAAGTTGGAGCTTCCTTCATGGTGTGGCACACCTTCCATTTGGGCATGTTTGTCCTTGGCAACGTTGTGGACAGCTAGCCATTCTTTTGAGCACCACTCATTGACCAACACCTCCCAAAAATCCATCTGATCCACACACCATCTCGGAGGCGCCTAAGTTAGCAAATAGAAACTTGAGCGCTACGGCTATGAATTAATAAATGAAGGAAGTAGGTACAAGGCCTTAAGAATTACCTTCATGTATTGCTCCTTACTCAGGAACTTCTCTCGGCATGCCGTCTTGGGATTCTTGATACCACGCAAGGCGTAGTAGTCTCGAACAGCCTGCACCCGAGCCTCGTGCTGTAAGTTCTATAGTAGGCGCTTGCAGACGTTCTCGATAACATTTGCCGCCTCCTCCTCGTATCCCTCCTCACACCTATATAATGTCTTCAATCAAATGAGACAATATTTATTACTACAATTAATAACTAGCTAGTTGAAGATTTTTAATTGTGTAAAGGAGAAATTACCCAGAACTTTCTGATCAGCACGTCTGCCCTCGTGTTGCACAAGACATCATCGATAATCTCACCCGGCGGGGCCGGGTAGCCAAGTAGTGCTCCTAGCTCAATCCAAGCTCTGGAAGCTAACCCTCACCAGGTAATGTGACAAACCCCAGGAAGTTTTGCTGGCAAAGCACTCCAAGGACGGAGTTGGGCCGGCAGACCTTCTCATGGTGGTCCCAACCCCTGCAGCATGACAAGGCCAACGCATTAGATATTTGAAGAAACGTGAATGCAGAAGGTACAAAAATATTAAATGCACTTACGTCTCCCCATCAGGGAAAATCAACCACCTCTGCTCGCGGGTCGCCGGCACGGACGGGAGCCGTGTACAACCACGCTGGTAGACGGTGCCCCCTCCTCCTCAATATCAGTCGGCTCCCCGCCATCATCAGCATGGCCACTGGGCCCCTCAGGCTAATCCGGCCAGGTAGCCCATCCAGAGGTGTGCTCGTCCGGGGTCTCATGGGCCCAACTATCGTGGGCCGAAGGCCCGTGGACCCAAGGCTCGTGGACTGGAGTCCGTGTAGCCTCCTCCTCGGATGAGTCCACCCTAGCAGTCATGTGCTCGGGTGAAACAGCTGGGAGTGGCGGGGAGGAAGGCACCCTAGCAGTCATGTGCTCGGGTGAAACAGCTGGGGGTGGCGGCGAGGAAGGCACCCTAGCAGTCACCCTACCTCCTCTCTCGCGACCACGTGCTCCAGCTCCTCTCTTCTTCCCTCCCTTTCCACGTCCCCTGTTGGGCACCGCGGTTAACGAAGAAGGGCTCGGTGGTGTCGCCATACTGTCCAACAACGCTCGTCGGATTTGTGTGGGTGGAATGGAAGACCTCCCACCACGCGTCGACGAAGAAGGGGCCTCGGAGCGCTCCGGACCAGCGCCCACCATCTTTCAACACCTGCCATGACAAAGAGTAAACGAAATTAATACAACATAAAAAAATACCGACATGAATAATAATATATGATGTTTTTCATAACGAAATCAAAAAAATATATATGGTGTCGGGGTGGCATGTCGTGGTCACGGTGCCGTGTCGGGGTAGGGGTGCTGTTTCGAGGTCTGGGTGTCGGGGGTCGGGGTCGGGGTGTGGTGTCAGGGTGTCGAGGGTCGGGTGTTGGGGTCGGGGTGTTAGGGGGTCGGGGTGTCAGGGTGTCGGGGGTCGGGGTACCGTGTCACGGTCAGGGTGCTGTTTCGGGGTCTGGGTGTTGGGGGTCGCGGTGTCGGGGTCGGGGTGTGGTGTCAGGGTGTCGGGGGTCGGGGTCGGGGTGTCGTGCCGGGGTGTCGGGGTGGCGTGTCGGGGTCGGGGTGTCGTGTCGGGGTCGGGGTGTCGGGTGTCGGGGTCAGGGTCGGGGTGTGGGTCGCGTTCGGGGCACGTGACCGCCTTTTCTTCTCTTCTTCTCCTCCTCCTCTTCCTCCCTCCTCCTCCTCCTCTTCCTCCCTCCTCCTCCGCCTCCTCCTCCTCCTCCTCTTCTTCTTCTTCTTCCTCTTCTTCTTCTTTCTTCTTTCTTCTTTTCTTTCTTCTTCTCCCTCCTCCTCTTCCTCCCTCCTCCCCTCTTCTCAAAACTAAAATAAACTAAACTAAAACTAAAAACTAAAACTAAACTGAAACTAAAACTAAAGTAAAACTATAACTAAAACTAGGGTTTAGGGTCTCCTCTTCTTTTCTTTCTTCTTATCCCTCCTCTTTCGCCCTTCTCCCCTCTTCTTCTTCTTCTTCTTCTTCTTCCCCTTCTACATATTCTAGCACTAAAACTAAACTGAATCTAACACTAAATCTAACACTAAAACTAAAATGAATCTAGCACTAAATCTAACAGCAAAAAAAGAAAAAATAGAAGAAAAAATAACTCACTGGATCGAGTGGTGGCGACGGGGGCGACGGTGGCGCCGGGGCAGTGAGCGGCGGCGCCGAGCCGGCAGGGAGGCGGGGGCAATGGGGTCATGGTGGCACTGGGTGGTGGGCGGGTGGAGGGGGCGCCGGGGTGGTGGGGGCACCGGGGTGGTGGGGCGGTCGGGCGGCGACGTGGTGGGGCGGCGGGGCGGCGGGGTGGTGGGGCGACGAGGCGTCGGTGCATGGGGGCGGCGGGGTGGTGGGTCGACAGGGAAAGTGGCAGCAGGTGGCGGGGCGGCGACGGGTAGTGGGGGTGGCGGCGGGGGCGGCAGGGGGTGGCGTGGGCGGCGGCGGGCGTCAGGAGGAGAAAGGGAGAGAAATAGAGAGAAGGGGCGGGTGGGGCTCGGCCGTTAGTTAGGAAGAATCTTTGCCATCCGCCCACCCTTTGTCGTCCGCTTTGTTTCCTCTTTGTCGTCTGCTAGCAGACGACAAAGAGGGGGTCGTTAAGTTTTCCTCAATTAACTCGTTTAGTGTGGCCAGCTCTCTCTTTGTTGTTAGCCAGTGGACGGCAAACAACAGGCTGATGGCAAAGACCTTCTTTGCCGTCTGCCAGTTCTTTGCCGTCCGTTTTCCTTAAGCTGACGGAAAAGACCTTCTTTGTCGTCCACCAACGGACGACAAAGAGCTGGCAGACGGTAAATAAGCTAATTCCAGTAGTGAAATTTGACCTCTATTTGCCGCCCACATCCCTCCCAACGTCTCCATTAATGGCGCCCGAGCCCCTGTTTCATGGCGTGACTATGTCTCGCTCGACGGAGATTTAAGAGAGAGAAAAGAAAATCTGAAAAGAAAGTTTTGCACGTATCTTGATGTAAGATCCGATGGGCCTATATAGCATCGACTGTGACTTATAGCCAGACTGATGAATATAAGGACGATGACCGTGGATAAAAATTGTCTTACATATTTAGGAAGATAATTAAAAAACAACATGCGGCAATGCTCGAAATACACAAGGGCAAAAGAAGAAGGAAGACAATGATCTCGCTCGCTGATCTCTACTTTCTTGATGAATTGCTGCAAGCAGCGGGAAATAGTCTCCATGGCGAGCGGCGATGAGGTCTTTCGTGTCCTCAAGACGCTGCTTGAGAGCATCCACAGATTCCTCCACCAGCCTTTGGAGCTCGATGCGAATCATGCCATTCTCTTCCATAAGTTTCTTGATGATGGCGCCAGTCCTCTGCAACAAGGCAGTGGTCTCCTCGTGCTGCTTCGTCGTTCTAGTGATCTTTGCCCTCAGCAGGTCGCGCTTGGTGTGGAGCTTTGCCTTGCCCTCCTCTAGTCCCCAGATGACACTGGTAACATGTTCAAACGAGGCATTCATCTTGTCCTGTTGCTTCACCCAGTCGGAGATCCGACCCATCAGGTCGTTGAGCATAGCGCGCATGCACATGTGAGAGTCCTCGCCTTCCCGTGAGACATTTTCTCAAGCCACCTCTCTGCTGCATTCGTAGCATGGCGGGACATCTCTGCATCTTCCGCGGCATGGCCGGACCAGTCTGCTACATCGACGGTGCGGCGGGACATCTGTGTTGCTTCAGCAGCGTGGCGGGACCTCTGTGCGGCTACGGGCGCGCAGTGGGACATGTCGGCTGCTTTCACGGTGAGGCGGGACATCCCTCATGCTTCCACTTCCATGCTCGCCTCTCCCTGGTAGTAATCTCTCGACCCAGAACTCACGCTGGCCATGGAAGACGCAAGGGAATGACGATGAATGACTTGTTTGTTTTGGTGGATGAGTTGAGGAGGAATGTGCAGTCATCTTGGAGTAGGTAGTATTTATAACCGAGTACCAATACGCTCCTAAGTGGGAAACCATTTAGGTTTTAATCACTGTGAACAGGTTTGCAATTAAATATAGCATGGTAGTAATTTGGAATGTGACGGGACGCAGGCTCAAAATTTATGGACGGTCCTATAATTTCTAAGTGCGGCACTATTCCCGGATGGCGTAACATGGGCATGCGTTCTCGGCCGCGTACGTGGCGTTTGCACCATATGGTGCACCGCAATAGGCGGTGTCGGCACATGTCTTGTTCCAACTGAAGGAAATATGCCCTAGAGGCAATAATAAAGTTGTTATTTATATTTCCTTATATTGTGATAAATGTTTATTATTCATGCTAGAATTGTATTAACCGGAAACTTAGTACATGTGTGAATACATAGACAAACAGAGTGTCACTAGTATGCCAATACTTGACTAGCTCATTAATCAAAGATGGTTAAGTTTCCTAGCCATGGACAAGAGTTGTCACTTGATGAACGGGATCACATCATTAGAGAATGATGTGATTGACTTGACCCATCTGTTAGCTTAGCACTATGATCGTTTAGTTTATTGCTATTGCTTTCTTCATAACTTATACATGTTCCTATGCCTATGAGATTATGCAACTCCCAAATAGCGGAGGAACACTTAGTGTGCTATCAAACATCACAACGTAACTGGGTGATTATAAAGATGCTCTACAGGTGTCTCTGTTGGTGTATGTTGAGTTGGCATAGATCGAGATTAGGATTTGTCACTCCGATTATCGGAGAGGTATCTCTGGGCCCTCTTGGTAATGCACATCACTATAAACCTTGCAAGCAATGTGACTAATGAGTTAGTTGCGGGATGATGCATTACGGAACGAGTAAAGAGACTTGCCGGTAACAAGATTGAACTTGGTATTGAGATACCGATGATCGAATCTCGGGCAAGTAACATACCGATGACAAAGGGGACAATATATGTTGTTATGCGGTTTGACAGATAAAGATCTTCGTAGAATATGTAGGAACCACTATGAGCATTCAGGTTCTGCTATTGGTTACTGACCGGAAGTGAGTCTCGGTCATGTCAACATAGTTCTCGAACCCGTAGGGTCTGCACGCTTAACGTTCGATGACGATCGGTATTATGAGTTTATGTGTTTTTATGTACCGAAGGTAGTTCATAGTCCCAGATGCGATCACGGACATGACGAGGAGACCCGAAATGGTCGAGACATAAAGATCGATATAATGGAGGCTATGTTTGTACACTGGAATGGTTCCGGATGAGTTCGGGCATTTACTAGAGTACCGGGGGGTTACCCGAACCCCTCGGGGAGTCAATGGGCCATATGTTGGGTTCTACGGTAGGGTGCGTCGACTGCAAATTAAAATTTTCCTACGCACAGAACAACCAAGAACATGCTACGGGAGATGGATCACAGTTTGTTACCACTAGACGCGCAGTGCCGTGCAGCGGACGAAGAGTTGGGGCAGCGCGTGCGCGTGGATCGTCTCCTCCTCATCCGATCTCCCTCATACAGCCGGTAGTCGGTTCCGACGTACAGGTTCGCCGGAGCGGCACAAGTGCACCGCCTCTAACAGTATCCGCGTGCAGGAAGAATTTCGTGCAGCGGACTGCTAGGTCCGATCACACAACCGGCGGCGAGTAGAGGTGTCTATTCGCAACACATGCAAACCCTAGTGACAGCGCTGAAGCAATCAATCGCGTGAGTGTGTGGCACCTCCACTTTATATAGGCGTCCGTCGCAGGCTCAACACTTGGGCCTTGCACGGACCCTAAAGCGCATAAGTCTACTCGGCCACAATCCGAATACAGCTCGGATCAGATCCGACCTTGTAGGTTCCTTCCCTTAAGCACACGACCCCTTAGGTTCAAGCCGGCTTGGTCGCAGTTCGGATCACCTCCGAACTGCATAGTTGGTACAAGCCTCTAGCAAGGCATGTCGAACACCAAACAGACTATGAAGCTGGTTAGGGGAACATGTACATCATATTTCCATTCCTTTTGCCACACGATATATGTTGTCGGGCTCAAGGCGAGTCTGTCATCCTTGTGCTAGCCCGGCCTCTTTCTCGTTCTAGTGATGCCTACCACAAACCAGATTATCTCATAATCCTTGTCGCATGGACATGCTTATCCTGGTCGGATCACACGAGGGGCCCAGAGTATATCTCTCCTGATCGGAGGGGCAAATACCATCTTGCTCGACCACGTCTCGCAGCATGGTTCTGGACAAACCCGAAACCTACCTTTATAACTACCCAGTTACGGAGTAGCGTTTGGTCGGCCCAAAGCAAGTCTATCACCATCCCGAGTACATGCGTCAGCTCAGGTCTTAGGACATAGGACATATGTGGTACTCGAGACTCACAGATGACATATCGTCGCGTCTCATAGTTGGGTCTGTCCGACTCGGACCTTATCTCAACTCAGATCCAACCAGATCCTTCCAAGTCCATATTATCCGGTTAGCATCCAATGCTCCATGGCTAGTGAGACCAAGCCATCGACCGTGTCATATGCTTGTCTAGTTGGCTGTGCGTCCACACAGCCCTTTAGACGAGGGACATTTTAGGACAGTCATCATAAAATGCATAGTCCCACAAACAAGTCATGTACTTGCTGATACACATCATTGATAATGTCCAAGGACTATCTTTATTCATAAACACATAGGAAATATCATCATACATGATTGCCTCTAGGGCATATCTCCAACAGTCTCCCACTTGCACTAGAGTCAATCAAATAGACATCGAATGCCCATAGCTCTAACGTGCCCCTCATGCTTGGGTTGTGGAAGCGGCTTAGTCAATGGATCCGCAACATTTGCATCCATGTGAATTTTGCATAACTGTACATCACCACTCTTTATGATCTTTCGTATCAGGTGATATTTCCGATCTATGTGTCTAACCTTGTGGTGATTCCTCGGCTCCTTGGTTTGTGCGATGGCACTAGAATTATCACAATAAAGGTCCAACGGTTGTACCGAGGCTGGGAAAAATACCAGGATCATCCAGAAAGTTTCGGATCCAAACACCTTCCTTTGCAGCTTCACAAGCCACAATGTGTTCGGCTTCTGTAGTAGAATCGACCATCATATCTTGCTTGGAACTCATCCAGCTCACTGCTCCTCCGTTCATGACGTACACGAATCCGGACTGTGATCGACAATCACCTATGTCAGTTTGGAAACTAGCATCGGCGTAACCCCTTACGACGAGCTCTTTGTCACCTCCATAAACTAGGAACATCTCGTTAGTCCTTTTTAGGTACTTCAAAATAGTCTTTACCGCTGCCCAGTGACTATCACCTGGGTTGGCCTGGTATCTACTTGTTAGGCTTATTGCAAAAGCAACATCGGGCCGCGTACATATCATGGCATACATGATGGATCCGATTGCTGAGGCATATGGAATCCTACTCATCCTGCTTCGCTCATCAGATGTCGAAGGACTCTGAGTCTCGCTTAGCCTTATACCATGTGAGAGTGGCAAGAACCCTTTCTTTGCCTCACTCATGTTGAACTGCTTCAACACATTATCTATGTACGTGCTCTGGCTTAAGCCGAGCAGCCTCCTTCATCTATCTCTATAGATCTTAATGCCTAAAATGTACATTACCTCACCAAGGTCCTTCATCGAAAACTTGCCATTCAATGACTCCTTGACCGAGTTCAGCATCGAAATATCATTTCCGATCAGTAGTATGTTATCCACATACAAGATCAAAAACACTATCGAGCTCCCACTTAACTTCTTCTATAAACAAGAGTCCTCTTCACTTTTGATGAAGCCGAAACCAGTGATGACCTCATCCAAAT
Organism: Triticum aestivum; assembly: GCF_018294505.1. Taxonomy (NCBI): domain Eukaryota; kingdom Viridiplantae; phylum Streptophyta; class Magnoliopsida; order Poales; family Poaceae; genus Triticum; species Triticum aestivum. The sequence goes on from NC_057812.1 coordinate 318,360,371, forward strand.
GAATGTTCCAGCTCCGAGATGCTTGCCTCAACCCATAAATGGATCTCTTGAGCTTGCATACCTTACTAGTGCTAGTCGGATCGACAAAACCCTCGGGCTGTATCATATAGATGTCCTTAGTTAAATTTCTGTGAAGGAAAGCCGTCTTGACATCCATCTCCCATATCTCGTAATCGAAATATGCAGCTATAGCTAGTACGATCCTCACCGACTTCAGCATCGCTACCGGCGAGTAAGTCTCGTCGTAGTCAATTCCTTGAACTTGTCCATAACCCTTAGCGACAAGCCGAGCTTTGTGGATCTGAACATTTCCATCCACATTAGTTTTCTTCTTAAACACCCATTTGCAACCAATGGTTGTTACGCCAGGCGGTGGATCAACCAAGTCCTAGACTTGATTCTCATCCATGGACTTTAACTTGGATCTCATGGCCTCCAGCCATGCCTCAGAATCTGGGCTCACTATCGCTTCCGCATACGTGGCCGACTCGTCACTTTCTAGAAACAATACATCACGCACTCTGCGCAATCTTTCCGACCTCTGTGGTTCCGGTGTCGCTTCCACTACGGCTTCCCTGACTGACTCTGGTATGATCTCATCACTAGCCAGGCCGTCCCTGAGTGGTCCTCGAATTTCTTCGAGTCGGACCGTCCTCCCACTAGCCTTCCAACTGAGAAACTCTTTCTCAAGGAAAATCCCGTTCTGAGCAACAAACACTTTGTTCTCTTCCCGGTTGTAGAAGCTATTTTCCAAGGTTTCCCTCGGATATCCCACGGATATGCATTTATCCGACTTGGGTGTAAGCTTGTCTGACATAAGTTTCTTGAAAAATGCTTCACAACCCCAAATCTTTAGAAAATACAAACTGGGACTCTTCCCGGTCCACATCTCATGTGGTGTCTTGTCTACGGATTTTGATGGTACCCTGTTAAGTGTGAAAGCTGCAGTTTATAGAGCGTATCCCCAGAATGACAAGGGTAAATCCAACTTGCTCATCATAGATCGAACCATGTCCAACAAGGTACGATTCCTCCATTCTGATACACCATTTCTCAGTGGCGTACCTAGGGGTGTGAGCTGAGGTACTATACCTTTGCTTTTCAGATGATCATGAAACTCCTGGCTCATGTAATCACCTCCACGATCAGATCGTAGAAGTTTTATAGTCTTGCAGATCTCATTCTCAACCTTGTTTTGAAACTCTTTGAACTTTTCAAAAGTCTCTGACTTGTGCCTCATCAAATAGCTATATCCATATCTACTCAAGTCGTCGGTAAAAGTCACGAAGTACTGATAACCACCTCTGGCAGTTGTGCTCATTGGTCCACACACATCACTGTGTATCAGTTCCAACAGCTAAGATGCCCTCTCACAACTCTTTGCGAAAGGATACTTAGTCATCTTGTCGAGCAAGCATGATTCGCATGTCTCGAATGACCCAAAGTCGGTAGAAGTTAGGAGTCCATCATCATGGAGCTTCTTCATGTGTTTCAGACTAATGTGTCCAAGCCGGCAATGCCAGAAGTATGTCGGATTTATCTCATTAGGCTTATGCCTCTTGACTTTCACGTTATAGACCGGTTCCTGTTCCAGATTCAATGTAAATAACCCATCAACAATGGGTGCATAGTCGTGGAACATACCATTCAAATAAATCGAACAACCATTGTCCTTCAAATTGAATTCATAACCCTGACTCATCAAGCATGGGGCAGAAATAATGTTCCGACTAAGTGCAGGAATGTAATAACAATTATTCAATTCCAAAATAAATCCAACGCAGCACTCTTGCTTTGTTGCCGACCCTAATGTCAATCTCCCATTGCGCCACACGCCTAGTTCTTACCAGCCCCTGCATCGAGTTGCAAATGTGAACAACCGATCCGGTATCAAATACCCAAGAGCTGCTAGGTATGTCAGCAAGGTAAATGTCTATAACATATGCAGCAAGTCTACCTTTGCCTGAAGTAGCATTCTCGGCCTTCTTGCCATGCTCTGCAAGCCACTTGCTACAGTTCCTCTTCCAGTGACCAATTTCCTTGCAATGATAGCAAACGGTCTTTGAGTGTAGCGACCCGACCCGAATGGATCAAGTCTCTGTGCTTTCGTGTCATCCCTGGATCGGTATGCTGACACACACAGTACTCGAAGGATTTATAACAGAGGTAAATCACATGTATAAAGTAACGTAAAAACTATTACCTCAATCCAAAATATAGCAGAAGCAACAAGGTTGTGGATTCCCATCAACACCAACGGCAAAGTTGAGTATAGGAAATCGTAACCCTAACGTACCACTTACTCGTCGTCTGAAAAGTCTGCAACATGAAAAGTTGCAGCCCGAAAACGGGTCAGCACATGGAATATGCTGGCAATGTAACACATAGAGAGTAATGAAAGAATAGGCTATACTACATGCATATATGGCTGGTGGAAAGCTCTATGGTTACAGTTTTTGCGAAAAGCCAATTTTTTCCTACTGCAAAGGAATAAATTTGTTTAACTGTCATGGTGGTTGTTAAACATTGAGAATGGTTGACAGCATTCTCAATCCCAATTAAAAGTACTCATTAAAACCCAACAACATTAATTAGAAGTAACATGTTGAGATTCACTCGATATTCAAGTACTAGATACTCAAGTTGTCCATAACCGGGGACACGGCTAATCATGATTAGTTTGTTACTCTGCAGAGGTTTGCGCACTTTTTCCCACATGACTCGATCGCCTCCGTTTGTTTTCTCGCACTACATGGTGTTTGAGAAACGGATGACCGAGACATAGTCTTTCAGAAGCACTAGCACCTTACATGTGGGGTAGACCGGTACACCTACATCCCCTACATCTGCTAGTCCACCCCGTAAGAGTTCGCACAACTTAGTCAACTATGCTAGAGCCCATAGTAGCATGTGGCTGCACACGGAAGTTTCCAGTTTGAAATATCTTATGATCCCTTTGAGCCTGGGTGGCGGTCCAAAAAAAAACAGGCAAGTCCTGATAGACATCAGGTGCCTCAATCCACCCAGATGTGTGTTTAAGTTGCCACCTTAGATAAACCATTAAAATTATCAATCTCACATCTGCCATGGATATCACTCACCCAATCCACGTCTACTAGCATAGCATAGCATAATAAGCAAACGTAGAAGTAACTCCCAAGGTTTCATAAGTAACAGGTAATAGGTACTACCTCAATTCTACTTCCCATCCCACAATTTATTAGATCCTAATCATGCAATGTGTGAGGATTGAGCTAATGCAATAAAACATGGGTTGTAGAAAAGGTATGATCAAAGTGTGAACTTGCCTGCAATGTTGATGAAGATGATTCGCACTCAAAACTCGTGATAGATCTACTCGTCACACTCCGGTCGATCTATCGTAAGCAAACAATAGTAACCACACAATAAGTACTCATCTAATGCACAGGGAAAAATCGAACAAGAGAACGAACCAGAAAGTTCAACTTAAGAACTCCGGTTGCAAAGAAAGAACGAGCCGAACAAACGACGAAAAACAAACGGCGGAAGAAAACAACTCGGTTCTAGCAAGTTGAATCTAGGTCAAAATTTTACTGTAGCAAAAGCTTGTTCAAGTTGATTAGACGAAACGGCGGTTTCGAGATGAAACTCCAGGCGCTTGAATCACCTGATTCCGATAAACGAGCGAGAAGATAAACTAGAACGAAGATCGGATCTGAGATCGCGATCGCGGAATAAATCCGACGAGAAGAAAAAGAAGAACGGTTATACGAACAGACGTCGTTAACCGGGAAATAATCGGTGATCACGTTCGTTGAGACGAACGGTCCGAAAGAAGAACGAAAACCAATCTAGGGTTTTCGGAAAAGAGATCGAAACGAAAAACCGATCTAGAACACCGGAACGGTTTAGCGAAAAATCGGAAAGAAAACGAATCGGTAGAGAAGAAAAGAATCGGAACGGTTTATAAGAAAAACCGAACCGAGGGAAAGAAGAGATGCGGCGCGGTACCTCCGGCGAACGGCGGCGACGGCGGCGTTGACGCAGGGCGGCGGCGGCGGCACTAGGGCGCGGGGTTGGACGGCGTTGGGCGCGGCGGCGCGGCGTGGGGTGTGGCGGAGAGGAGAGGAGAGGTGTTGGTTTGATGTGTTTAGAGGGGGGGGGTGCTTGGGTATTTATATTGGGGAGGGGAGGGTTTTGCTTGGGGTAGGGGACAAGAAATAGACTAGGATTAGGAAACAAAGGAAAAGATCTAGAAATAGATACGGAATAAACGAACATAGGACAAGAGTCCTACTAGGACTAGGCAAAAGAAGGAAGCGGCGGCTCCCTGGTGCACGCGCGCTATGGCCTCTTGGCCGGCCGGCGGCTAGTGGCTTGGGCCTTTGGCCCAAGGCGCTGCGGATTTTTTTTTTACGGTCTCGCGCGCAGAAAAATAAATAAAAGAAAATCTAAACGAACTCCAAAAATAATAAAGTAAATTTTCTCCGACTCCTAAAAATGAGTCTAACAAAATGAACTTTACTCCGGGCCTAAAAAGCAAATTTTGAAAACGCGCATTTTTCCCTATCCAAATAAAATGCGGATAAACACCGAAAAACAAAGTTTGATCTATTTATTAAATCTTCATTTTTCCTATATTTTGGGAAAGTCATATTATTCCCTCTCTTATATTTTTGATAACGGAAAAATAATTGAAGATAAAATAAATAAATCATATGACCCTCTTGTCAATTCGAGAAAACTCTCAAATATGAAAATAACAAAATCTCCAACTCTCTCCAAGGGTCCTTGAGTTGCGTGAAATTTCTAGGATCGACCAAAATGCAAGAAAATAAAATATGCATGATGATCTATTCCAAATTGAAAATAAATTCAAAGGGGCTTTGAATTTAATTCTTTGAAACTCCCAACTCATATTTCATATAATTTGAAGAAGTCATTTTATCTTCTCTCGTGAAAATCATTGAGTCGCATAAAGTTTCAGAATTGGAATATTTCCAAATGAAATTCAAATATTCTCAACACCCCTTGTCATTTAAATAAATGGAAGAAGTCATGTCATCTTCTCTCCGGGGTTTTGTGTTGAAAAGAATTTGAATTCACGAAGATCAGAAAACCAATATGAAAGTTTGGGAAAGTCCTTTTATTCCCTCTCATTTAACTTTCAAAAAGAATTCGAATCTCACTCAATTCACGCAATCAATCAAACAATCAATCAAATCTATCTATTTATTTATAACATTCCAAAATTTAGAATTTTGGGATGTTACAAACTACCACCCTTAAAATGAATCTCGTCCTCGAGATTCGGAGAGGCTAGCAAGAAAAGGTTAGGGTTTGGGGTCTCCTCAAATCCATCAATCGTCTCCGGGGTCTGGGATGCTACCACCCTTAGAAACATCGTTACAGCTCCATCAATACTCATATACTCCATCCATATTGTTAACAGTGTCGGTCTTCTCAGATCTTCAGGATAAATCCTTCTCTGGGCTCTTTCGGTAGTGGCATAACCTTTTCCTTAATTCTTATGTCCTTTCATCTTGGTGAGGTTATTCTGAAATTGGGTCTTCTTAGCTGACGGTCTGGCGCCAGGACTAAACAACTATCGATATCTCATGGCGGTCAACAATTTATGGTTTCTCCTGCAGGAAAGGGTCTGGGTTGAACCTCACCGTATAACCTACGGTTGGCAACAACTGCCGTGTACAAGGGAAAAAAATACCTATACCTTTCTAAGGTTCAAACAAGGTTTTGATCGTCGTCTCTCCACTATAGGTAAGTCACTCAGATTTACCATCCCATATAGCAAAGCGAATAATAAGAGTAAGTCGGTATGGTGATCAATCCATCCCGCACCCAAATCATTTCCTTGTACATGGTTTAGCGAATCTCGCATTCTAACACTCGGTCATCCTCACAAGCATTGCAGAATTTCTCTTGTCGATGAACCAAGTTCGGAAAATCCATAGATTCTGCAAGCCAAACAACCATCTATCGTTCCTTAACAACTCTCAGGTTTTGCGTAAACTCCTATAGAATCGTCTGTCGACCAAGTATATCCTCTTCCAGGGTTTTTTTCCTTCAGCAAGAATGTGCTTGCTTCTTGGCAGGTCCTGGGGCCTGTGGGTTATGGCCCATCTCATCACTTGCAAATCTTGAACTCATCATCTGGGCAACTGATCATTATCCCAACATCCAACTTCCTGGCATACATCACTTACGACTACATACTCCGTAATATCCTCCTTCATACCAGTCCACCAGAAACACTCCTTCAAATCCAAATACATCTTGGTGTTTCCAGGGCGAATCAAGTATGGTGAGTCATGAGCCTCCTTAAGTATTAACTTCCTGATCTTTGCATTATTGGCACATATACACTATTCTCAAACCATAAGGTGTCGTGTTCATCCTTATGAAAACCTTTGGCCTTTCCTTTGCTCATCCTCTCTTTTACCTCAGCAATCTCTTTGTCATCCTTCTGAGCTTCACGGATCTTTTCCAACAATGTAAACTGAACTTCCATTGCTGCAACAAAACCTTTGGGAACAATCTCCAATCGAAGTTCCCTGAAAATCCTCGGCTAACTCCTTTGATAATCCTCTACTTATGAGGGTATTCGTCCTTCTTTTCTTTATGGTTGTGTCCTATTTCTCCACAGAGCTTGTACGCACAAGGTTTCTTCATATCTTTTCCATAAGGCTTCAACTTCTGGGTCACAAACCGAGACTTTAGCAAAGTCAACTTAAATTCTTCCCAAGTAGTTACTCCTTGTCATCCGTTGATGGTTTGGTACATCCTCCACCAGGTAGCAACACTTCTTTCAAAGAATGGAAGAGCGTGCTGGGTCATATCCTTTCCGGCTATAGGGTTATTCTCCATGTGATCCTCATGTTCTGAATCCATCGGTCCATCTCCCATTGACTCATCGGTCCAGAGAGTACAAGCTCATCTCCATTCATCCTCTATTGGGTCCATGGGTTTGGGGTGGGATAAGAGAGATCAAGAGAGAGGAATGCACACAATACAAACAAAAGTTTTGAAAAGACAGATTTTTGTTGTGGCTGTCGAAAAAAACATCAAACAAATTTCAGCTCACAATCGTCGCATCTAACGTATGTATGTAACAGGGGTTTGGTCTTCTAAAGGTCAATAGATCTTCAAAGTCGTCAAACTCTTCAAGTCATGTTCATGCCTCCAATGGCTTCTTCCGGTCATGCTTGTCTTCTCAAGTTCTTTTGCCAGATCAATCTCTATTGATGCGAAGTCTCTCGTGACATCCTTGAATATTCTGGAATTGCATTCCAAGCTTTTGGGTTTCAACATCCGTGGCTGAGCCGTGGTTCTACTTTCCTTCAGTTCATGATGAATCTCTGGTACCTCGGGGTTTTGCTTCTCCAGCTTGGCTACTTCAGCTTCTGGTTCCTGAGTTTCTTCACGAAATACTTCTTTGCCGAATACTGCTTCTGCAGGTCCCTCCTAAACTTCCTGATGTAATATTCCAGATCCTGGTGATGTACCAGCTATGTTAAAACTGCATCCTTCGCTGACAGATGCTCCTTCAGCGTTCTACCATTCAATTCTTCCATGCATCCGCACGCTTAACTCCGCATGGTGACAATATAATAGGCGGGCAATAACACCATCGTTAGCCATGTCTATGCCCATGTTACTGCCATGAGCTTTCATTTCATGATTGATATCTCCTGTCTTAGAGTTTTCTTGACAAAACTTCGAGTTCTAATGCTCCATGTTCCGGTCCTTCTCCGATACACCTTGATCCCGGGTATTGACAGGTTTCATAGTCTGCCAAGTTCCATAAGGGGTGCCTTCCTAGGTCATACAAATCCGGAAAGCCTTCAAATTCTCCTAGTCTTCGGAGTCTTCAACCGTTGTAGTTTCCATTAGCATATTGTATGGTAAAATCCTCTTCATTCTGAATGGTCTTACTGGTCTGATATCCTGTACTTCTTGGAGTGGTCTCATCAGTCGAATCTTCGAGTGGTCAATAGGGGAAAAGGGTATGGTCTCACTAAAGAGAATTTTGAATAAGCTCAGAAGAGAAGAGAGGTAAAAGATCTTTTGAAAGGGAAAGTTGTAGAGAAAAATCTTTGCTATTGGCTTGCGAGTTTTCTAGGGTCACGTCCTACAGTCAACATGTGCTCTGATACCATCTTGTAGCGACCCGACCCGAATGGATCAAGTCTCTGTGCTTTCGTGTCATCCCTGGATCGGTATGCTGACACACACAGTACTCGAAGGATTTATAACAGAGGTAAATCACATGTATAAAGTAACGTAAAAACTATTACCTCAATCCAAAATATAGCGGAAGCAACAAGGTTGTGGATTCCCATCAACACCAACGGCAAAGTTGAGTATAGGAAATCGTAACCCTAACGTACCACTTACTCGTCGTCTGAAAAGTCTGCAACATGAAAAGTTGCAGCCCGAAAACGGGTCAGCACATGGAATATGCTGGCAATGTAACACATAGAGAGTAATGAAAGAATAGGCTATACTACATGCATATATGGCTGGTGGAAAGCTCTATGGTTACAGTTTTTGCGAAAAGCCAATTTTTTCCTACTGCAAAGGAATAAATTTGTTTAACTGTCATGGTGGTTGTTAAACATTGAGAATGGTTGACAGCATTCTCAATCCCAATTAAAAGTACTCATTAAAACCCAACAACATTAATTAGAAGTAACATGTTGAGATTCACTCGATATTCAAGTACTAGATACTCAAGTTGTCCATAACCGGGGACACGGCTAATCATGATTAGTTTGTTACTCTGCAGAGGTTTGCGCACTTTTTCCCACATGACTCGATCGCCTCCGTTTGTTTTCTCGCACTACATGGTGTTTGAGAAACGGATGACCGAGACATAGTCTTTCAGAAGCACTAGCACCTTACATGTGGGGTAGACCGGTACACCTACATCCCCTACATCTGCTAGTCCACCCCGTAAGAGTTCGCACAACTTAGTCAACTATGCTAGAGCCCATAGTAGCATGTGGCTGCACACGGAAGTTTCCAGTTTGAAATATCTTATGATCCCTTTGAGCCTGGGTGGCGGTCCAAAAAAAAACAGGCAAGTCCTGATAGACATCAGGTGCCTCAATCCACCCAGATGTGTGTTTAAGTTGCCACCTTAGATAAACCATTAAAATTATCAATCTCACATCTGCCATGGATATCACTCACCCAATCCACGTCTACTAGCATAGCATAGCATAATAAGCAAACGTAGAAGTAACTCCCAAGGTTTCATAAGTAACAGGTAATAGGTACTACCTCAATTCTACTTCCCATCCCACAATTTATTAGATCCTAATCATGCAATGTGTGAGGATTGAGCTAATGCAATAAAACATGGGTTGTAGAAAAGGTATGATCAAAGTGTGAACTTGCCTGCAATGTTGATGAAGATGATTCGCACTCAAAACTCGTGATAGATCTACTCGTCACACTCCGGTCGATCTATCGTAAGCAAACAATAGTAACCACACAATAAGTACTCATCTAATGCACAGGGAAAAATCGAACAAGAGAACGAACCAGAAAGTTCAACTTAAGAACTCCGGTTGCAAAGAAAGAACGAGCCGAACAAACGACGAAAAACAAACGGCGGAAGAAAACAACTCGGTTCTAGCAAGTTGAATCTAGGTCAAAATTTTACTGTAGCAAAAGCTTGTTCAAGTTGATTAGACGAAACGGCAGTTTCGAGATGAAACTCCAGGCGCTTGAATCACCTGATTCCGATAAACGAGCGAGAAGATAAACTAGAACGAAGATCGGATCTGAGATCGCGATCGCGGAATAAATCCGACGAGAAGAAAAAGAAGAACGGTTATACGAACAGACGTCGTTAACCGGGAAATAATCGGTGATCACGTTCGTTGAGACGAACGGTCCGAAAGAAGAACGAAAACCAATCTAGGGTTTTCGGAAAAGAGATCGAAACGAAAAACCGATCTAGAACACCGGAACGGTTTAGCGAAAAATCGGAAAGAAAACGAATCGGTAGAGAAGAAAAGAATCGGAACGGTTTATAAGAAAAACCGAACCGAGGGAAAGAAGAGACGCGGCGCGGTACCTCCGGCGAACGGCGGCGACGGCGGCGTTGACGCAGGGCGGCGGCGGCGGCACTAGGGCGCGGGGTTGGACGGCGTTGGGCGCGGCGGCGCGGCGTGGGGTGTGGCGGAGAGGAGAGGAGAGGTGTTGGTTTGATGTGTTTAGAGGGGGGGGGTGCTTGGGTATTTATATGGGGGGGGGGAGGGTTTTGCTTGGGGTAGGGGACAAGAAATAGACTAGGATTAGGAAACAAAGGAAAAGATCTAGAAATAGATACGGAATAAACGAACATAGGACAAGAGTCCTACTAGGACTAGGCAAAAGAAGGAAGCGGCGGCTCCCTGGTGCACGCGCGCTATGGCCTCTTGGCCGGCCGGCGGCTAGTGGCTTGGGCCTTTGGCCCAAGGCGCTGCGGATTTTTTTTTTACGGTCTCGCGCGCAGAAAAATAAATAAAAGAAAATCTAAACGAACTCCAAAAATAATAAAGTAAATTTTCTCCGACTCCTAAAAATGAGTCTAACAAAATGAACTTTACTCCGGGCCTAAAAAGCAAATTTTGAAAACGCGCATTTTTCCCTATCCAAATAAAATGCGGATAAACACCGGAAAACAAAGTTTGATCTATTTATTAAATCTTCATTTTTCCTATATTTTGGGAAAGTCATATTATTCCCTCTCTTATATTTTTGATAACGGAAAAATAATTGAAGATAAAATAAATAAATCATATGACCCTCTTGTCAATTCGAGAAAACTCTCAAATATGAAAATAACAAAATCTCCAACTCTCTCCAAGGGTCCTTGAGTTGCGTGAAATTTCTAGGATCGACCAAAATGCAAGAAAATAAAATATGCATGATGATCTATTCCAAATTGAAAATAAATTCAAAGGGGCTTTGAATTTAATTCTTTGAAACTCCCAACTCATATTTCATATAATTTGAAGAAGTCATTTTATCTTCTCTCGTGAAAATCATTGAGTCGCATAAAGTTTCAGAATTGGAATATTTCCAAATGAAATTCAAATATTCTCAACACCCCTTGTCATTTAAATAAATGGAAGAAGTCATGTCATCTTCTCTCCGGGGTTTTGTGTTGAAAAGAATTTGAATTCATGAAGATCAGAAAACCAATATTTAAGTTTGGGAAAGTCCTTTTATTCCCTCTCATTTAACTTTCAAAAAGAATTCGAATCTCACTCAATTCACGCAATCAATCAAACAATCAATCAAATCTATCTATTTATTTATAACATTCCAAAATTTAGAATTTTGGGATGTTACATTGAGTCTGGTCCAAACTTCGGCGTAGCGGCGGAGGTTACCGTCTCCCTGCCCTTTGCCTTAGCCTTTTTCTTGGACCAACTCTTCTTGAACTTAGCCAATTTCTGCACCATCAACACTTGATGCGTGCCTTTCTTAATATCCTGCTCTGCCACTTTGAGCGTCCCATGCAATTTAGTGAGCTTCTTATCCATGCCAAGCATATGATAGTTCGAGATGAACGCCCCATAGCTAGGCGGAAGAAAACCCAGAACTGCAGCAGTAGTCAGCTCATCCAAGAGCGGGAAGCCCAACTGATCCAAAGCTTGCACATATCCGATCATCTTGATCACATGTGGGATCGGTGGATCACCTTCCTTCAGCTTACAATCCATCAAGGATCGCCAGACGTTGAACCTTTCGGTCCTAGCCTGCACCTGAAACATGCTCTTGAGACTCTCGATCATATCGAAAGCCCCAACGTCTTCTAAATGCTGCTGCAAATCGGGCTCCATACAAGCCATCATGAGGCAGCTGATCTCGTTTGATTCATCAACGAGTTTCTGGTAGGCATTCTTGGTTGTGGTACTAGCATTATCGGCAGGTTCCTCTGGAAGCGGATCCTCTAGAACATGTTCCTTTCTATCATGCTTGAGAGCAATTCTCAAATTTCTATTCCAGGTAGTAAAGTTTGTTCCATTCAGTTTATCCTTTTCTAGAATTAATTTCCATGCAAAGTTGGGTTGAGGAGGCGGTGCCATTTATCTACAACAGAAAAATATGCAATCACTAAGCAATGTGTTTATGTAGAGTAATTCTAGCCTTAAACAGAAATACTCCCACTGAAGTCAGCATCCCTCTGCAAACTCTCAGTGATTCAGGATCTGACTAGCACATGTGACTAGTGAGCTTTAGCATCACTGCTAGACAACATGCCTATCCGGTAAGCAACTCCTTACTAATCGTATCTCTATACGACTCCTGTCGGTCGGGTAGGCATCTCATACCCCGGCTCCCGACCTCTTTTGCCACAAGGCCCAAAACCGTTTTGATAGCCTTGTCAAGTTAACCTAATGCAGTGCATGTCCGTGTCCGACACGAACCCTTCAGTTCAAGGACACCTAGAAGCACCCCAATTTTATGAGCCCACTACTAGACGTACTTGATGTGCGAAGGTGCAAGATCGGGAATGGCAATTTACTTGATATTCATGAGGGATCTTTCTACCATTCTAACATGCATAGAAACAAATTAGCATAACAATCACAAGTAAAACATATATTGTGAAATACTATGGCTCCTTCATGGATGTTCTTCTAGGTCGGCTCCAACTCCGATGACCATCTAGAAACTCCATCTTGTTTGTCACGCCAGGCCGCCAAGCCGCCAACCTAATCTCTATTATCCAACTACTACAACTAGTAATGAATTTTACATAGAGTCATAAGTTGACATGCAGGTCGTTATACAATAAAATGACAGCAGTTTGGCTCCTGCCGGCTGACAAACATGACATGCAGGCCATGTATAATTTACACACATGCATCACATACACATGAGCCATGCTATTCACATCAAACCCTGCATAATAAAGTTATGCACAGAATCACATTCTACCGGTTTTGCGTGATTGTGTATGAAATACAAGGCGCTACGCACATGGAGGGTTCGAAGGGGCAGCGCCCCTCCCGGGTGCGGGCAGCGCCTGACGTTTTCGGAAATCACAGATCACATCTGAACTCCGATAACGCCAAATTCTTTGATCTGACCGATCTTATCGATCATCACGAGCCCGATTCGGATTTACGTTCCACTGTTCACCCCGATGGCTGATACCGACCGGTAGGGGTAGGTTGTATCACGATCTCATCGACTCCGATCATCACAAAACATAGCCGATCTCATCAACGATAACAAATCTCATCTATCGCCTCCACATATTTAATATGCATACGATCTGAATCCAAATCCTATAGAAGAGGCTCTAATACCACTGTTGGATTCTACGTTAGGGTGCGTCGACTACAAATTAAAATTTCCCTACGCACAGAACAACCAAGAACATGCTACAGGAGATGGAGCACAGTTCGTTACCACTACACACGTAGTGCCGTCCACCGGAAGAAGAGTTGGGGCAGCGCGTCTGCGTGGATTGTCTCATCATCGTTCGATCTCCCTCATACAGCCGGTAGTCGATACCCACGTACAGGTTCGCCAGAGCGGCGCAAGTGCACCGCCTCTAATGGTATCCACGCGTGCAGGAGGAACGTCGTGCAGTGGACTGCTAGGTCTGATCACACAACTGGCGGCGAGTAGAGGTGTCTATTCGCAACACATGCAAACCCTAGTGACAGCGCCGAAGCGGTCAATCGCGTGAGTGTGCGGCACCTCCACTTTATATAAGCATCCATCGCAGGCTCAACACTTGGGCCTTGCACGGACCCTAAAGCCCATAAGTCTACTCGGCCACAATCCGAATACAGCTCGGATCACATCCGACCAGTGTCCCCGGATCCGACCTCGTAGGTTCCTTCCCTTAAGTGCGCGACCCCTTAGGTTCAAGCCGTCTTGGTCGCAGTTCGGATCACCTCCGAACTGCGCAGTTGGTAGAGGCCTCTAGCAAGGCATGCCGAACACCAAACAGACTATGAAGCTGGTTAGGGGAACCTGTACATCATACTTCCATTCCTTTTGCGACACGATATATGTTGTCGGGCTCAAGGCGAGTCTGTCATCCTTGTGCTAGCCCGACATCTTTCTCGTTCTAGTGATGCCGACCACAAACCAGATTATCTCATAATCCTTGTCGCATGGCCATGCTTATCCTGGTCAGATCACACGAGGGTCCCAGAGTATATCTCTCCTGATCGGAGGGGAAAATCCCATCTTGCTCGACCACGTCACGCAGCATGGTTCTGGATAAACCCGAAACCTACCTTTATAACTACCCAGTTACTTATTAGCGTTTGGTCGGCCCAAAGTAAGTCTATCACCATCCCGAGTACATGCGTCAGCTCAGGTCTTAGGACATAGAACATATGTTGTACTCGAGACTCACAAATGACATATCGCTATGTCTCATAGTTGGGTCTGTCCGACTCGGACCTTATCTCGACTCGGATCCGACTACGTCAAATTCGACCAGATCCTTCCAAGTCCATATTATCTGGTTAGCATCCAATGCTCCATGGCTAGTGAGACCAAGGCATCGACCGTGTCATATGCTAGTCTAGTTGGTTGCGCGTCCACACAACCCTTTCGACTAGGGACCTTTTAGGATAGTCATCATACAATGCATAGTCCCACAAAGAAGTCACGTACTTGCTGATACACATCATTGATAATGTCCAAGGACTATCTTTATTCATAAACACATAGGAAATATCATCATACATGATTGCCTCTAGGGCATATCTCCAACACCTTAATGGGCCTTACTGGGAGAGAGGAGGAGACGGCCAAGGTGGGCCCCCCCAAGCCCAATCCGAATTGGGAGGGGGGCGGCCCCCCTTTCCTTCTCTTCTTCTCCCTCTTCCTTCTTCTCCTACTCCAACTAGGGAAAGGGTTGAAACCTACTTCAACTAGGAGTAGGAATCCCCCTTGGGGCGCGCCATAGAGAGGGTCGGCCCTCCCCTCCTGCACTCCTTTACACACGGGGGAGGGGGGCACCCCATAGACACACAAGTTGATTGTTTAGCCGTGTGTGGTGCCCCCTCCACAGATTTCCACCTCGGTTATATCATTGTAGTGCTTAGGCGAAGCCCTGCGTTGATAACTTCATCATCACCGTCACGCCGCCGTGCTGACGAAACTCTCCCTCAGCCTTAACTGGATCAAGAGTACGAGGGACGTCACCGAGCTGAACGTGTGCAGGTCGCGGAGGTGCCGTGCGTTCGGTACTTGATCGGTTGGATCGCGAAGACGTTCGACTACATCAACCGCGTTACTTAATGCTTCCGCTTTCGGTCTACAAGGATATGTGGACACACTCTCCCCTCTCGTTAATATGCATCTCCTAGATAGATCTTGCGTGATCGTAGCAAAAAATTTGAAATACTGCGTTCCCCAACACCAACAACCATGTGCGCTCGTTATTACCATCGCGCATGCTTCTTTTAATTAGAATGTGTGGCCGTCTAATGCACACACGTTGATCTGTCTAACTATTTCTGTTTGTTGTGGCTAATCGCAACCAGTTCATCCCTGTGATGTGTATGTCATCAATCACAGACACATTGATCTGGTTGATCGTTTCTATTGTGTTGCCTAATCGCAAACAGTTCATCCGTCTGAAGTGTATGCCCTTAATCGCACACACCTTCATTTGGTTGTCCGTTTCTGTTGTTCCACCTCGTCACAAACAGTTTATCTGACTAAACAGTATGCCATATATCACACACATCTTCATTTGGCTGCCGGTTTCTGTTCTTCTTCCACATCGCAAATAGTTCATTGAACTGAACTGTTTGCCACACATCGCACACGCAACTAAAATCTGAATCATGTTGGATGCATCCACCATCGCAAGCATTTTGCATATTTTTTACGGTTTTTTACATCACCGTTTGCGATTAATGCATTGAACACAATTTTGTCGAAGGGTCCCTGATTGTAATGTCGTGTTACCAGCATCCTGAAGTAGTGCATCATCGGACGGGCAGCAAGGTTGATGTAGAAGCCCTCCATGATCGATTTCCCCTCCGGCAGAGTACCGGAAAAGGCCTCCAGATAGGATCGTGAAAGAACAAAAACTTGCGGCGGCGGAAAAAGTATTCTGGGTGGCTCTTTGATGTATGGAGAATATTTTGGAATTTATAGAGGTGGAATTCAGTCAAGAGGTGCCACGAGGGGCCCACAAGCCTAAGGGGGCGCCTCCCGAGCTTGTCACTCCCTCGTGGCTCTTCAGGTCTTTTCCCAAACCTTTTAGGGCCCCTTATGGCCTAGAAAAAATTAATCCAAAGGTTTTCCTCTGTTTGGACTCTGTTTGATATTGATTTTCTGAAAAGCCAAAAATAAGAAAAAATTAGCAACTGGCACTGGACACTAGGTTAATAGGTTAGTCCCAAAAATGATATATAAATGCATATAATTTCATAGAAAACATCCTAGATTGGTACTATAATGGTATGGAGCAATCAAAAATTATAGGTACGTTGGAGACGTATCACTTCGCCGTCCAGAGATAATCATCACCGGAGAGTTAGAAGGAGGAGATTAGAACCACACAGGGCTTCTAATTATGAGGAAAATAGGATTAGCTATCTCTAGTTAGTCAGCTAGGACCAACTAGAATTAGAATTAGAAGAACTAGAGGAGGCTCCAAAACGTGTATGAACAATAGAGCAAAAAACCTAGTATACATAGGTTGGAGGGGAGAGGAGGGGTTGGCACCAAGTGGAAAAGTGCTCCCTTTGGTGCGCCGACCTAGGGGAGGAGTTGGACACCCTCCCCTAGTAGGATTCACTCCCCCCCCCCTCCCGCCGCCCATATGGCAAGGGAGGCGCCACTTCCTTATGGGCCCTTGTGGCCCATAATCCCTTTCACCTCTTGGCCTTTTCAGGCCCATTGATATTTAAATTAAATATAAAATGTTCACAATATCTCTATACAATTATATATACATAATTAACATCTCCAAAAAAATTCCACCTATATATAATTTATCGGTAATACTCGGTATTACCTGATACTCTCCGAAACCTTTCCGGTGACCTCGAAACACTTTTAGATCCTCTCAGAACAATTTCGTATATTAATGAAATAATTTCACAAATATATTCTCATGACTCCTGTCCTAGTAACGTGTCGGGGAAACTGATCCACGAACACCTATGGGGCCGGCGGACCGGGCCCCTTTCGGTTCGGCGGGGGGCGGAGGTCGCACGAAGAGCAGATCGAGGCGAAGCACACAAGTAGTTTACCCAGCTTCGGAGCTCTCCGGAGAGATAACACTCCTACTGCTGCTTGTTTGATTATCTTGTGTTCTTCCTCCAGAGAGAGAGCGTAGTGTTTTTCTGGGTTCCGAACCAGTCGAACCTCGCGAAACTGTCCAACCCCCTCTACATTGCGCATGGGCCTCCTTTTATACGCTAAAGGGGTCACCGATAGGTGGCAACGCAGAGAAGGGTACAAATGTAAAAAGTGAGGTGGTTGGTACAGTTACTTGTAAAGTGCACCCTACCTAACCCTGACGGCAGGGGACAAGGGCATTCAATGCCCGTCTGAGTCGCCCAAACAGTGCAGAAAAGGACCGTTAGGGGCGCCACCGTTCGCCACGATGGCGATCTTGTCAGCTTTGCATGCCACTGCGCACCGCTGGCTGCACAGCCTCCCGCCACGCGCGCCTGGAGAGGCCCCCAGAGCGACACGTTGGTGGATGCGCTGGAGCGTGGGCACAGAGTGGCCGCCTGCCGCGGCAAGCGCCTTGCCGCTGCTGTTATCTTGTCGGGTCCGGAAGCTTGTCGCTCACCGGGCCTCGAGGTACCTTGGTTGGTCTTCCCGGCAAGCTCCTCTTGCCGGGGCCTTGTTGCCTTGCCGGAGCGCGTGGCGCGTCGCGGCAAGTTCCTTGGAGTGCCTTGGTTGGCCTTCCCGGCAAGCTCCTCTTGCCGGGGCCTTGTCTCTTGAGCTTAAATACTTTGTTCTTGAATGGCTCCAAGGGAACCACGGAGGATCTTGGCGTTCGCCCGGCAAGCCTTGCTGCGGGGTGCTGCAACTGCCCGTGCACAAGTTCGGGGTACTAGGGTACCCCTATTCTAGTGCACCGACAGGAGCCCCCGGGCCTGGGCCAGACACGGTGCCGAGCGTTGTTGGGCCAGGCCCAAGACAGGGCACGGGCACACGCGGACTGGGCCACGCCGAATCTCGCTCCGTATCCACCGCGCTCTCCCCTAACGGCACGCGTTGAATGCGGCATCGTGGGAGAGATCGTGGGTGGTTCTTTATTCGGAAGGGCAAAACGTCCGCCCCGTCCCTCTTTATAAGCAGAGGAAACAGGGGCAGTTCGTTCCCCCTCGCTGGTTGCTACTACTCCATCTTCACGAACCTCCGCCGCTCCCCCCTTTCTTCTCAAAGCCGAGAAAGCAGCTCTCCACCCCCCATTGCCACCAGCATCACCAACGCCGTCGACCTCCCCTACCACCTCCGCCATGGCTCCGAAAGCCGACAAGGGAAAGGGCATGAAGTCGGCCGAGGCACAGCGGCTCACGGCGCTGCGGAAGGAGCGGGCGATCTTCTCCCCCCAGCTCGGCGTGAAGGAGCTAAGGGAGTACTTCTACCTCTTTTGGGCGACAGAGACGCGGGCGCATCCGCGCACGAGGGTACTCCCGGCCGCTGCTTCGGAGCTGGCTCCAAACGGGTACCCATTCTTCGCGTTGTTCTTCTATTGTGGGCTCTGCCCGCCCTTCTCAGAGTTCTTCTGCGATATCATGAACACCTACGGCTTCCGCCTCCTTGATTTCACCCCCAACGCCGTTCTGACCATGGTAGTTTTCGCACATTTGTGCGAAACCTTTGTCGGAGTCCACCCTAATGTTGCCCTTTTCCGCCACTTCTTCATACCTCGGGTAGAGAGAGGAGAGCCGCTTGCCGGAGGGATCGCCTGGATCTTGAGAGTCAGCAAGAAGGAGGCGTACTTGGAGGGTGAGCTCCGCAGCAAGTGGGAGGAGTGGAGAGCGGAGTGGTGCTGGATCGTCGAGGAGAATCCGCAGCCCTTCACCGCCGTGCGCCAAGCTCCAATAGTGCGCGGTAATGACTGGAGCAACGTGGCCCCGGAAGACGAGAGGCTGAAGATCGCCATCACTAGGATCCTTCGCCTCAGGCTTGCCGGGATCACTGTAGGCGCTGTAGGCGCAGATTTCCTCCGCCGCCGCATCGCCCCCCTACAGGAGAGGGGGAGGCCCGCCTGGGAGTTCAAGAACTCGGCGGACATCATGAGGCTGCGGCCGGGCCTCAACTACAACTTCACCGTCTTGGAGCTGGATGCAATGCTCCTGGAGTTGTTCAAACGCGATCCCCAGCACCCATTCATGCTGCCGAGGGGCGTCGTTCCATTGTGCAATAATTCTTAGCTTGACCGGACCCGCGCCATGATGTCGTTGTGCGATTCACACGGAATCGTTCCAACTTGGCAAGAGCCTGCGGATGACGTCGTGCAAGCGTTCTTCGACAACTTGGAAGAAGTGCCGGTCCATGCTGACGAGCAGAAGAGCCTCACCCGTGACACCACCGACGAGGAGCTGCAGTGCATCGCCACTAGGGCGGAAGAGGTTGCGGCCGCAGCTGCCGCGGGCGCGTTCGGGTTTACTGTGGAGGAGGCGGAAGCGACAGAGGCGGCAAACCTCGCCGAGCGCGCGGAGTTCATTGGCGAGGAAGAGCCTGCCGGTTCTGAAGCTGAGCCGAGCGAGGCCGGCGAGGAAGAGCCCGAGCCTTCAGAAAGCTTGCCGCAGGCGGAGCCCCCGGCCCCGCCAAGAAGGCATCTTCGCAGGGGCGCGGAGGTAGCAGGGCGGCAGCCGGGTCAACAGCAGCCGAGCCGTGTGACACGCTCTACCGCGGCAAGCAATGTTGCTGCGGGAGCGCTTCACGCAGCAGCGGCAACTGGAGCGGTATCTTCCCGGGCCACCGCCCCCGCCCCCGCCAAGCGGGCAAGGGATCCTACTCCTCCGCCTCGCCGCACCAGAGGGGAGCCGGACTTTGATCTTTCCGCGCTCAGCTCCGACGAGGAGGAAGAAGAGTAAGTTTCTTTGGTGCTCTTGTAGTTCTTCAATCTTGCTGTTTTTATCTTGTATGTGGCTTGCTTCAATCTGGACTCCTTTCTTTTCAGGACGCTGGCCCAGAGAGCGGCGAAGAGGGCCAAGGCCGCGGTGATTGTCGTCGAAGATGACCCCACTGTGTCAGTAGGGGGTGGGTCCGAGACCACCTTGACGGACCCGGCAACCACTCCTCAAAGCAGCCCCCAGCGCAGCCCCCAGCGTAAGTTCATAGTTAGCTTTCCGCTGTCAGGCGCGCATGAGTGCTTTTTCCTTTGTTGATATCTTGCTTGTTGATTTGTGTAGGAGCAGAACAGCCATATCAGGAGCGCCCGGAAGCTGGTCCCGAAGTGCCATCTGCTTCGACTATGCCGCCAAGGGAGGGGTTCCCGGTAAGGGAGCGCTCTCCGGCAAGGGAGAACTCTCCGGCAAGGGGCAGCACCATCGATCCTGCGGCGGCCGAGACCGCCACTGCAGATCTTGGCACAGGTAATTCACTTGTCCAAAAACTTTCCCTTGGGTTCTTCTTCTTCTGATTTTCTTCTCTTGGATTTTTGATTGATTTTTCTCCCTTCTTCGTTCTTCAGACCCATCTGCTGCTGAGCCAATGGAGACAGAGGGCGCCGGCGAGGAAAGGGCCGGTGCTGATGAGACCGCCGGCGAGGAGGCCGCCAAGGCTGCCGCCGCAGAAGCCGGCGAGGGGTCGGGCGATCGCACTGACGACCCTGAGGCCGCAGGAGCGCCAGGCGCTGCGCCGACCGCGATCCCTCTGTCGCTGCTGCGGAGCCCGGCGCCTACTTGAAGGCCGGCGACGATATCTTCATCAATCTACCCTGGGCGTCGAGCTCCAGGGTGCCGGTCGAGGGGGAAACTTTCGATGAGGAGGTGCTTGCCTCCGCTGGACTGTCGTTGGTCGACGCGCCCGGTGGCAGCAGTGGCGAGCCTGAGGAGGAGCAGCTGCTGTGGAAGCTGTTGTCACTCTACCGCGCACGGCAAGCCAAGCTGGCTTCCCGGGAAGCGCTTGTCGCGAAGGCGGGAGTTGATATGGAGAAGCACGCGGAGGAGCTCCGGGGCCACAATCAAGAAGCTCTCCGGTCCCTGGCACAGGAGTGGGGGCGACTCGACGAGGAGCGCACGGCCTTCCTTCTCGAGAAGGCCGAAGCTGAGGAGGAACAAAGGCTGGCCGCTGAGAAGCAGTCCGCGCGAGAAGGTGAATTGGTGCAGCGGAAGGCCAACCTCGATAGCTACGAGGAGGAGCTCGCCGAGCGCGAGCAAGCACTTGGCGGGGCGCTCAAGGAAGCAAAGGACGCTGCCGCAATCGCAGAGGCCGCCAAGAAAGAGCTGGAGGAGAAGGTGGCGCAGCTGGAGGCCAACATTGGGAAGAGCGGCGAGGAGCTTGCCGCGCTCAAGTGTGAGCGTGAGAAGGATGCTGCCGCCCACGGTGAGCTACAAGGTCTTCTCGCTGAGAGGGGCAAGGAGCTCAGTGCCGCCAAGGATTCCAATGCAGACCTGGAGTTGAAGCTGGCCACGCTGACGCAGACGCTGGAGGCCGCCAAGGAGCGGGAGAAGACCTTGTCGGAGAAGGTCAAGGCTGACACGGCGCTGCTGGAGAGTATCGCAGTTACCCAGAACTCATTCAGAGATACTGTGGAGCACTGGACCGAGGGTCTGGTGAATATTGCCGCAGTCATTGACGAGGAGCTGGCGCAGCTGGGGATGCAGGACTTTGGGTATCCCTCCGACGAGAATCTCCAACCCAGCGCCAAGCTCAGCCTGTTCTTCAAGGGCGTGGCGACGGCACTCCAGGGCCTCCGGGAGAGGATCCCAAAGCAGCTGGCCGACGAGTCGCGCAAAATCTGCGCCGGGGTTCTCCAGAAGGTGCTGATGAAGGTGGCCTTCCGCAATCCAGGCCTCAGCTTCACCAACGTCCTCAAGTCCTTGCCGCCAGACGCCGATCGGGACGCACTCAAGGCCCTTGTCGCACCCATTGTGGACAAGGTGAGCGAGATCAAGACGGTTGAGGGCGGCCGCGTAGACTAGGCCGCCCATTTCTTCTTTTCCCTTGTCGCTGCTAATCATGTTATGAAAATAGTCTGTTAGAGCTGCGACAAGTTATCTTGTAATATAACTTTATTTCTGTTATCAATTGTTGTGTTATTTCCTCTACTAGATTCCTTCCTTTGTATGTTTTTACCCTACGCTTCTAGGGAACTTGTCGGCGCAGGCACCCGAGCCGCGAGCGCTGAGTGCGGAACTTCAGCAGCCTGCTGGCGGCGCTGCTTCCGACAAGAAACCTTGTCGCGACTAGATGCAGCACACTTAAGTTGTTGAGCGGACTCAAAACAAAGTAAGGGCGCAACTAGCCATGAGTTGGTTCCTCTGCGCACAGGTTTTCCATACAAAGCAGGGTCGTTCGAGGAAGATAACTCAAAAATTTAAAAACTGATTGCTCAAACTTTGGCAACTTAGCTTTTCTGTCGTTTGCTTCCCGGCAAGGCAAAACTTTGCTTGAACGACGCCTGGTCCATACCACAATCTTCTCCTTCCCCCCCGGCAAACTTGTGTGCGAGGGAACCTTCTTTTCCTTTGTTGAAAAGAAGAAAGAAGAGAAAATAATAATATGGAGCTCTTCGGCTCGTTATTGCTTACCGGATGTAGGTGCTGCACAAAGTGTCAGATAACACATGCAAGAAAGAAACTAATGCATGAAATGGACAAGTTGTGCGGAGCACATGGGGTTTTACTTATGCACGGGATCTGCGCCCGGCTTTGTACAAAGGATTACATGCAACAGTGGCAAGACTTGTACAAAAGGTGGTTGCCGGAACGGGTTCCGGCAACCGCGCCCTATGGGAAAAATTAAGAAGATGTCCTATGTTCCAGGAGTTGCTCACCGGAATGCCATCTTCGGTCTCAAGGCGGACAGCGCCGGGCCTTGTGACTCGTTTCACCCGATAAGGGCCTTCCCACTTCGGCGTCAACTTGTTGGAATTCTTGGCGGACTGAACGCGCCGAAGAACAAGGTCGCCTTCCTTGAAGCTTCTGGCCTTAACTTTGTGGCTATGGTAGCGGCGCAAAGCTTGCTGGTATCGAGTAGCTCGTACAGCAGCCTAAAGACGATCTTCCTCAAGGAGCAGCGCGTCGTCTTGTCGCAGCCGTTCTTGCTCAAGCTCATCATAAGCAAGCACTCGAGGCGATCCGTATACGAGTTCCGTGGGGAGAACTGCCTCTGCTCCATAGACTAGAGCGAAAGGCGTCTGGCCAGTGGCTCGATTTGGCGTCGTTCTGATCGACCAAAGAACCACCGGCAGCTCCTCGATCTAGTTTCTTCCGCACTTGCGCAGCCTGTCGAAAGTTCTGGTCCTGAGCCCGTGCAGCACTTCAGCATTTTGCCTCTCTGCTTGACCGTTGCTTCTCGGATGAGCAACAGAAGCGAAGCAGGCCTTGGCGCCAAGGTCTTGGACGTACTGCATGAAGGTGCGGCTCGTGAATTGTGTGCCGTTGTCGGTGATGATCCTGTTAGGGATCCCGAAACGGCAAACAATTGACCTGAAGAACTTGACTGCTGACTGTGCTGTCACCTTCCTCACTGGCTGCACTTCCGGCCACTTTGTGAACTTGTCGATTGCGACGTACAAGTACTCAAAGCCCCCGACAGCTCGGGGGAAAGGGCCGAGGATATCGAGCCCCCAGACCGAAAATGGCCAGGATAAAGGGATCGTCTGGAGAGCTTGAGCTGGCTGGTGTATCTGTTTGGAGTGGAACTGGCATGCTTCACACTTGGTTACTTGTGCAGTTGCATCATGGAGGGCTGTCAGCCAAAAGAAACCTTGCCGGAAAGCTTTGCCGGCAAGTGCCCTTGCGCCAATGTGGTGGCCACATATGCCTCCATGTATCTCTGCCAACAACTTTTGTCCATTTTCCCGGCAAATACACTTCAATTTCACACCGTTAAGTCTTCTTCTGTACAGTATGCTATCGACAAACTGGTACATACTTGACTGCCGGGCTACTTTTTCCGCTTCTTTTTGCTCTTCGGGAAGTTCTCCTGTCTGAAGGAAATGAACAATCTGCTGTGCCCATGCTGGAGCTTGTGGCTCGACAACAAGGACTAAAGTCACATCTGCTGCTGCGGGAACATCCGCTTCTACGGCAAGGACTTGCGGCCCTGCCGGAGCTTGATGTTCCTCGGCAAGCTTGCCGGAGCAAAACTTGTCGGGAGCGTCTGCTTCAACGGAACAAACCATAAGGCTTGCCGGAGCAGACTGCCCCTCAGCATCCTTGGTGTTGATCTTGGGGACTTTCTTGGCGGCGGCTTTGGGGAGCTCTGCCGGAAAGTAGTCACCAGAAACCAACTTCCTCTTCTTGCTTTGTCCAGTTGATGGTGTTACGGATGGTTGAGTCAACTTGAGCACAAAGATCCCTGGTTCCACAGGTAACTTTAGTGCGGCGCACTTTGACAGGCCATCAGCAATGTCATTCTGAGCTCTTGGGATATGCTCCATCTGTAGGCCGTCAAAGTGCTCTTCTAGCTTCCTCACTTCATCAACATATGCTTCCATCAATGGACTCTGGTAGTTCTTGTTCACTTGGCGGACGACAAGCTGTGAGTCACCCCTGACAATGAGCTTCTTGATCCCAAGGTCTGCTGCGATTCTGAGACCGGCAAGCAATCCTTCATACTCTGCAGTATTGTTGGTTGCTTGCTCCTTAGGAAAGTGCATCTGGACTACGTACTTGAGGTGCTCTCCGGTGGGCGCGACAAGCAGCACGCCCGCACCGGCGCCTTGCAGCGAGAAGGCACCATCAAAGTACATCAGCCACTCTTTGCTTGCCTCTTTGACGGGGATGCTCGTCTCTGGAATTTCTTCATCTGGTGTTGGCGTCCATTCTGCTATGAACTCTGCCAATGCTCTGCTTTGGATAGTTGAAGTGCTCTCAAACTTGAGGCCAAAGCTTGACAGTTCCAGTGCCCACTCGACAATCCTGCCTGTCGCTTCTGGATTTTGTAGTATCCTCTTCTGCGGAAAGCGAGTGACGACTATGATCTCATGTGCTTGGAAGTAATGGCGCAGCTTTCTCGAGGCCATGAGGAGGCCGAAAAGCAACTTCTGCACACTAGAGTACCTTGATCTAGCCCCCTGTAGAAGGGAACTGACAAAGTAAACTGGACGCTGCACCATTCTCTTCTGCATCTTATCATGCTCCTGCGCAGATCCATCTCTGTCGGGACCAGAGCTTGTCGGCGAAGCCCCCTGCTTGTCGCTGGATGCATCTGCTGTGGTTGCTGGCTCATCATCTGCCTCCCTCTCCGCCACTAACGCAGCACTAACCACTTGATTGGTTGCCGCTATATACAGCAGCAACTTCTCTTGCGGCTTAGGTGCGACAAGTGTTGGAGTGGAGGACAGGTATCTCTTCAAGTCCTGCAGTGCAGCCTCCGCCTCCGGAGTCCATTTTATTGGACCTGCCTTTTTCAAAATTTTGAAAAATGGCAGGGCGCACTCAGCAGATCTAGAGATAAACCTGCTGAGAGCAGCCATGCAACCGGCAAGCCTTCGTACATCCTTGATGCGCTTTGGTGCTTCGATCTGCTCAACGGCCTTGATCTTGTCGGGATTGGCTTCAATTCCCCGTTGAGACACGAAGAACCCGAGAAGCTTGCCGGAAGGGACTCCAAACACGCACTTCTCGGGGTTAAGCTTGAGGCTGATCTTGCGCAGATTTGCAAATGTCTCGTCTAAATCTTGAATCAGGGTCGCCCTGTTCTTGCTCTTGACCACTATATCATCCATGTAGGCTTCCACATTTCTGTGCATCTGCGGCTCAAAAGCGTGGTGGACTACCCTTGCGAATGTTGAACCAGCATTTTTCAAACCGAAAGGCATCTGTACAAAGCAGTATGTGCCACACGGGGTGATAAATGCGGTTTTCTCTTCATCCTCTTCTGCCATGAAGATCTGATGGTATCCTGAGTATGCATCAAGAAATGAAAGCAAATCACATCCAGCTGTGGAGTCAACAATCTGGTCAATGCGCGGCAAGGGAAATGGGTCTTTGGGACAAGCTTTATTAACATCAGTGAAGTCAATACAAAGCCTCCATTTCCTGTTAGCCTTGCGCACGACAACAGGATTGGCCAACCACGTGGGATGGAGTACTCCTCTGACAAGGCCTGCTGCTTCCAACTTCTTGATTTCTTCTGCGATGAATTCTTGGCGCTCCACTGCCTGTTTCCTGACTTTCTGCTTGACGGGCTGCGCATGAGGACAGACGGCAAGGTGGTGCTCAATTACTTTCCTGGGAACACCGGGGATATCAGACGGTTGCCACGCAAACACGTCGACATTCGCCCGCAGGAAAGCAACGAGCGCACTTTCCTATTTGGGGTCAAGAGTGGCGCTGATGGTGAAGGTACCACCAGTGTCGTCCTCCTTGGCGGACACCTTCTTGGTCTCAGGTGGAGCTGCCATTGCCTTCTTACACTTGCCGGTGGAGCTCGATGGTGCGTCCTCGACGGTAGCGCAGCACTCCGAAGAGGTGCGCTTGCCGGAGTGGGCATCAGAGCTCTTGCCAGACTTGGTCTTCTTCTTCTCCCCGGGAGCTTCAGCGGCAAGTGTCTTGCGTTCTGCTGCGGCTGCTGCTTCCTGGTAGATCTTGTCGGCACAGATAAGAGCATCCTTCTTGTCGCCAGGGACAGAGATGACACTTATCGGGCCTGGCATTTTCAGTACATTGTACGCATAGTGAGAGGCTGCCATGAACTTCGCGAGTGCCGGACGGCCAAGGATTCCATTGTAAGGTAATGGAAAGTCAGCAACATCAAACGTAACCCTCTCAGTCCTGAAGTTCAGCTCGCTGCCAAATGTTACCGACAACGTGATCTTTCCCTTCGGCTTGCTCCTTCACGAGTTGATTCCTTGCAATGTACCGGTCTCTTCGAGCTCGCTGTCAGGGATCTGGAGTTTCTGGAGCACCGCGGAGGAGATCAGGTTCAAGCCGGCCCCACCGTCAACTAGCATCTTAGTGACCTTGAGGTTGCGGATTGTTGGTGAAACCAACATCGGCAAGAACCCGACCGCAGTTATGCGATCAGGGTGGTCCTCAATATCAAAGATGATAGGCGTGCTGGACCATTTCAGAGGCTTGCGTGACTCGACGGGTGGTTCTGCTGCATTAACTTCCCGCACCCACTGCTTGAGCTGACGGTGCGAGGTATGCAGAGAAGCACCACCGTCAACGCACAGGACCTCTGTGGCTTTCTGGAACTCCTGCTCATCAGTCTCCTCATCATCCATGTCTTCATTGTCGTCGTCATCTTCATCCTTGTCGCGGCCGTGAGGAGGTCTGTCTCCTTGCCGCTGCTTGGCCTTGCCGCGGCGTCCTCCTCGGCTGGGACATTTCTTGCCGGATCCCCCAGCACCTTCCTGGGCCTTCTCCTTGTCGCGCCGCTCGTATTCAGCTTTCTGTTGCTCAACAAGCTGTTCGACTTTCTTGCAACTCTGGAGATCATGGCCCTTGGTGCGGTGGATCTTGCAATACTGCTTGTTGGTGCCGTCTTGCTTGTCGGCGACCGCCACCTCTGCGGCAACCTCCTTGCCGGAGTCACCAGCTTTGGCTTTCTTGGCGCCACCACCGTTGTCGGACTGCTCAACAACTAGCACCTCTTTGCCTTTCCTCCTCCTGTTGTTCCGCCGCCGGTTTTTCCTTGCCGAGGCAGCATCTTCACTGTCAGATCCTCCCGCCCCTACATTCTCTCCGGGGAGTCTCCTCCCTTCCTCAGCACGTGCACACTTGTCGGCCAGTGCATATAACTCACTGACGTCCCTGATCTTGCACATCGCCATTTCCTCCCGCATCCTGCGGTTTCGCACGTTCTGATGGAACGCGCTGATCACCGCGGCAGGGTGGACGTCTGGGATGTTGTGCTGCACACTGCTGAATCTCTGAATGTACTTGCGCAGGGGCTCTCCTTCCTTCTGGGCGAGCAGATGAAGATCACTCTCCTGGCCATGAGGCTTGCGTCCGCCTGTGAAGGCGCCGATAAACTGATGGCACAGATCAGCCCAAGAGGATATGGAGTTGTCCGGCAAGTGCATGAGCCAGGATCTGGCGTTGGGCTTGAGCACCAACGGGAAGTAGTTGGCAAGGATCTTGTCATCCCGTCCCCCGGCAGCCTGCACCGCAATGGTGTAGATGCTGAGGAACTCCGACGGATGCGTCTTGCCGTCGTAATTCTCCGGTATGTCTGGCTTGAAGTTCTTCGTGCTGGGCCACTGGACTTGCCGCAGCTCATGAGTGAACGCAGGGCAACCTACCGCGTACGGCAGATCGCCTGGTTCCCCTGGCGCGTGCATGTCAACAGAGGGCCCAGCGCGCTTGTCGGATTGACGTCGCGCTTCTCTTCGGCACTCAATGCGAGTTCGAGCGTCTTCTTGTTGTCGATCATGAAGAACTTGGCGCTGATCGCGACGAGCTCGTGGATCAGACGATGCGGTGGAGTCGCTGTCGAGGTGGATCCGACGAGTCGGCGATCTTGGCCTTTGGGGTGGTGATTGCATGGTAGTCGCACCTCCACCCGTTTCGTCGCCACCGACTCGCGCCCGGCATCCCTGTCGCGGCGGCGACGCGCTCGGCCGCCGTGGAGTGTCGCCGTTGGCGTAGCCGATGACACTCTAAATGGTGGCCCTCCATTCGTCGATCTTGTCCGGCGTCGGAGGGTAATCTAGGAGCAGTTGAGCTCGCGCCAAAGCTTCTGCTGGAGTGGTGGGTGGCAGTGGCGGACGGCGCGAGGAGCGGGACGTGCTCGGACTTCTAACTATGTTAGAAGGAGCAGTATCCCGTCCAGGCGACCGTGCCCCGCTCGTGCCAGCACGCCGGCGTGCATGCTGGTCTTGAGCGCCCCGAGATCCACCAGCTTGGTCTTGGCCTATCATGCGTATGGCACTGCGAGTGTCATGACGCTGTTGGTCTTGCGCCTCCTAAGAGTGGCGTGGAACATGTACAGTCACCGAGGTTTGTGCAGCCTTGTCCTTGGACCTGGCAGCATCATAAGCTTCCTCGTCGACGTCCATTCTTCCGTCGGCATCCATTCCACCACCCGTTTGCTCCAACGGTGGTGGAAGTGACGTGGACGGAGCGGCTGCCGCCGAAGTCTTCTTCTTCGGTGGCATGTTGATGAAGGGAATGAAGATCTAGCTCGTGTGAACGCCGGATCAGGTTCACACAATCTCGACATCCCCTACCTGGCGCGCCAAAGATGTCGGGGAAACTGAACCACGGACACCTATGGGGCCGGCGGACCGGGCCCCTTTCGGTTCGGCGGGGGGCGGAGGTCGCACGAAGAGCAGATTGAGGCGAAGCACACGAGCAGTTTACCCAGCTTCGGAGCTCTCCGGAGAGATAACACTCCTACTGCTGCTTGTTTGATTATCTTGTGTTCTTCCTCCAGAGAGAGAGCGTAGTGTTTTTCTGGGTTCCGAACCAGTCGAACCTCGCGAAACTGTCCAACCCCCTCTACGTTGCGCATGGGCCTCCTTTTATACGCTAAAGGGGTCACCGACAGGTGGCAACGCAGAGAAGGGTACAAATGTAAAAAGTGAGGTGGTTGGTATAGTTACTTGTACAGTGCACCCTACCTAACCCTGACGGCAGGGGACAAGGGCATTCAATGCCCGTCTGAGTCGCCCAAACAGTGCAGAAAAGGACCGTTAGGGGTGCCACCGTTCGCCACGATGGCGATCTTGTCAGCTTCGCATGCCACTGCGCACCGCTGGCTGCACAGCCTCCCGCAACGCGCGCCTGGAGAGGCCCCCAGAGCGACACGTTGGTGGATGCGCTGGAGCGTGGGCACAGAGTGGCCGCCTGCCGCGGCAAGCGCCTTGCCGCTGTTGTTATCTTGTCGGGTCCGGAAGCTTGTCGCTCACCGGGCCTTGAGGTACCTTGGTTGGTCTTCCCGGCAAGCTCCTCTTGCCGGGGCCTTGTTGCCTTGCCGGAGCGCGTGGCGCGTCGCGGCAAGTTCCTTGGAGTGCCTTGGTTGGCCTTCCCGGCAAGCTCCTCTTGCCGGGGCCTTGTCTCCTGAGCTTAAATACTTTGTTCTTGAATGGCTCCAAGGGAACCACGGAGGATCTTGGCGTTCGCCCGGCAAGCCTTGCCGCGGGGTGCTGCAACTGCCCGTGCACAAGTTCGGGGTACTAGGGTACCCCTATTCTAGTACACCGACATAACGCTTAGCAGATCATGATTTCCTTAACGTTGTGACCCTGTAGGTTTGGTAACTCATGGACATGAACGAAACCATTCGTTCAATGACCGGTAGCGGGACCGTGGACGTCCATATCGGTCCCCATGAGTATACGAATGATATTGAGTGAACCTTTGGTTATCATGTCATGTTCCCTTTGCTTCACAATACTTTACAAAACTTGGGTTGCATGGGTATCCTCCTAAGTCATCACCATGTTCACTATACCGAAATCCTCCTTACCAGTATTGTTCTTCTTTCTCGTTATTGTGTTTCGACATCCCCATGATGAAGTCACATGTGTCTGGCGAGACGATGATTGATGTCATCACACTGATAGGTCCCTAAGAATATCTCTCCATCATTGGAGGAGCAAAACCCATTATCGATCTATCTAGTCCCTTGTCAGACTTTACGATGAAGCTGTAAGTTGTTGTTATGATCGCCGTGTTACACGTGACGTTTGAGCAACCCCAAAGCCTACCGTACGCTAAGAAGTGACTACAATACTCTCATGGTCTAATGAGAAAATTCACATGTTAATACTCCGTTTTATTACAACTGATTATAGACGATATTAACTCAATTCATAACAAACAAGATTGGGTCGATTCAATATGATCGTTCTTCCAACGTCATGATCTCAATGTTGTTTTAGGATCATTGTTGCACTTAAAGATTTCCTAAGATTTGGAAAACATGATCACCAAAAACACTTGAGGTAGTCCTAGAGGCGAGACTAGGAACCTTTTATTTACCATTTATCATTCCAGACATGCATATGAGTTTTCCACTGAATCGCATATTCCAGGATCATAGCAGTTATAACATAGAATATAAACTCCTTAATTATGAATATGGAAATATAATAATACAAATCTTATTGCCTATATGGCATATTTCCAATAGTAGAACCCTCCATGGACTTCCGGGCCCCTTCGGAACCTTCTGGAAGCTTCCCGATACAATATCGAAAAAACTGAACCTTTGTCGGAACCCCGATAGCAACTTTCCATATATGAATCTTTACCTCAAGACCATTCCGGAGCTCCTCGTGATGTCCCATCCAAGACTCCGAAAAACCTTTTGACTTCACCATATTAATATGTCAATACAACCCTAGCGTTGTCGAACGTTAAGTGTGCGACCCTATGGGTTTGGAATCATGCAGACATGACCGAGACCCCTAGCGTTTATCGGTTGAACCATGATGTCGAGGATTCAGTAAATCCCATGTGCAATTCCTGTTGTCCGGTGATATGTTACTTGCCCAAGATTCAATCGTCGATATCTCCATACCTAGTTCAATCTCGGCACCGGCAAGTCTCTTTACTCGTTCCGTAATACAAGATCATTGTGACTAAACTCATTAGTCACTTGCTTGCAAGCTTCTTGTGATGTTGTATTGCTAAGGGGGCCCAGAGATATCTCGCCATCACATGGAGTGAAAAATCCCAGTCTTGATCCATGCAACCCAAAAAATACCTTCAAAGATACCTGTAGAGCACCTTTATGATCACCCAATTACGAAGTGACGTTTGATAACACACAAAGTATTCCTCTTGTATCCGGGAGTGGCATGATCTCATGGTCTAAGGAATAGATAATTGACATTATGAAAGCTACAGCAAAGTGAACTTAGTGACATGATCAGATGCTAAGCTTACAGTTGGGTCTTTCCATCACATCATTTTCCTAATGATGTGATCCCGTTATCAAATGAAAACTCATGCCCATGATTAGGAAACCTTAACCATATTTGGTCAATAATCTAGCACCACTAGGGAAAACCTTATACACAGAATCTTACCAGTTGCGCCAGCTAAAAGAAAGCACTACTGCTACTTACCCGTAGCGCATGCACATGAAACATGCAATAGATACGGGTGTAACAGTAGCGCTTCCTCTGGAGAAAGTGCTACTACCAAAATTCCCACAACTAAGCCTGTAGGCTACAAATAGTAGTAGCGATCTTTGGAAAACCATGCTACCTCTAAACTTATTGTAGCAGGGCATTTCCTGGGTAAAGCGTGATACGTCTCCAACGTATCTATAATTTTTGATTGCTCCATGCTATATTATCTACTGTTTTGGACATTATTGGGCTTTATTATCCACTTTTATATTATTTTTGGGACTAACCTATTAACCGGAGGCCCAACCCAGAATTGCTGTTTTTTTGCCTATTTTAGGGTTTCGCAGAAAAGGAATATCAAACGGAGTCCAAACGGAATGAAACCTTCAGGAACATGATTTTCTCACCAAACATGATCCAGGAGACTTGGACCCTACGTCAAGAAACAAAGGAGGAGGCCACGAGGTAGGGGGCGCGCCTACCTCTCCCCCCCCCCCAGGCACGCCCTCCACCCTCGTGGGCCCCTTGTTGCTCCACTAACGTACTCCTTCCTCCTATATATACCTACGTACCCCCAAACAATCAGATACGGAGCCAAAACCCTAATTCCACCGCCGTAACTTCATGTATCCACGAGATCCCATCTTGGGGCCTGTTCCGGAGCTTCGCCGGAGGGGGAATCCATCATGGAGGGCTTCTACATCAACACCATAGCCTCTCCGATGAAGTATGAGTAGTTTATCTCAGACCTTCGGGTCCATAGTTATTAGCTAGATGGCTTCTTCTCTCTTTTTGGATCTCAATACAATGTTCTCCCCCTCTCTTGTGGATATCTATTCAATGTAATCTTCGTTTTGCGGTGTGTTTGTTGAGACCGATGAATTGTGGGTTTATGATCAAGTTTATCTATGAACAATATTTGAATCTTCTCTGAATTCTTTTACGTATGATTGGTTATCTTTGCAAGTCTCTTCGAATTATCAGTTTGGTTTGGCCTACTAGATTGATCTTTCTTGCAATGGGAGAAGTGCTTAGCTTTGGGTTTAATCTTGCGGTGTCCTTTCCCAGTGATAGTAGGGGAAGCAAGGCATGTATTGTATTATTGCCATCGAGGATAACAAGATGGGGTTTTTATCATATTGCATGAATTTATCCCTCTACATCATGTCATCTTGCTTAAGGCGTTACTCTGTTTTCATGAACTTAATACTCTAGATGCATGCTGGATAGTGGTTGATGAGTGGAGTAATAGTAGTAGATGCAGGCAGGAGTCGGTCTACTTGTCTTGGACGTGATGCCTATATACATGATCATACCTAGATATTCTCATAACTATGCTCAATTCTGTCAATTGCTCAGCAGTAATTCGTTCACCCACCGTAAAATACTTATGCTCTTGAGAGAAGCCACTAGTGAAACCTATGGCCCAGAGGTCTATCTTCATCATATTAATCTTCCAATACTTAGTTATTTCCTTTGCTTTTTACTTTGCTTTTATTTTACTTTGCATCTTTATCATAAAAATACCAAAAATATTATCTTATCATATCTATCAAATCTCACTCTCGTAAGTGACAGTGAAGGGAATGACAACCCCTTATCGTGTTGGCTGCGAGGAGTTATTTGTTTTGTGCAGGTACTAGGGACGCGTGCGCAACCTCCTACTGGATTGATACCTTGGTTCTCAAAAACTAAGGGAAATACTTACGCTACTTTGCTGCATCATCCCTTCCTCTTTGGGGAAATCCAACACAGTGCTAAAGAGGTAGCAAGAAGGATTTCTGGCGCCGTTGCCGGGGAGGTTCGTGCAAGTGAAGATCTGACTCCCGACAACGAGCCATTTCTGGCGCCGTTGCCGGGGAGTCTACACAAAAGTCAACATACCAAGTACCCATCACAATCCTTATCTCCCGCATTAGATTATTTGCCATTTGCATCTCGTTTTCCTCTCCCCCACTTCACCCTTGCCGTTTTATTTGCCCTCTCTCTCTATCCTCCCTCTCTTCCTCTATTTGCCTCTTTTCCCTTTTGCACTTTCTACCGTTATGTCTGAAATTGGGGAAATTATTGTCGATATGGACAATAATAACATCATGAAAAATTCGGATGCTCCTGCTAAATAACCCCCTATCTTACATACAAAAAAATTCCGTGTTGGTAGTGGTAATATTATTGGAAAAGGAGTTATTCAAGATTTCTTTACTTGTGCCGGGGCTTTACCCTCTATGGGTAGTTCTATCCTTCGTAGAACTAGTAGCATTGTGGACGCTATTGCCATGCTTGTGGTTGAACTTGAAAGACAATTCATGCACATGCACCCTTGCATACAAAGGATTTTCCTAGAATTTTCTAATATTGAGCATTCTTCTGTTAAGCATGCCGCTACTATCTTTTTGGCTCATGAATTCAGATTTATAATAAGAGAGGCCAAAGAAATCGTTGCACATTATAGGGTGGACGTTGGCCGTCCTCCCATAGAAACTATCATATTTGATCAAGAGGAAATAATGCGTTTTCAATCTCTAGATTATGTTGCTTTTAATGAAAACCTTAGAAAAAAGGTTCCCACCAATGTTCTAATTGATATACTTTCTCAACTTAATAATGTTTTTTCTATTCGAAATAATGATCTAGGACACTCTCTTGAGTATAGGCTCACAAAGCTCTGTCAAAAGAATGCTTATAGTGATGAATTGGTTGTGCAATACGAAGGGCCGAAGGAGGAACCTATACCTCCTAAAGTTAATCTTGGGGACTTTTGTCAGATTAAATTTAGCCCTTTTGATTACTTTTTCTTGCCTCAAAGTAAACTTTCTGCCGAACGTAGAGAATATGAAATGAGTTTTAATGATCTATCTTACTATTATGGCCATACCTAGATCTATCCTTGCTTTTTATGTGTAGCTAGGGGCGTTAAACGATAGCACTTGTTGGGAGGCAACCCAATTTTATTTTTATTCCTTGCATTTTGCTCCTGTTTAGTAATAAATAATTTACCTAGCCTCTGTTTTGGTTGTGTTTTTTGTGTTCAATTAGTGTTTGTGCCAAGTAGAACCGTTGGGAAGACTTGGGGAAAGTCTTGATATCTTGCTGTAAAAAACAGAAACTTTAGCGCTCACGAGAACTGCTGCCATTTTTATTTGGAAAGTGATATTTAGTTAATTCTTTTTGAAGATGATTAATAGATAAATTCCTCACGTCCAGCTGTTTATTTTAGAATTTTTGAGGTTCCAGATCTTGCGGTAGCTACAGATTACTACAGACTGTTCTGTTTTTGACAGATTCTGTTTTTCGTGTGTTGTTTGCTTATTTTGATGAATCTATGGCTAGTAAAATAGTTTATAAACCATAGAGAAGCTAGAATACAGTAGGTTTAACACCAATATAAATAAAGAATGAGTTCATCACAGTACCTTGAAGTGGTCTTTTGTTTTCTTTCGCTAACGGAGCTCACGAGGTTTTCTACTTTGAGTTTTGTGTTGTGAAGTTTTCAAGTTTTGGGTAAAGATTTTATGGATTATGGAACAAGGAGTGTCAAGAGACTAATATTGGGGATGCTTATGGCACCCCTATGATAATCTAAGGACATCCAAAAGCCAAAGCTTGGGGATGCCTCGGAAGGCATCCCCTCTTTCGTGTACTTCTATCGGTAACTTTACTTGGAGCTATATTTTTATTCACCACATGATATGGGTTTTGCTTGGAGCGTCTTGTACGATTTGAGTCTTTGCTTTTTAGTTTACCACAATCATCCTTGCTGTACACACCTTTTGAGAGAGCCATACATGATTTGCAATTTGTGAGAATACTCTATGTGCTTCGCTTATATCATTTGAGTTATATAGTTTTGCTCTAGTACTTCACTTATATCTTTTAGAGCACGGTGGTGGATTTGTTTTATAGAAACTATTGATCTCTCATGCTTCACTTAGATTATTTTGAGAGTCTTAAATAGCATGGTAATTTGATTAAATAATTCTAATATGCTAGGTATTCAAGATTAGTAAAAAAATCTTATGAGTGTTTTGAATACTAAGAGAAGTTTGATGCTTGATGATTGTTTTGAGATCTGGAGGTAATAATATCAAAGTCGTGCTAGTTGAGTAGTTGTGAATTTGAGAAATGCTTGTGTTGAAGTTTGCAAGTCCCGTAGGATGCACGTATGGTAAAAGTTTTGTAACAAATTTGAAACATGAGGTGTTCTTTGATTGTCCTCCTTATGAGTGGCGGTCGGGGACGAGCGATGGTCTTTTCCTACCAATCTATCCCCCTAGGAGCATGCGCGTAGTGCTTGGTTTTTGATGACTTGTAGTTTTTTGCAATAAGTATGTGAGTTCTTTATGACTAATGCGGAGTCCATGGATTATACGCACTCTCACCCTTCCATCATTGCTAGCCTCTTCGGTACCGTGCATTGCCCTTTATCACATTGAGAGTTGGTGCAAACTTCACCGGTGCATCCAAATCCCGTGATATGATACGCTCTTTCGCACATAAACCTCATTATATCTTCCTCAAAACAGCCAGCATACCTACCTATTATGGCATTTCCATAGCCATTCCGAGATATATTGCCATGCAACTTTCCACCATTCCGTTTATCATGACACATTCATCATTGTCATATTGCTTAGCATGATCATGTAGTTGACATAGTATTCGTGGAAAAGCCACCGCTCATAATTTTCATACATGTCGCTCTTGATTCATTGCATATCCCGGTACATCGCCGAAGGCATTCATATAGAGTCATACTTTGTTCTAGTATAGAGTTGTAATCATTGAGTTGTAAATAAATAGAAGTGTGATGATTGTCATTCATAGAGCATTCTTCCAGAAAAAAAAGAGAAAGAAAGGCCAAATAAAAAAAGGAAAGGCCAAAAAAAGGGACAATGCTACTATCTTTTTTCCACACTTGTGCTTCAAAGTAGCACCATCATCTTCATGATAGAGAATCTTTTGTTTTGTCACTTTCATATACTAGTGGGAATTTTTCATTATAGAACTTGGCTTGTATATTCCAACAATGGGCCTCCTCAAGTGCCCTAGGTCTTCGTGAGCAAGCAAGTTGGATGGACACCCACTTAGTTTCTTTTGTTGAGCTTTCATACATTTATAGCTCTAGTGCATCTGTTGCATGGCAATCCCTATCCTTGCATTAACATCAATCGATGGGCATCTCCAAAGCCCATTGATTAGCCTCGTTGATGTGAGACTTTCTCTTTTTTTTGTCTTCTCCACATAACCCCCATCATCATATTCTATTCCACCCATAGTGCTATGTCCATGGCTCGCGCTCATATATTGCGTGAAAGTTTATAGGTTTGAGATTACTAAATTATGAAACAATTGCTTGGCTTGTCATCGGGGTTGTGCATAATGAGAGCATTCTTGTGTGACGAAAATGGAACATGACTAAACTATATGATTTTGTAGGGATGAACTTTCTTTGGCCATGTTATTTTGAGAAGACATAATTGCTTAGTCAGTATGCTTGAAGTATTATTATTTTATGTCAATATGAACTTTTATATTGAATCTTTCGGATCTGAATATTCATGCCACAGTTAAGAAGAATTACATTAAAATTATGTCAAGTAGCACTCCGCATCAAAAATTCTTTTTTTATCATTTACCTACTCGAGGACGAGCAGGAATTAAGCTTGGGGGTGCTTGATACGTCTCCAACATATCTATAATTTTTTATTGCTCCATGCTATATTATCTACTGTTTTGGACATTATAGGGCTTTATTATCCACTTTTATATTATTTTTGGGACTAACCTATTAACCGGAGGCCCAGCCCAGAATTACTTTTTTTGCCTATTTTAGGGTTTCGAAGAAAAGGAATATCAAACGGAGTCCAAATGGAATGAAACCTTCGGGAACGTGATTTTCTCACCGAACATGATCCAGGAGACTTGGACCCTACGTCAAGAAACAAAGGAGGAGGCCACGAGGTAGGGGCGCACCTACCCCCCCCCCCCCCCCAGGCGCGCCCTCCACCCTCGTGGGCCCCCTGTTGCTCCACCGACGTACTCCTTCCTCCTATATATACCTACGTACCCCCAAACGATCAGGTACAGAGCCAAAACCCTAATTCCACCATCATAACTCCTTGTATCCACGAGATCCCATGTTGGGGCCTGTTCCGGAGCTCCACCAGAGGGGGTATCCATCACGGAGGGCTTCTACATCAACACCTTAGCCTCTCCGATGAAGTGTGAGTAGTTTACCTCAGACCTTCGGGTCCATAGTTATTAGCTAGATGGCTTCTTCTCTATTTTTGGATCTCAATACAATGTTCTCCCTTGTCTTGTGGAGATCTATTCGATGTAATCTTCTTTTTGCGGTGTGTTTGTTGAGACTGATGAATTTTGGGTTTATGATCAAGTTTATCTATGAACAATACTTGAATATTCTCCGAATTCTTTTATGTATGATTGGTTATCTTTGCAAGTCTCTTTGAATTATCAGTTTGGTTTGGCCTACTAGATTGATCTTTCTTGCAATGGGAGAAGTGCTTAGCTTTGGGTTCAATCTTGCGGTGTCCTTTCCCAGTAACAGTAGGGGCAGCAAGGCACGTATTGTATTGTTGCCGTCGAGGATAACAAGATGGGGTTTTTATCATATTGCATGAATTTATCCCTCTACATCATGTCATCTTGCTTAAGGCGTTACTCTGTTTCATGAACTTAATACTCTAGATGCATGCTGGATAGCGGTCGATGAGTGGAGTAATAGTAGTAGATGCAGGCAGGAGTCGGTCTACTTGTCTTGGACGTGATGCCTATATACATGATCATACCTAGATATTCTCATAAATATGCTCAATTCTGTCAATTGCTCAACAGTAATTCGTTCACCCACCGTAAAACACTTATGCTCTTGAGAGAAGCCACTAGTGAAACCAATGGCCCCTGGGTCTATCTTCATCATATTAATCTTCCAATACTTAGTTATTTCATTTGCTTTTTACTTTGCATCTTTATCATAAAAATACCAAAAATATTTTACTTTGCATCTTTATCATAAAAATACGAAAAATATTATCTTATCATATCTATCAGATCTTAGTCTCGTAAGTGAACGTGGAGGGAATGACAACCCCTTATCGCGTTGGTTGCGAGGAGTTATTTGTTTTGTGCAGGTACTAGGGATGCGCGCGCAACTTCCTATTGGATTGATACCTTGGTTCTCAAAAACTGAGGGAAATACTTACGCTACTTTGCCGCATCATATCTTCCTCTTCGGGGAAATCCAACGCAGTGCTCAAGAGGTAGCAAAGCGCTACTGCTAATGAAAATAAAATAAAATGGAAAACAAATAGAAAAGTAAATGAAAATGGAAGAAATAGAAAAAAGGAGAAAGGAAAATAGAAAATGTATAGAAAAATAAAAATAACGCAGAAAGGCATAACAATAGCGTCTGTTCAGAACAGGCATTATAGATAATATTGCAGCAGTG
Source organism: Triticum aestivum (assembly GCF_018294505.1). Taxonomy (NCBI): domain Eukaryota; kingdom Viridiplantae; phylum Streptophyta; class Magnoliopsida; order Poales; family Poaceae; genus Triticum; species Triticum aestivum. The sequence continues at coordinate 318,400,009 of NC_057812.1, forward strand.
CATTTTTGTAGACTCCGGCGCTATAAAAAGGTAAAAGGAAAAAAGAAAATAAAAAGCGAAATAAATAGCTATTGCAGTAGCACGTTTTGTAACAAGCGCTATAGTTAACTTAGCTATAGCACTTTTTTCCTACCAGCGCTACCGCTACGTTTGACTTAACCCCCGCGCGGTTTCTCTCCCCCCACCACTTCTCCCCCAAATATAGAGTCGTGCGCCATTGCCCCACTTCGCCGTCATCTCCCCACTTCGTCGTCGCCCCACTTCACGCCGGAGCCCCTGGAGCCACCAGAGCCGCGCGTCGTCGATGCCACCGGAGCCATCCCCAATGCCACCAGAGCTGCGCGGCCTCATCAGCGCCACCGGAACCGCCCTCGCCGCCACCGGAGCCACCCTCGACACCCCGACTCCCTCGCCGTCACCGGAGACGCCCCTGCCTCCCTTGCCACCACTTCCTCCCTCGCCACCACCGAAGCCATCCTCTGTAAGCCCCCACCCCTCCTCTCTCTCTCACACATGCATAGCACAAACATTGGATAGAGAACTAGCAAGCTAGGTTAACTAGTTTAATTAGGTTAATTATCTAGGTAGTGCAAAAATTTAGTTAGGGCTTTGATAAAGAACTAGCTAGGTTAACTAGTTTAATTAGGTTAATTATCTAGGTAAACTAGGTTAACTAGCTAGGTTAATTAGGTTAATTAGGTTAATTAGGTTCATTAGGTTAACAAGCTAGGTTAACTAGGTTGGCTAGGTTAGAGCAAAAAATTAGTTAGGGCAGTAGGTTTAACTAGGGCGGTAGGATTCGAAGCAAAAATTATTTGGACTATGGACCTGAATCTGGTCCAAATTTCATTCAAATGAAATTTGAATTATTTGGACTATGGAAAATTTGGTGAGGTCAGAAGGGTTAGAGAAAATGGAGTTCCTTTGCAATTTGGGTTCTGTCCTAGGCAGAGAAGGGTTAGCGATAATAATGTGTGTGTGTGAGGAATAGCTAGAACAGAATTTGGGTTCTGTCCTAGCTAGGCATAGAAGTGTTTAGTGAGGTTATTTTGTGAAGGTTTTTGATTTTTGAAAATACCACTATTTTTCAAGGAAAAGAATTACTATAGATTGTTCTGTTTTTGACAGATTCTGTTTTTCGTGTGTTGTTTGCTTATTTTGATGAATCTATGGCTAGTAAAATAGTTTATAAACCATAGAGAAGCTAGAATACAGTAGGTTTAACACCAATATAAATAAAGAATGAGTTCATTACAGTACCTTGAAGTGGTATTTCGTTTTCTTTCGCTAACGGAGCTCACGAGGTTTTCTACTTTGAGTTTTGTGTTGTGAAGTTTTCAAGTTTTGGGTAAAGATTTGATGGATTATGGAACAAGGAGTGTCAAGCCTAAGCTTGGGGATGCTCATGGCACCCCCAAGATAATCTAAGGACATCTAAAAGCCAAAGCTTGGGGATGCCCCGGAAGGCATCCCCTCTTTCGTCTACTTCTATCGGTAACTTTACTTGGAGCTATATTTTTATTCACCACATGATATGTGTTTTGCTTGGAGCGTCTTGTATGATTTGAGTCTTTGCTTTTTAGTTTACCACAATCATCCTTGATGTACACACCTTTTGAGAGAGCGATACATGATTTGGAATTTGTTAGAATACTCTATGTGCTTTGCTTATATCTTTTGAGTTATATAGTTTTGCTCTAGTACTTCACTTATATCTTTTAGAGCACGGTGGTGGATTTGTTTTATAGAAACTATTGATCTCTCATGCTTCACTTAGATTATTTTGAGAGTCTTAAATAACATGATAATTTTCTTAAATAATCCTAATATGCTAGGTATTCAAGATTAGTAAAAAAATTCCTATGAGTATTTTGAATACTAAGAGAAGTTTGATGCTTGATGATTGTTTTGAGATATGGAGGTAATAATATCAAAGTCGTGCTAGTTGAGTAGTTGTGAATTTGAGAAGTGCATGTGTTGAAGTTTGCAAGTCTCATAGCATGCACGTATGGTAAACGTTCTGTGACAAATTGGAAACATGGTGTGTTCTTCGATTGTCTTCCTTATGAGTGGCGGTCAGGGATGAGCGATGGTCTTTTCCTACCAATCTATCCCCCTAGGAGCATGCGCGTAGTGCTTGGGTTTTTGATGACTTGTATATTTTTGCAATAAGTATGTGTGTTCTTTATGACTAATGTTGAGTCCATGGGTTATACGCACTCTCACCCTTCCATCATTGCTAGCCTCTTCGGTACCGTGCATTACCCTTTCTCACATTGAGAGTTGGTGCAAACTTCGCCGGTTCATCCAAACCCCGTGATATGAGATGCTCTTTCACACATAAACGTCCTTATATCTTCCTCAAATCAGCCACCATACCTACCTATTATGGCATTTCCATAGCCATTCCGAGATATATTGCCATGCAACTTTCCACCATTCCTTTTATCATGACACATTCACCATTGTCCTATTTCTTAGCATGATCATGTAGTTGACATAGTATTTTTGGCAAAGCCACCATTCATAATTTTCATACATGTCACTCTTGATTCATTGCATATCCCGGTAGACCACCGGAGGCATTCATATAGAGTCATCTTTTGTTCTAGTATCGAGTTGTAATCATTGGGTTGTAAATAAATAGAAGTGTGATGATCATCATTTTCTAGAGCATTGTCCCAAGTGAGGAATATATATAAAAAAGAGAAAGGCCATAAAAAAGGAGAAGGCCCAAAAAATGAGAGAAAAAGAGAGAAGGGACAATGCTACTATCCTTTGCCACACTTGTGCTTCAAAGTAGCACCATAATCTTCAAGATAGAGAGTCTTTTGTTTTGTCACTTTCATATACTAGTGGGAATTTTAATTATAGAACTTGGCTTGTATATTCCAACAATGGGCCTCCTCAAGTGCCCTACGTCTTAGTGAGCAAGCAAGTTGGATGCACACCCACTTAGTTTCTTTTGTTGAGCTTTCATACATTTATAGCTCTAGTGCATCCGTTGCATCACAATCCCTACTCCTTGCATTAACATCAATCGATGGGCATCTCCAAAGCCCATTGATTACCCTCGTTGATGTGAGACTTTCTCCCTTTTTGTCTTATCCACATAACCCCCATCATCATATTCTATTCCACCCATAGTGCTATGTCCATGGCTCGCACTCATATATTGCATGAAAGTTTATAGGTTTGAGATTGCTAAAGTATGAAACAATTTCTTGGCTTGTCATCAGGGTTGTGCATGCTAAGAGTATTCTTGTGTGACGAAAATGGAGCATGACTAAACTATACGATTTTGTAGGGATGAACTTGCTTTGGCCATGTTATTTTGAGAAGACATAATTGCTTAGTTAGTATGCTTGAAGTATCATTATTTTTATGTCAATATGAACTTTTATCTTGAATATTTTGGATCTGAATATTCATGCCACAATTAAGAAGAATTACATTAAAATTATGCCAAGTAGCACTCCGCATCAAAAATTCTGTTTTTATCATTTACCTACTCGAGGACGAGCAGGAATTAAGCTTGGGGATGCTTGATACGTCTCCAACGTATTTATAATTTTTTATTGCTCCATGCTATATTATCTACTGTTTTGGACATTATTGGGCTTTATTATCCACTTTTATATTATTTTTGGGACTAACCTATTAACCGGAGGCCCAGCCCAAAATTGATGTTTTTCGCCTATTTTAGGGTTTCGAAGAAAAGGAATATCAAACGGAGTCCAAACGGAATGAAACCTTCGGGAACGTGATTTTCTCACCGAACATGATCCAGGAGACTTGGACCATATGTCAAGAAACAAAGGAGGAGGCCATGAGGTAGGGGGCGCGCCTACCCCCCCCCCCCCAAGCACGCCCTCCACCCTCGTGGGCCCCCTGTTGCTCCACCGACGTACTCCTTCCTCCTATATATACCTACGTACCCCCAAACGATCAGATATAGAGCCAAAACCCTAATTCCACCGCCGTAACTTCCTGTATCCATGAGATGCCATCTTGGGGCCTGTTCCGGAGCTCCGCCGGAGGGGTTATCCATCACAGAGGGTTTCTATATCAACACCATAGCCTCTCCGATGAAGTGTGAGTAGTTTGCCTCAGACCTTCGGGTCCATAGTTATTAGCTAGATGGCTACTTCTCTCTTTTTGGATCTCAATACAATGTTCCCCCCTCTCTTGTGGAGATCTATTTGATGTAATCTTCTTTTTGCGGTGTGTTTGTTGAGACCGATGAATTGTGGGTTTATGATCAAGTCTATCTTTGTAAGTCTCTTTGAATTATCAGTTTGGTTTGGCCTACTAGATTGATCTTTCTTGCAATGGGAGAAGTGCTTAGCTTTGGGTGCAATCTTGTGGTGTCCTTTCCCAGTGACAGTAGGGGCAGAAAGGCACGTATTGTATTGTTGCCATGGAGGATAACAAGATGGGGTTTTTATCATATTGCATGAATTTATCCCTCTACATCATGTCATCTTGCTTAAGGCGTTACTCTGTTTTCATGAACTTAATACTCTAGATGCATGCTGGATAGCGGTCGGTGAGTGGAGTAATAGTAGTAGATGCAGGCAGGAGTCGGTCTACTTGTCTCGGACATGATGCCTATATTCATGATCATACCTAGATATTCTCATAACTATGCTCAATTCTGTCAATTGCTCAACAGTAATTGGTTCACTCACCATAGAATACTTATGCTCTTGAGAGAAGCCACTAGTGAAACCTATGGCCCCCGGGTCTATCTTCATCATATTAATCTTCCAATACTTAGTTATTTCCTTTGCTTTTTTACTTTTCCTTTATTTTACTTTGCATCTTTATCACAAAAATACCAAAAATATTATCTTATCATATCTATCAGATCTCACTCTCGTAAGTGACCGTGAAGGGATTGACAACCCCTTATCGCGTTGGTTGCGAGGAGTTATTTACTTTGTGCAGGTACTAGGGGACGCGCGCGCAACCTCCTACTGGATTGATACCTTGGTTCTAAAAAACTGAGGGAAATACTTACGCTACTCTGCTGCATCATCCCTTCCTCTTCGGGGAAATCCAACGCAGTGCTCAAGAGGTAGCAATTCCCGTTGCGGCAAATCCCGGGTAGTCGATACGTCCTAGTTTGTAGCACAAGTCGTGGCAAAATTCATGGAAAATTTCGACATGACCTTTGCTACAAACTAGACAAATCGAGCGCCTGAAATTTGCCGGAACGAAAATGAATCAACATTCCGGCAAAACATAGGACACTCAGAATCATTCCATGCAAACAACAAAAGGCCACTTGGGCACAATCGAACCACTTCAATGTAAAGATATAACATGAGCACTTCAATGAAAAGATATAACCAACAATAATGGAATATGCAAATGAACATCAATGACATATATCATATAACATCAATTTTGTTTTTGTTTATAGCTAAATGCCATAGCTACTATTTTTTATTCTAGCTAAATGCTTTTGTTTTTTTAAAGGTAAAAGTCTAGGAAGGGATCATCTTTAAAATAAAACTTGCCTAAATTCTTTTCCTTGAAATATAGTGGTCTTTTCAAAAATCAAAAACCTTCACAAAATGACCTCACTAAACACTTCTGTGCCTAGCTAGGACAGAACCCAAATTCTGTTCTAGCTATTCCTCTCACACACACATTATTTTCGCTAACCCTTCTCTGCCTAGGACAGAACCCAAATTGCAAAGAAACTCCATTTTCTCTAACCCTTCTGACCTCACCAAATTTTCCATAGTCCAAATAATTCAAATTTCATTTGAATGAAATTTGGACCAGATTCGGGTCCATAGTCCAAATAATTTTTGCTTTGAACCCTACTGCCCTAACTAATTTTTTGCTCTAACCTAGCCAACCTAGTTAACCTAGCTTGTTAACCTAATGAACCTAATTAACCTAATTAACCTAATTAACCTAGCTAGTTAACCTAGTTTACCTAGATAATTAACCTAATTAAACTAGTTAACCTAGCTAGTTCTTTATCAAAGCCCTAACTAAATTTTTGTACTACCTAGATAATTAACCTAATTAAACTAGTTAACCTAGCTTGCTAGTTCTCTATCCAATGTTTGTGCTATGCATGTGAGAGAGAGAGAGGAGGGGTGGGGGCTTACAGAGGATGGCTTCGGTGGCGGCGAGGGAGGAAGTGGTGGCAAGGGAGGCAGGGGCGTCTCCGGTGATGGCGAGGGAGTCGGGGTGTCGAGGGTGGCTCCGGTGGCGGCGAGGGCGGTTCCGGTGGCGCTGATGAGGCCGCGCGGCTCTGGTGGCATTGGGGACGGCTCCGGTGGCATCGACGACACGCGGCTCTGGTGGCTCCATGGGCTCCGGCGTGAAGTGGGGCGACGACGAAGTGGGGACACGACGGCGAAGTGGGGCAATGGCGCACGGCTCTATATTTGGGGGAGAAGTGGTGGGGGGAGAGAAACCGCGCGGGGGTTAAGTCAAATGTAGCGGTAGCGCTGGTAGGAAAAAAGTGCTATAGCTAAGTTAACTATAGCGCTTGTTACAAAACGCGCTACTGCTATAGCTATTTATTTTCCTTTTTATTTTCTTTTTTCCTTTTACCTTTCTATAGCGCCGGAGTCTACAAAAATGCGCTGCTGCAATATTATCTATAATGCCTGTTCTGAATAGACGCTATTGTTATGCATTTCTGCTTTGTTTTTATTTTTCTACACATTTTCTTTTTTCCTTTCTCCTTTTTTCTATTTCTTCCATTTTCATTTACTTTTCTATTTGTTTTCCATTTTATTTTATTTTCATTAGCAGTAGCGCTTTGCTACCTCTTGAGCACTGTGTTGGATTTCCCCGAAGAGGAAGATATGATGCCCTAAAGTAGCGTAAGTATTTCCCTCAGTTTTTGACAACCAAGGTATCAATCCAGTAGGAGGTTGCGCGCGCGTCCCTAGTACCTGCACAAAACAAATAACTCCTCGCAACCAACGCGATAAGGGGTTGTTATTCCCTTCACGGTCACTTACGAGAATGAGATCTGATAGATATGATAATATAATATTTTTGGGATTTTTATGATAAAGATGCAAAGTAAAATAAAAGCAAAGTAAAAATCAAATGAAATAACTAAGTATTGGAAGATTAATATGATGAAGATAGACCCGGGGGCCATTGGTTTCACTAGTGGCTTCTCTCAAGAGCATAATTATTTTACGGTGGGTGAACGAATTACTGTTGAGCAATTGATAGAATTGAGCATATTTATGAGAATATCTAGGTATGATCATGTATATAGGCATCACGTCCAACACAAGTAGACCGACTCCTGCCTGCATCCACTACTATTACTCCACTCATCGACCGCTATCCAGCATGCATCTAGGGTATTAAGTTCATGAAACATAGTAACACCTTAAGCAAGATGACATGATGTAGAGGGATAAATTCATGCAATATGATAAAAACCCCATCTTGTTATCCTCGATGGCAACAATACAATACGTGCCTTGCTGCCCCTACTATTACTGGGAAAGGATACCGCAAGATTGAACCCAAACCTAAGCACTTCTCCCATTGCAAGAAAGATCAATCTAGTAGGCCAAACCAAACTGATAATTCAAAGAGACTTGCAAAGATAACCAATCATACATAAAAGAATTCGGAGAAGATTCAAGTATTGTTCATAGATAAACTTGATCATAAACCCAAAATTCATCGGTCTCAACAAACACACCGCAAAAAGAAGATTACATCGAATAGATCTCCACAAGAGAGGGGGAGAACATTGTATTGAGATCCAAAAATAGAGAATTGCCATCTAGCTAATAACTATGGACCCGAAGGTCTGAGGTAAACTACTCACACTTCATCGGAGAGGCTAAGGTGTTGATGTAGAAGCCCTCCGTGATGGATACCCCCTCCGGTGGAGCTCCGGAACAGGCCCCAACATGGGATCTCCTGGATACATGAAGTTACTATGGTGGAATTAGGGTTTTGGCTCTATATCTGATCGTTTGGGGGTACGTAGGTATATATAGGAGGAAGGAGTACGTCGGTGGCGCAACAGGGGGCCCACGAGGGTGGAGGGCGCGCCTGGGGGGGGGGGGTAGGTGCGCCCCCTACCTCGTGGCCTCCTCCTTTGTTTCTTGACGTAGGGTCCAAGTCTCCTGGATCATGTTTGGTGAGAAAATCACGTTCCCGAAGGTATCATTCCATTTGGACTCCGTTTGATATTCCTTTTCTTCGAAACCCTAAAATAGGCAAAAACAGTAATTCTGGGCTGGGCCTCCGGTTAATAGGTTAGTCCCAAAAATAATATAGAAGTGGATAATAAAGCCCTATAATGTCCAAAACAGTAGATAATATAGCATGGAGCAATCAAAAATTATAGATATGTTGGAGACGTATCAAGCATCCCCAAGCTTAATTCCTGCTCGTCCTCGAGTAGGTAAATGATAAAAACAGAATTTTTGATGCGGAGTGCTACTTGACATAATTTTAATATAATTCTTCTTAACTGTGGAATGAATATTCAGATCTGAAAGATTCAAGATAAAAGTTCATATTGACATAAAAATAATAATACTTGAAGCATACTAACTAAGCAATTATGTCTTCTCAAAATAACATGGCCAAAGAAAGTTCATCCCTACAAAATCATATAGTTTAGTCATGTTCCATTTTCGTCACACAAGAATGCTCTCATTATGCACAACCCCGATGACAAGCCAAGCAATTGTTTCATACTTTAGTAATCTCAAACCTATAAACTTTCACGCAATATATGAGCGCAAGCCATGGACATAGCACTATGGGTGGAATAGAATATGATGATGGGGGTTATGTGGAGAAGACAAAAAAAAGAGAAAGTCTCACATCAACGAGGCTAATCAATGGGCTTTGGAGATGCCCATCGATTGATGTTAATGCAAGGAGTAGGGATTGCCATGCAACAGATGCACTAGAGCTATAAATGTATGAAAGCTCAACAAAAGAAACTAAGTGGGTGTCCATCCAACTTGCTTGCTCACGAAGACCTAGGGCACTTGAGGAGGCCCATTGTTGGAATATACAAGCCAAGTTCTATAATGAAAAATTCCCACTAGTATATTAAAGTTACAAAACAAAAGATTCTCTATCATGAAGATGATGGTGCTACTTTGAAGCACAATTGTGGAAAAAAGATAGTAGCATTGTCCCTTTTTTGGCCTTTCCTTTTTTTATTTGGCCTTTCTTTCTCTCTTTTTTCTGGAAGAATGCTCTATGAATGACAATCATCACACTTCTTTTTGTTTACAACTCAATGATTATAACTCGATACTAGAACAAAGTATGACTCTATATGAATGCCTCCAGTGGTGTACCGGGATATGCAATGAATCAAGAGTGACATGTATGAAAATTATGAGCGGTGGCTTTGCCATGAATACTATGTCAACTACATGATCCTGCTAAGCAATATGACAATGATGAATGTGTCATGATAAAAGGAATGGTGAAAAGTTGCATGGCAATATATCTCGGAATGGCTATGGAAATGCCATAATAGGTAGGTATGTTGGCTGTTTTGAGGAAGATATAAGGAGGTTTATGTGCGAAAGAGCGTATCATATCACGGGGTTTGGATGCACCGGTGAAGTTTGCACCAACTCTCAATGTGATAAAGGGCAATGCACGGTACCGAAGAGGCTAGCAATGATGGAAGGTTGAGAGTGCGTATAATCCATGGACTCCGCATTAGTCATAAAGAACTCACATACTTATTGCAAAAATCTACAAGTCATCAAAAACCAAGCACTACGCGCATGCTCCTAGGGGGATAGATTGGTAGGAAAAGACCATCGCTCGTCCCTGACTACCACTCATAAGGAGGATAATCAAAGAACACCTCATGTTTCAAATTTGTTACAAAACTTTTACCATACGTGCATGCTACGGGACTTGCAAACTTCAACACAAGCATTTCTCAAATTCACAACTACTCAACTAGCACGACTTTGATATTATTACCTCCAGATCTCAAAACAATCATCAAGCATCAAACTTCTCTTAGTATTCAAAACACTCATAAGATTTTTTTACTAATCTTGAATACCTAGCATATTAGGATTATTTAATCAAATTACCATGCTATTTAAGACTCTCAAAATAATCTAAGTGAAGCATGAGAGATCAATAGTTTCTATAAAACAAATCCACCACCGTGCTCTAAAAGATATAAGTGAAGTACGAGAGCAAAACTATATAACTCATACTTCATCGGAGAGGCTATGGTGTTGATGTAGAAGCCCTCCATGATGGATACCCCCTCCGGCGAAGCTCCGTAACAGGCCCCAAGATGGGATCTCGTGGATACAGGAAGTTACGGTGGTGGAATTAGGGTTTTGGCTCCGTATGTGATCGTTTGGGGGTACGTAGGTATATATAGGAGGAAGGAGTACGTGGTGGAGCAACAGGGGGCCCACGAGGGTGGAGGGCGCGCCTGGGGGGGGGGGTAGGTGCGCCCCCTACCTCGTGGCCTCCTCCTTTGTTTCTTGACGTAGGGTCCAAGTCTCCTGGATCATGTTCGATGAGAAAATCACGCTGCCGAAGGTTTCATTCCAATTGGACTCCGTTTGATATTCCTTTTCTTCGAAACCCTAAAAGAGGCAAAAACAGTAATTCTGGGCTGGGCCTCCGGTTAATAGGTTAGTCCCAAAAATAATATAAAAGTGGATAATAAAGACCTATAATGTCCAAAGCAGTAGATAATGTAGCATGGAGCAATCAAAAATTATAGATATGTTGGAGACGTATCAAGCATCCCCAAGCTTAATTCCTGCTCGTCCTCGAGTAGGTAAATGATAAAAACAGAATTTTTGATGCGGAGTGCTACTTGGCATAATTTTAATGTAATTCTTCTTAACTGTGGCATGAATATTCAGATCCGAAAGATTCAAGATAAAAGTTCATATTGACATAAAAATAATAATACTTCAAGCATACTAACTAAGCAATTGTGTCTTCTCAAAATAACATGGCCAAAGAAAGTTCATCCCTACAAAATCATATAGTTTAGTCATGTTCCATTTTTGTCACACAAGAATGCTCTCATTATGCACAACCCCGATGACAAGCCAAGCAATTGTTTCATACTTTAGTAATCTCAAACTTATAAAGTTTCACACAATATGAGCGCGAGCCATGGACATAGCACTATGGGTGGAATAGAATATGATGATGGGGGGTATGTGGAGAAGACAAAAAAAGAGAAAGTCTCACATCAACGAGGCTAATCAATGGGCTTTGGAGATGCCCATCGACTGATGTTAATGCAAGGAGTAGGGATTGCCATGCAACAGATGCACTAGAGCTATAAATGTATGAAAGCTCAACAAAAGAAACTAAGTGGGTGTGCATCCAACTTTCTTGCTCACGAAGACCTAGGGCACTTGAGGAGGCCCATTGTTGGAATATACAAGCCAAGTTCTATAATGAAAAATTCCCACTAGTATATGAAAGTGACAAAACAAAAGATTCTCTATCATGAAGATGATGGTGCTACTTTGAAGCACAAGTGTGGACAAAAGATAGTAGCATTGTCACTTTTTTGGCCTTTCCTTTTTTTATTTGGTCTTTCTCTCTTTTTTTTCTGGAACAATGCTCTATGAATGATGATCATCACACTTCTATTTATTTACAACTCAATGATTACAACTCGATACTAGAACAAAGTATGACTCTATATGAATGCCTCCGGCGGTGTACCGGGATATGCAATGAATCAAGAGTGACATGTATGAAAATTATGAGCGGTGGCTTTGCCACAAATACTATGTCAACTACATGATCATGCTAAGCAATATGACAATGACGAATGTGTCATGATAAACGGAATGGTGGAAAGTTGCATGGCAATATATCTCGGAATGGCTATGGAAATGCCATAATAGGTAGGTATGCTGGCTGTTTTGAGGAAGATATAATGAGGTTTATGTGCGAAAGAGCGTATCATATCACGGGGTTTGGATGCACCGGTGAAGTTTGCACCAACTCTCAATGTGATAAAGGGCAATGCACGGTACCGAAGAGGCTAGCAATGATGGAAGGGTGAGAGTGCGTATAATCCATGGACTCCGCATTAGTCATAAAGAACTCACATACTTATTGCAAAAATCTACAAGTCATAAAAAACCAAGCACTACGCGCATGCTCCTAGGGGGATAGATTGGTAGGAAAAGACCATCGCTCGTCCCCGACCGCCACTCATAAGGAGGACAATCAAGGAACACCTCATGTTTCAAATTTGTTACAAAACTTTTAAGATACGTGCATGCTACGGGACTTGCAAACTTCAACACAAGCATTTCTCAAATTCACAACTACTCAACTAGCACGACTTTGATATTATTACCTCCATATCTCAAAACAATCATCAAGCATAAAACTTCTCTTAGTATTCAAAACACTCATAAGATTTTTGTACTAATCTTGAATACCTAGCATATTAGGATTATTTAAGCAAATTACCATGCTATTTAAGACTCTCAAAATAATCTAAGTGAAGCATGAGAGATCAATAGTTTCTATAAAACAAATCCACCACCGTGCTCTAAAAGATATAAGTGAAGTACTAGAGCAAAACTATATAACTCAAAAGATATAAGCAAAGCACATAGAGTATTCTCACAAATTGCAAATCATGTATGGCCCTCGCAAAAGGTGTGTACAGCAAGGATGATTGTGGTACACTAAAAAGCAAAGACTCAAATCATACAAGACGCTCCAAGCAAAACACATATCATGTGGTGAATAAAAATATAGCTCCAAGTAAAGTTACCGATAGAAGTAGACGAAAGAGGGGATGCCTTCCGGGGCATCCCCAAGCTTTGGCTTTTAGATGTCCTTAGATTATCATGGGGGTGCCATGAGCATCCCCAAGCTTAGGCTCTTGACACTCCTTGTTCCATAATCCATCAAATCTTTACCCAAAACTTGAAAACTTCACAACACAAAACTCAAAGTAGAAAACCTCGTGAGCTCCGTTAGCGAAAGAAAACAAAAGACCACTTCAAGGTACTGTAATGAACTCATTCTTTATTTATATTGGTGTTAAACCTACTGTATTCCAGATTCTCTATGGTTTATAAACTATTTTACTAGCCATAGATTCATCAAAATAAGCAAACAACACACGAAAAACAGAATCTGTCAAAAACAGAACAATCTGTAGTAATCTGTAGCTAGCGCAAGATCTGGAACCTCAAAAATTCTAAGATAAACTCCTGGACGTGAGGAATTTATCTATTAATCATCTTCAAATATAATTAACTAAATATCACTTTCCAAATAAAAATGGCAGCAGTTCTCGTGAGCGCTAAAGTTTCTGTTTTTTACAGCAAGATATCAAGACTTTCCCCAAGTCTTCCCAACGGTTCTACTTGGCACAAACACTAATTAAACACAAAAAACACAACCAAAACAGAGGCTAGGTAAATTATTTATTACTAAACAGGAGCAAAAAGCAAGGAAACAAATAAAATTGGGTTGCCTCCCAACAAGCGCTATCGTTTAACGCCCCTAGCTAGGCATAAAAATCAAGGATAGATCTAGGTATTGCCATCTTTGGTAGGCAATGCATAAGTGTCTCTCATTATAGATTCATAAGGTAATTTAATTTTCTTTCTAGGAAAGTGGTCCATGCCTTTCCTTAAGGAAATTGGAATCTAATATTTTCTTCCTTCATATCAATAATTGCACCAATCGTTCTAAGGAAAGGTCTACCAAGAATAATAGGACATGAAGGATTGCAATCTATGTCAAGAACGATAAAATCTACGGGCACATAATTCCTATTTGCAACAATAAGAACATCATTAATTCTTCCCATAGGTTTATTAATAGTGGAATCCGCAAGGTGCATGTTTAGAGAGCAATCATCAAAATCACGGAAACCTAACAAATCACACAAAGTCTTTGGAATCGTGGAAACACTAGCACCCAAATCACATAAAGCATAGAACTTGTGATCTTTAATCTTAATTTTAATAGTCAGTTCCCACTCATCATAAAGTTTTCTATGGATAGAAACTTCCAATTCAAGTTTTTCTTCATAATATTGCATCAAGGCATCAACGATATGTTTAGTAAACACTTTATTTTGACTATAAGCATGAGGAGAATTTAGCACAGATTGCAACAAGGAAATACAATCAATCAAAGAGCAATTTTCATAATTAAATTCCTTGAAATCCAAAAGAGTGGGTTTAGCAACATCTAGGGTTTTAATTTCTTCGATCCCACTTTCATCAATTTTAGCATCAAGATCTAAAACTCTGAATTTTTGGAACGCCTTCTAGGTAAATGTGGATCATATTCAGTCCCATCATTATCAAGATTCTTATTGCAAAACAAATATTTAATAGGGGACACAACAATAACTTTTAGATCTTCATCTTTATTTTCATAGGAACTAGAAGAACGCGCTCTTATAAAGGCATCTTTCTTAGCACGCATCCTAGCGGTTCTTTCTTTGCACTCATCAATGGAAATTCTAATGGCTTTGAGAGACTCATTGATATCATGCTTAGGTGGAATAGATCTAAGTTTCAAAGAATCAACATCAAGAGAAATTATATCCACGTTCCTAGCCAAATCATCAATCTTAAGCAATTTTTCTTCAATCAAAGCATTGAAATTGTTTTGCAAAGTAATAAATTCTTTAATATTAGATTCGAAATCAGAGGGCATCTTATTATAATTTCCATAAGAATTGTTGTAGGAATTACCATAATTATTAGAGGGATTACTAGGATAAGGCCTAGGATTAAAATTTCCTCTATACGCGTTGTTACCAAAATTATTCCTACCAACAAAATTCACATCCATAGATTCATTATTATTATCAATAAAAGTAGACAAGGGCATATCATTAGGATTAGAAGAAACAATCTTACTAGATAATAATTTCATAAGTTTATCCATCTTTCCACTCAAAACATTAATTTCTTCTATCGCATGCACCTTTTTATTAGTAGATCTTTCAGTATGCCATGGAGAATAATTAACCATAATATTATCTAGGAGTTTAGTAGCTTCTCCTAAAGTGATTTCCATAAAAGTGCCTCCCGCGGCCGAATCTAAAAGATTTCTAGAAGAAAAATTCAATCCGGCATAAAAAATTTGTATAATCATCCACAAATTCAAACCATGAGTAGGGCAGTTACGTACCATTAACTGCATCCTCTCCCAAGCTTGTGCAACATGTTCATGATCAAGTTGCTTAAAATTCATAATGTCGTTTCTAAGGGAGATGATATTAGCGGGAGGAAAATATTTAGAGATAAAAGCATCTTTGCACTTGTTCCAAGAATCAATACTAGTTTTAGGCAAAGACGAAAACCAAGCTTTAGCACGATCTCTAAGCGAAAAAGGAAATAGCTTCAATTTAACAATATCATTGTCCACATATTTCTTCTTTTGCATATCACACAAATCAACGAAGCTATTTAGATGGGTAGCGGCACCTTCACTAGGAAGGCCGGAAAACGGATCTTTCATAACAAGATTCAGCAAAGCGGCATTAATTTCACAAGATTTAGCATCGGTAAGAGGAGCAATCGGAGTGCTAATAAAATCATTGTTGTTGGTATTGGTAAAGTCACACAATTTAGTGTTATCTTGAGCCATCGTGACAAGCAAGCAATCCAACACACAAGCAAACAAAAAGCAAGCGGGCAAAAAGAGGCAAATAGAGGAAGAGAGGGAGGATAGAGAGAGAGAGAGGGCAAATAAAACAGCAAGGGTGAAGTGGGGGAGAGGAAAACGAGAGGCAAATGGCAAATAATGTAATGCGGGAGATAAGGATTGTGATGGGTACTTGGTATGTTGACTCAACGACGCCAGAAATGGCTCATTGTCGGAAATCAAATCTTGACTTGCTCGAACCTCCCCGGCAACGGCGCCAGAAATCCTTCTTGCTACCTCTTGAGCACTGCGTTGGATTTCCCCGAAAAGGAAGGGACGATGCAGCAGAGTAGCATAAGTATTTCCCTCAGTTTTTTAGAACCAAGGTATCAATCCAGTAGGAGGTTGCGCGCGCGTCCCCTAGTACCTGCACAAAGCAAATAACTCCTCGCAACCAACGCGATAAGGAGTTGTCAATCCCTTCACGGTCACTTACAAGAGTGAGATCTGATAGATATGATAAGATAATATTTTTGGTATTTTTGTGATAAAGATGCAAAGTGAAATAAAGGCAAAGTAAAAAAGCATAGGAAATAACTAAGTATTGGAAGATTAATATGATGAAGATAGACCCGGGGGCCATATGTTTCACTAGTGGCTTCTCTCAAGAGCATAAGTATTCTACGGTGGGTGAACGAATTACTGTTGAGCAATTGACAGAATTGAGCATAGTTATGAGAATATCTAGGTATGATCATGTATATAGGCATCATGTCCGAGACAAGTAGACCGACTCCTGCCTGCATCTACTACTATTACTCCACTCATCGACCGCTATCCAGCATGCATCTAGAGTATTAAGTTCATGAAAACAGAGTAACGCCTTAAGCAAGATGACATGATGTAGAGGGATAAATTCATGCAATATGATAAAAACCCCATCTTGTTATCCTCGATGGCAACAATACAATACGTGCCTTGCTGCCCCTACTGTCACTGGGAAAGGACACCGCAAGATTGAACCCAAAGCTAAGCACTTCTCCCATTGCAAGAAAGATCAATCTAGTAGGCCAAACCAAACTGATAATTCGAAGAGACTTGCAAAGATAGCCAATCATACATAAAAGAATTCAGAGAAGATTCAAATATTGTTCATAGATAGACTTGATCATAAACCAACAATTCATTGGTCTCAACAAACACACCGCAAAAAGAAGATTACATCGAATAGATCTCCACACGAGAGGGGGAGAACATTGTATTGAGATCCAAAAGGAGAGAAGAATCCATCTAGCTAATAACTATGGACCCGAAGGTCTGAGGTAAACTACTCACACTTCATCGGAGAGGTTATGGTGTTGATGTAGAAGCCCTCCGTGATGGATACCCCCTCCGGGGGAGCTCCGGAATAGGCCCCAAGATGGGATCTCTTGGATACAGGAAGTTACGGCGGTGGAATTAGGGTTTTGGCTCCGTATCTGATCATTTGGGGGTACGTAGGTATATATAGGAGGAAGGAGTACGTCGGTGGAGCAACAGGGGGCCCACGAGGGTGGAGGGCGCGCCTGGGGGGTAGGTGCGCCCCCCTACCTCGTGGCCTCCTCCTTTGTTTCTTGACGTATGGTCCAAGTCTCCTGGATCATGTTCGGTGAGAAAATCACGTTCCCGAAGGTTTCATTTCGTTTGGACTCCGTTTGATATTCCTTTTCTTCGAAACCCTAAAATAGGCAAAAAAAACAGCAATTCTGGGCTGGGCCTCCGGTTAATAGGTCAGTCCCAAAAATAATATAAAAGTGGATAATAAAGACCAATAATGTCCAAAACAACAGATAATATAGCATGGAGCAATCAAAAATTATAGGTACGTTGGAGACGTATCCGAATGAATCAACATTCCTGCAAAACATTGGCCTTTTTTATGTCATTATTCATTTTATTAGGTTTAGAATTGATTGACTAGATTTAATCATAGGAAACATGGTTAGCAGCGATGAAGGACAGGGTTCTGGTAATTGCAACGTCTACGCGGCGGCAGACGCCTATTTGAACCTTCTCTATGAGCAACGGTTGTTGCAGGGCCCTCCTATCACATATGAGACTGAGACTGACATCGAGACCGGTGATGAGACTGACACTGGCGCCGAGACCGGCGCTGAGAATGGCGAAGCCAGTATAGAACCCAAACATAAGAGGCAATGGCACCCAAACCAGCTCATCACTACTAGACTGGTGGTCATGGAGGTGGACGACGTCAATTTTCAGCCAAAAGAGCCTGCGGAAGCGCGCGCGTGCTACGACAATCAAATAGGGTGAATCCTATGGGCAACCTCCACCATCAATGATGCGAAAGTAACAAAGTTACCATATATGACGCACTCCCTACTAACAAAGCTCCACCGGGTATTCTTGTTCCCAGGCCGGGATGAAATCAAATATAAAAATCCAGATAAAGACTTGGCAATGAAGAAGATAAACAGACGCACCGTGGGAAAATTTAGCGGCACATTGTCCGCATGGAAAGTAAGGGTGAAACATTGGATCATCGACAAAGAGGAACCCTACTCTGAGATTGTAAAGGATAACCCAACAATTACGGAAGAGCAGTTTGAAATATTCAAGGCGGCTTGCCGAAGTTGCCAAAGAAAAGTCGGAGTACATGAAGGGGCTTCAAAAGAGGAACATGGGGTGCCACCACCTCGGAAGCCGTGGTTACACGGGGAAGAGGTCCATATGGGCCAAGGAGGACGCGGAACGCGAAAGTATTGGCATCCTAGACCCCTTGGCGGAGTTCACCGTCCCGCAAGAGCATGAGGTCATCAGGACCTGATACCATTGGGACCTAGTCAAAAAGGTTTTCGAGACAGACGCGATCACGACTGTGACGCCCCAAGACGGATGCTCGAGAAGACTTCCATAGGTTCCGGGTTTCTCTGTGTGTTTCATTTTTGCTTGCTCCTTTTATTTTTGTATTGCATCATGTCATCATGCCATCATATCTTTATTTTTTTGCAACTCAACTAAGTAAACCGTGTGGATCTTCGATCCGTTTAAATCGAGGGAACTCACATGGTGGTTTCTCTTTAAAACATACCCTCCCGATATTTAGGAAGATATTATAAAATATTCCTTTATTTTGGAATTACCTTTAACACACTAGCAAATAATCACATGTCTTTTCTGCGTCAAGTTTGGCCCCAAACTTTGCCCATAATTTCTTTCATCATTTTCCGGAGCTCTACCAAAATTCTCAACATTTTTGGATACTCCTAGAACCTCGTCCTAGTTCAAACCCATTTGAATTAAATTCAAATGAGTTTGAATTCTTATCGTTCGATCTGGTCTTTTCTAGTTTTCTCGGACCAAGCATATTTTTGTGAGTCCAAGAAAATTAACCACATGCCCAAATTCTTCCTCTAACCTTCTCTTCTCTCTTTTTCCTTTCTCTTATTTCTCTGTTAATGTAAAGAGAAGGATATAGGAGGGAGAAGAGCCTAGCTGGGCCTCCCAGCCCAGCAGCAACTTGCCCAAACAACCAGCTCGCTGCTTCCCTTGGGCCTTACAACATCTCGCACCGGCCCATCTAAACCTAACCCTAGGCCTGAGCGACCTAGCACTCCCGCATCGCTCTCTCCCTCTCCATCGTCTCCACCCCGCCGCCAGAGAGACCCGCACGATCCCCTCGCCCTCTCCCCATCGAACCCTTCCTCTCGCTCGTCTCTTTCTTTCCCTGTGCCCGATCCCCCATCTCCCTTCTCTGCCTCCTTCCTCCTTCCCAAGACTGCCGCTGGCGCCCCAGCAGGCTGCTGCCATCCGTCTCCTCTGCCTGGTGCCTGCGCAGCCGCGCGTCCAGAGGCCGCCGCCCGCTCCTCCCTCGATCCCGCCGGAATCCAGCGTCGGCCTCGTCCCCTCCCTCAAGCACGTCATCGCCTCCCTCCTTCCTCTCCTGCAGCGCATCCCCGACCACCTAGGCCGAAGCCCCCGCTGCTGCGCCTGGGACAGGTGGTCCCCCATGGAGGCCGCCCCTTGCTCGTCTCGCGCCGCTTATCCATGCCGCGTCGGCCTCCTCTGCATAGCGCCTCCCGACGCCACCCCACCTCCATCGCCCTTGTTGCTGCTGCTAGACCACCATGGCCACCTTCCCATGTTTCTTCTTCGGCCTTCAGTGCATCGAACACCCCACTGGTGCCTCTGTGAATGTTGCCAAGTTTGGCTACCACCAAGACCCTCTAATCCTGCACTCGGAGCCCAAGTTTGAAGACTGCATGGATGTGCATCTCACTTGTGCCACTTTGGATCATCAAGACCCTTTCGGGATTCGCCAAGTACCGCTACACCCGAAGACCACGGATCCGTGAAGTTCCACTACCGTCGCCGTGGATCCGACAAGTACCCCGGCAATGTGTACCACTACCGTCGACCTTCAAAGGACATGGTTTTGCCGAGTACCCCTTCGTGTTGTAAAGACAGTCAAGTCCTTCGATGACAAGTGCATGACCACACAGATTGTGCCAAGTACCCCTTCGAGCTATCAAGACTGCAAGCGCCAAGTTACTCGATGACCCTCGAAGACTTCAGATTTGACAAGCCCGATGACGCTCTTGTACAACTACGTTGCCGAGTCCGGGACCGGCAAGACCAACAACGCGGAAATGCCAAGTACCTCTACCGCCTTTTTTCAGAATCCCAAGAACGCCAAGTACCTCGACACCTGGCGCCTAGAACGACTACCGACGCCGAAGACCCATGAACAAAAACCATCAAGTTCGACTACCGTCGACGTGCACTTTGCCAAGTACCACACCGTTTTGGAAGACCCGTGAACATCAAGTTCTTTTCCATGAATGGTTACAGTGTTGTGGGATCGGCAAGTACCCTCTCTAGATTGCCAAGTTCAGCTACCGATGACACATACCACTACCGTCGCCGTGATCGCGAGAACCTCTACTTCCTCCTCGAAAACATGAACGACTACCGTCGACCCCAAGTGACTCGGATTCGTCAAGTCCTTCTACGAAAACGTGTACCACTACCGCCACGAGTACCTCTACTGTCGTCGTGTACCCCACTACTTCCACTACAAACGTCCCGAGAACGTCTACTTCCTCTACCTGGCACCGAATGAGAACCATCCTGTTTGCACACCTCGAAGGTATAACCCGAGACGACGTCCGTGAAACGAATGCTTGCGATGTTTGAGATGCTCATGTTCGAACCATGTTCGAGTTGTCATTGCACGTTCCTCCTCGGTTGCCGTGTCGTTGACCCGTGGGAAAACCCGGTATCCGGGATCACCCCACCATCCTCGCATGATCCGTTCATCCACATTTTCTCTTGCACCGACATCTCAATGAGTTGTCGCATCACCCGGAATGTTGCCGTGGCACCATTTCCGTTGTAGTTGTCGTGGCACCCTTTTTGTTCCGCCATCACGACCAAATGCTTCTTAATGCTCTTGTCAAACTTTTAATAAAAATTGCATAAACTTGCACATGTCATCTGCATCATGATAACAACTTCAAGATTGGTTAAAATTGTTGTTTGCATTAAATTACTAATGCATATGGGGTTTTACCGAAATTGTTGCTTGTTGTTTCGGCCCCATTTAAACTTGCCTAAATGTTTAGTTTACTTATGCTTCACCTCTTGCCATGTTAATCAACATTTAATTTTGTTGGGTACTTAAACGAGATCGAACTAAATAACTTGTTGTGGTGTTTCGTCAATATGCAACTCGTTGCATATTGATCTCCAGTTAATTTGTAGAATTGCTTGTGCACTTTGCCATGTCATGCCTCTTTAAACCGGACATGCATCATACTTGATTGCGCATCGTGCCATGATTATGTGATGGTTGTTTTACTATGTTGTTTGCTTTCTTTCCGGTGTTGCTTCTTCGGGTTAGTTCCGATAACGTCGTGTTTGTGAGGATCCGTTCGACTACGCCCGTTTGTCTTCTTCATGGACTCGTTCTTCTTCCTTGCGGGATCTCAGGCAAGATGACCATACCCTCGAAATCACTTCTATCTTTGCTTGCTAGTTGCTCGCTCTTTGCTATGCCTATGTTGCGATACCTACCACTTGCTTATCATGCCTCCCATATTGTTGAACCAAGCATCTAACCCACCTTGCCCTAGCAAACCGTTGTTTGGTTATGTTACCGCTTTGCTCAACCCCTCTTATAGCGTTGTTAGTTGCAGGTGAAGATTGAAGTTCGTTCCTTGTTGGAATATGGAGATGTTGTTCCTTGTTGGAACATGTTTACTTGTTGGGATATCACAATATCTCTTATTTAATTAATGCATCTATATACTTGGTAAAGAATGGAAGGATCGGCCTTATGCTTGGTGTTTTGTTCCACTCTTGCCGCCCTAGTTTCCTTCATATCGGTGTTATGTTCCCAGATTTTGCGTTCCTTACGCGGTTGGGTTATAATGGGAACCCCTTGACAGTTCGCCTTGAATAAAACTCCTCCAGCAAGGCCCAACCTTGGGTTTACCATTTGCACTAACAACCTATAACATTCCCTTGGGTTTTCGCGAGCCCGAGGGTCATCTTTATTTTAAACCCCCCCAGGCCAGTGCTCCTCTGAGTGTTGGTCCGAAATGGGCAACCTGTGGGGCCACCTCGGGGCAACTCGATGGTTGGTTTTACTCGTAGCTTGACCTATCCGGTGTGCCCTGAGAACGAGATATGTGCAGCTCCTATCGGGATTTGTCGGTGCATCGGGCGGCTTTCTGGTCTTGTTTTACCATTGTCGAAATGTCTTGTAACCGGGATTCCGAGTCTGATCGGGTCTTCCCGCTAGAAGGAATATCCTTCGTTGACCGTGAGAGCTTGTGATGGGCTAAGTTGGGACACCCCTGCAGGGTTTTGAACTTTCGAAAGTCGTGCCCATGGTTATGGGCAGATGGGAATTTGTTAATGTTCGGTTGTAGAAAACCTGAAGTTTACCTTAATTAAAATGCACCAACCGCGTGTGTTACCGTGATGGTCTCTTCTCGGCAGGGTCCGGGAAGTGAACACGATGTTGGAGTTATGCTTGACGTAGGTTGTTCTAGGATCACTTCTTGATCATAGTTGTTCGACTGTGCTTTGGTCTTATCTTCTCGCTCTCTTTTGCGAATAGGTTAGCCACCATATATGCTAGTCGCTTGTTGCAGCTCCACCTCATACCTTTACCTTACCCATAAGCTTAAATAGTGTTGATCGCGAGGGTGTGAGATTGCCGAGTCCCCGTGACTCACTGTTACTTCCAAAGCCAGTTTGCAGGTGCCGTTGAACCGTGCAGGTGACGCGACCAAGCTCAAGGAGGAGCTCGATGAAGATCTTGTCCTTTGTGTTGTTTCATTCTAGTTGATCAGTAGTGGAGCCCAGTCGGGACGATCAGGGATCTATGTAGCATTTGGGGTAGTCTTCTTTTGTTTTGGCTCCATAGTCGGGCCTTGATTGTATTTGGATGATGTAATGCTTTATTCATGTAATTGTGTGAAGTGGCGAGTGTAAGCCAACTATGTATCTCTTTCCCTTATGTATTACTTGGGTTGTGTGAAGATTACCTCACTTGCGACATTGCTTTCAATGCGGTTATGCCTCTAAGTCGTGCTCCGACACGTGGGAGATATAGCCGCATCGAGGGCGTTACAATGACGGAGTTCATGAGACTGCTGGTAATTCTTAATTTACCCCCTAATTTTAGCTTCTGATCAATTCGACTACATGTTTAGTCAAATTTGTAAACGATCCGTGTTCCTTTTGCAGAAAGAGAAGCATAGGATCACGGCCGAAAGCGACTCGCCATCTAAGGCGTTGGAGAGGCCCGAGTGGGACACCCCATTCAACCGGGCCTTGAACATATTGAAAGGACTCCTGGTGGACACTCAGCCATCGTATGGGCGCGTGCGCGGCGTCGGAGACGGTGCCACGTGGAAGAAGTACTACCACGAGACCACATAGGAGAGAAAGGAAAGGTAGAGGTTAACTGAAGAAAACATCAACAAGAAGGTTGCGATTGTGGTTGATAAGAAATCAACCGAGACAGTCAAAGCAACGGTAGCTACCGGAAAAGATAAAATGGCAGCTTCGTATGGTGTGTTGATTCCGGCTATCATCAATTGGAGCAGGCAAAATACAAATAAAGATGCAGCGGACTTTCCCCTTTCCAACTTCTTTGGGAGCGGCTCGACTAGCATTGCACCAGCACCTGCTCCCACACTAGCACCGGCTCCCGCACTTGCTCCTGCATCGGCTCCCACACCTGCTCATAGCAGCCCATCCTTCGTCTCGGACGTGCTCAGCGGTGCTTCGTCTTTGGCTGAGCTCGACACCCTCACGGTACCTGTCACATCGGCCCTCTTTAATAAATGTATAATCTCCCATTTCCGTTGCCTTTCGGATGTCTCACGTCGCAGACATGTCTTTGCAGGCCGGCATAACCCCATGCACCATATTGTACACTATCGGCGTCCATATGGTGGATGTGGGGAAGGCGACGATGGTGAAGCCAAAGGAACAATTGTTCCACAGCCGGCCGATCCCCCCTGGCGTCTTCAAGGTTTCCCTGGCTAGTGTCAAACCGGGCCATGAGAATTTGGCTCCTCCGGTACTAGGGGGAGATGATGATGAGACTCCGCGGCGGCTTGGAGATTGCAAGAGGTTGGTCCTATTGTGGCCAAAGAGTCTGCTTCGTCTGGAGGCGCCTGGGAGCAAACCCACGACCACGCAGCCTCAGAAAGGTATGAACATCAACACCCCACCTACCCAATTACCGTCGCCTGTCGTGCCGGGTGATAGCGGACGGGGTGAGGAAGAGGCTCCATTAGTCGTTGATGACGTCATCACCGTAGAAGAAGCAATGCATGATATCGATGCCAGCGATGAGGATGACGATGACACTCTATAGTATCTCAATATTGGCGCCTATGACGATGGAGGATTGATGGCTCAGCAGTATGAGTACTCAGGGTTTGAGCGTCATGAGTCGGTGCCAGAATTGCTGGAGGCTGAACGTATTGTAGATGACCTTCCAGTAGCAAAGAAGCATAGGAAGAGAGCGAGGAAAGGCAATAAGGCTGCTTCTATGATCCAACCACCTCTGCAGCCTCGGGCTCAAGACCATACACCTGTCATGGGTGTGGTGAAATACCATATCCCCGGTGAACCAATCCTACCTAAGGCAGCGGTAGAGGCCATATACGGTGATCTCAGGAGACTTCATGATGATGTGCTGCAAAGAGAGAAAAGCCTGATCGCCTCACAAAATCCAGGATAGCCGCTCTACATGGTTAACGTGCCGTAGCAAAGGTTGTACATGGACACATTCCTCGTGGAAAAGTTCTTCCTTCGATTCGATTACATCTTTGACATGTTTCACTTGAAAAAGTTGGATTTTACGTTTGTCTGCCTTTTTGCCTTGTACATGAACTACATCATCAGGATAGAGCGGATACCTTATATCTGTGTCGCTGACCCGTACTTCATACACGAGATCTTCTTATGAGTCTGCGAAAAGCACCGTGAATACGTAACTAATGGCAGCTGGAACTACGTCGGTATTTCCCTGGAGAGGGAGGGATGATGCAGCACAGCGGCTGAGGGAGTCCTGGATTAGGGGGTGTCCGGATGGCCGGACTATACCTTCAGCCGGACTCCCGGATTATGAAGATACAAGATTGAAGACTTCGTCCCGTGTCCGGGAGGGACTTTCCTTGGCGTGGAAGGCAAGCTTGGCGATACGGATATGTAGATCTCCTACCATTGTAACCGACTCTATGTAACCGTAACCCTACCCGGTGTCTATATAAACCGGAGGGTTTTAGTCTGTAGGGCAACATACACATCAACAATCATACCATAGGCTAGCTTCTAGGGTTTAGCCTCCTCGATTCTCGTGGTAGATCTACTCTTGTACTACCCATATCATCAATATTAATCAAGCAGGACGTAGGGTTTTACCTCCATCGAGAGGGCCCGAACCTAGGTAAAACTTCGTGTCCCTTGTCTCTTGTTACCATCCGGCCTAGGCGCACAGTTCGGGACCCCCTACCCGAGATCCGCCGGTTTTGACACCAACATTGTTGCTTTCATTGAGAGTTCCTCTGTGTCGTCGCTGTCAGGCTCGATGGCTCCTACGATCATCGATACCGATGCAGTCCAGGGTGAGACCTTCCTCCCCGGACAGATCTTCGTCTTCGGCGGCTTCACACTGCGGGCCAATTCGCTTGGCCGTCTAGAGCAGATCGAAAGCTACGCCCCTGGCCGTCAGGTCAGATTTGGAAGTTTAAACTACATGGTTGACATCCGCGGAGACTTGATCTTCGACAGATTCGAGCCACTACCAAGCGCGCCGCACTGTCACGACGAGCATGATCTAGCTCTACCGCCGAACAGTGCCCTGGAGGCCGCACCCGCATTGGCTCCGACCCTTAATTCGGAGCCAACTGTGCCGATCGAGGATGGGCGGTTGGACGCCACCTTGGGGGTTGTAACCCCAACGGCGATTGAGCCAAGCACCAGCCCCGTACTCTGCGGGACTCGTGACTCCAAGGAGCCGGACTCCTCTCCGGACTCCGAACCCTCCGTGCCCCTGCCAATCGAATCCGATTGGGCGCCGATCATGGAGTTCACTGCCGCGGACATCTTTCAGCACTCGCCTTTCGGCGATATCCTGAAGTCACTAAAGTCTCTCTCTTTATCTGGAGAGCCCTGGCCGGACTACGGTCAGCAAGGTTGGGATACGGACGATGAAGAAATTCAAAGCCCACCCACCACCCACTTTGTAGCCACTGTCGACGACTTAACCAACATGCTCGACTTCGACTCCGAAGATATCGACGGTATGGACGCCGATGAAGGAGATGATGAAGAACCAGCGCCTACTAGGCCCTGGAAAGCCACCTCGTCATATGACATATACATGGTGGACACCCCAAAAGAGGGAGATGGCGATGGAACAGCGGAGGATGACCCCTCCAAGAAACAGCCTAAACGCCGGCGTCAACGGCGCCGCTCAAAATCCCGCCAAAACAAACACGGTGATTCCAGCACGGGAGATAATAATACTCCGGAAAGCGCCAAAGAAAACCCCCTCTAGCAAGATTTAGCATAGGAGGATGGAGAAACCAGCCCTCATGAGAGAGCGGCAGATAGAGAGGTCGAGGACGATAATTATATGCCTCCCTCCGAAGATGAGGCAAGCCTCGACGACGAAGAATTCATCGTGCCAGAGGATCCCGTTGAGCAAAAGCGTTTCCAACGCAAGCTTATGGCCACGGCAAGAAGCCTCAAGAAAAAACAGCAACAACTCAGAGCTGATCAAGATTTGCTAGTCGACAGATGGACTGAAGTCCTTGCGGCCGAAGAGCATAAACTCGAACGCCCCTCCAAGAGCTACCCAAAGCGCAGGTTGCTACCCCAATTAGAGGAGGAAGCACTTGATGCAGCAGACTAGCCACCTCGTGGTCGCAACAGAGAGGCCTCTCGGCCCTCCACTCAAGCCGCACACCGTACCAAGACACGGGAACATGCACCGGACTTACGAGACATGTTGGAGGACAAGGCAAGGCAAACAAGATCGATCTACGGATCGCATGGGCGCCCCAAGGCTCAAGACGGCAACCGTCACGCCGGCCACAAATTCGGCAGGGCCGAACACATTAGACAAGGCTCATTGGAGTTACGTCATGATATAGCCCAGTACAGAGGCGCCGCACACCCACTCTGCTTTACAGATGAAATAATGGATCATCAAATCCCCGAGGGTTTCAAACCCGTAAACAATGAATCATATGATGGCACAACAGACCCTGCGGTATGGATCGAGGATTATCTCCTTCATATCCACATGGCCCGCGGCGATGATTTCCACGCCATCAAATACCTCCCACTCAAGCTTAAAGGACCAGCTCGGCATTGGCTTAACAGCTTGCCAACATGATCAATCAGTTGTTGGGAGGACCTGGAAGCTACATTCCTCGACAATTTCCAGGGAACTTACGTGCGACCCCCAGACGCCGATGACCTAAGTCACGTAATTCAGCAGCCAGAGGAATCGGCCAGGCAATTCTGGACACGGTTCCTAACAAAGAAAAATCAAATAGTCGACTGTCTGGACGCTGAGGCCCTAGCAGCCTTCAAACACAATATCTGTGACGAGTGGCTGGCCCGGCACCTTGGACAGGAAAAGCCGAAATCTATGGCAGCACTCACGACACTCATGACCCGCTTTTGCGCGGGAGAAGACAGCTGGCTTGCTCGTAGCAACAATATGACCAAGAACCATGGTAATTCGGACACCAGGGACAGTAGTGGCAGGTCGCGTCGCAACAAGCACAAGCGCCGCATTAACGACGACAATACTGAGGATACGGCAGTTAATGCCGGATTCAGAGGCTCTAAATCCGGTCAGCGGAAAAAGCCATTCAAAAGGAATCCTAGGGGCCCATCCAGTTTGGACCGAATACTCGATCGCTCGTGCCAGATACATGGCACCCCCGAAAAGCCAGCCCATCACACCAACAGGGATTGTTGGGTATTCAAGCAGGCAGGCAAGTTAAACGCCGAAAATAAAGACAACGGGCTGCATAGTGATGACGATGAGGAGCCCCGGCCGCCAAACAACAGTGGACAGAAGGGTTTTCCCCCACAAGTGCGGACGGTGAACATGATATACGCAACCCATGTCCCCAAAAGGGAGCGGAAGCGTGCGTTAAGGGACGTATACGCGGTAGAGCCAGTCACCCCAAAGTTCAACCCATGGTCCTCCTGCCCGATCACCTTTGATCGAAGGGACCATCCCACTAGCATCCGTCATGGCGGATTCGCTGCATTGGTTCTAGACCCAATTATTGACGGATTTCATCTCACTAGAGTCCTTATGGATGGCGATAGCAGCCTGAACCTGCTTTACCAGGATACAGTGCGGAAAATGGGCATAGATCCCTTGAGGATTAAGCCCACCAAAACGACCTTTAAAGGCGTAATACCAGGTGTAGAGGCCAACTATACAGGCTCGGTCACACTTGAAGTGGTCTTCGGATCTCCGGATAATTTCCGAAGCGAGGAGTTAATCTTCGACATAGTCCCATTTCGCAGTGGCTATCACGCACTGCTTGGGCGAACCGCGTTCTCTAAGTTTAATGCGGTACCGCATTATGCATACCTTAATCTCAAGATGCCAAGCCCTCGAGGAGTAATTACGGTCAATGGAAACACCGAACGCTCCCTCCGAACGAAGGAGCACACGGCGGCCCTTGCAGCGGAAGTTCAAAGCAGCCTCTCCAGGCAGTTCTCCCGTCCGGCCACTAAACGACCGGACACCGTCAAGCGCGCCCGGAGTAACCTACAACAAGACCGCCTGGCACGATCGGAGCAGGCGTAGCAATGCGGCCCCAACCCCAACCCTCGCAAAAAGGCGATGCTAGTACTTCGCGTACATAACTACGCCCTAGAGATACCATGGGCACAGGGGGAGGGGCACCATCACGGCACGCCCAAAACACGGCTTAAACCGTACCAGCGGCTGCCGATTTTTTAATTTTCTC
Source organism: Triticum aestivum (assembly GCF_018294505.1). Classification (NCBI taxonomy): domain Eukaryota; kingdom Viridiplantae; phylum Streptophyta; class Magnoliopsida; order Poales; family Poaceae; genus Triticum; species Triticum aestivum. Next base: position 318,429,183 of record NC_057812.1, read on the forward strand.
TTACTTTCAAGACTTCATCCTCTGGGAGGCCTGTTCGGCAGTTCAATTGCCACACAAAACGATGCAAGAACCAGGGAAGCAGAGAAGCCACGCCGCACTACGGAACTCCCAGGTGGTCTCTATCACGAGCAGTATACCCGTCCACATACTATTCCGTAGCTTGCCCCTGGAACGGACATTTTAACTAGTCCAACCTTCCACTTATCACATTATTTGTATCATTCTGCTTTGATCGCAGCCCTTTTTAATAAACAATGCATAGCTTTCGTCTATTTTTGCATTACCCTTTTTTCTTTATATATGTTCCTTAACGACATGTTGCACCCGTACACGTTGGTACGGCCAAAATACGCCAGGGGCTTTAGTACCCCTCAAGATGGTGTGAGAAGCCTGAACACTTTAACAAGTGCGGCACCCCGACTTATAGCATTATATGCATCGGCTCTGAATCATGTCTTGGGTCAATAGTTGGGTTTACCCGGTTCCTATGTTTCGGTGCCTTACGTTCCGCTATATCGGCTAAGGTAGCACTAGGAGAACCACTGCGATTGTGCCCCGGTTGAGCTGGGTCGAGCACCTCGGTGGAGAAAGCTAAAACTGACTGTCATGATGAAGCAAGAGTTGGTCGTTGTTCGAGAGGTTTTTCGAGTCCCTAACAACTTATGCCGCTTAGGGCGAGGAGTCGGCTCTGTCCATCCAAGGCGTGGATAGCGCCCCGAACTCGGTCTTCCGAATACCAGGGGCTTCGCGAAATTTAAAATTATAGAATTCTATGTCTAAGTGAGAGTGTTCACGCATTATAGTCTGATTTCCTTGTTCGTTGGGCTGAGCGCCTCCCTCGAAAGACCCAAACATGGGAAAAAGAGCGCTCAGGTTTATCCCCGAACACCCCAGCACTAGCGACACGGGGGCAGAAGCCGACGACTCGCCATCTCTCAGAATTGATAAACAGCCGCACAGAAGGTAATATTTTAAATTCAAACAGCATTGCTTAGCACATATGAACAAGTTTTCAGCGCACAGGACAAAACGAGCGAGTTTTACTCAAAAATTACATCCATAGAACATTCATCCGCCACAAGGCGGGCACCCTTCAGAACATCCTTATATTAATTCTCGGGCTTGCGATGCTCCTTCCGCGGCGGTGGCCCGTCCTTCACAAGCTTCTCAGCATCCAGCTTGCCCCAGTGCACCTTAGCACGGGCAAGGGCCCTACGGGCACCTTCAATGCAGACGGAACGCTTGATGACTTCGAGCCTTGGACAGGCCTCCACCAGCCGCCGCACCAGCCCGAAATAGCTCCCAGGCTGAGCCTCTCTGGGCCACAGCCGAACTACGAGGGCCTTCATGGCCTGTTTGGCCGCCTTGTGGAGCTCGACCAGTTGCTTCAGCTGGTCACTCAGGGGCACGGGGTGTCCGGCCTCAGCGTACTGAGACCAGAACACCTTCTACGTTGAGTTGCCCTCCTCGGCTCGATAGAATGTGGCGGCATCGGATACACTCCGGGGAAGATCTGCGAACGCTCCTGGAGAGCTCCGGATTCGGGTAAGTAACAGGTAACTCACATTTATGTGTTTGCTTTGCATAAAGAATGCCTTACCCGCCGCTATCTTCTTCACCTCATCCAACTCCTGGAGGGTCTTCCGGGATTCGGCCTTGGCAGATTTGGCATTTTCGATAGCCACCGCAAGCTCATACGCTTGCGTCTTTGAGTCACGCTCCAAACTCTCATGTTTTTCCATGAGAGCCTGGAGCTCTTACCGCACCTTGCCAACCTAGGCCTCATACTTCTCCCGCTCGGTGCGCTCCGAGGCCGAATTCTTCTCGGCCTCGTCCAGCGCTTGCTTAAGGGTCGCCACCTCAGACGTGGCCCCTACAATAGCCACGATAATCCTATCATTTTTTGCAATTGCACCTTTTATATATATATATATATATATATATATATATATATGTTTAACAAGGTATTTCTTAACTTCATTGTCCTCGAGCTGCTTCTTGGCACGCTCGAGCTCTTGCTCGGACCTTTCAAGGTCCTGCTTTAGCGTGTCCACTTCCGCAGTCAGTGCGGCGGATGCAAGCAGGGTAGCCTGCACATGGATATTGACTCATTTTTGTTAGACTCCTGCAAATTCTATTTGATCCTCTATTCGGCTTTTCTTCCCGAACGCCAAACAGAGCATCAGGGGCTACTGTCTATGCGGTACTATTATTTACACTTTCTTTACTTACCTCGAAGCCTATCAAAAGGCTAGTACAAGCTTCAGTCAGTCCGTTTTTTGCGGACTGAACCTTCTGGACCACCGCCCTCATAATAGTGTGGTGCTCCTCGTCGATGGAGGCGCCTTGGAGTGCCTCCAGCATATTGTCCGGCGCCTCCGGTTGGACGGAGGCCGTCGGCACTGTGGACTTTCTCGTCTTGGAAGGAGGTCCCCCGCCGGACTCTAGAACCTTTGAAGGTTCCGGAGCGGTGTCCGGCCTCGAGCCGGACTTGGAGCCCTGGGGGGGTTTGATCCCCTTTACTCCTGGAGTCCGGGAGGTCGCCTTGCGGCGCCTCCAGGACCACCTCCTCCCGGCTTGGAACCTATTGGGACAACACTTCGGTGTCGTCCGTAGGGCGGGGGGAGGAAGCCATCGGAAGTGAGTTCACATCCGATGAGTCCAGTGAGCCACTCGACGACGCGTCGAGCCGGTCTTTGGGTGGGCTGCATAAACATATTCGACGTGAGGGAAAGCTGTGCAATAATCGAATATTATGAATTACTCTGGTATCCGGATACTTACAATTTGGCTAGGGGCTTGGCCCTAGGCGCCCACTCCTCTGCGCCGCCGTCGGCATATGTGGAGCAGTCCGGAGGAAGGGTTTTCCCCTTCTTGGACCCTTCGGCCTCCCCAGTTGGGGCGACCTTCCTTTTCTTCCCTTCCCCCACTGGAGGGGGAGGGGTCTCTTCTTCTTCCTCCTCCTCGTCTTCACGGGAGGAGTGCGTCTTGGATTCGTCGGATGATGAATCCGACAGCTCCGGGCGTTGGGCACTCTTTCGAGTCCCCGTGGCCTTCTTCTTGACCTTCTTCTCCGGCACCACATAGGGTGCCGGAACCAGCAGCCTCGCCAAGCGAGCGTCCGCTGGGCCTTCGGGCAAAGGGGCCGGACAGTTGATCTGTCCGGACGTCACCTGCCAATCCTGTCAGAGGAAAGGGAGCTTAGATCCCGCATAGAGTCAAACTATGGAAAACTAATACCCTTTAAAAGGAAAAAAAACAGCTTACCGCGAGCGTGTGACGTTGCGAACTGAATCCGCGGTCCTCAGTAGCGGATGCGGGAGCCTCGGCGTCCTTGAAAAGCACCTTCCAGGCATCTTCGTATGTCGTGTCGAAGAGCCTGCTCAGAGTTTGGTGCCGCTCCAGGTCGAATTCCCATAGGTTGAAAGCCCGTCGTTGGCACGGGAGGATCAAGCGGATGAGCATAACCTGGACTACGTTGACAAGTTTGAGCTTCTTGTCCGCCAGGGTTTTGACGCATGTTTGGAGTCCGGTCAGCTCTCCTTTTTTACCCCACGATAGGCCCGTCTCTTTCCAGGACGTGAGCCGCGTTGGGGGTCCAGACCGAAACTCGGGGGGCGCGACCCATTCAGCGTCGCGCGGCTCGGTGATGTAAAACCACCCCGATGGCCACCCCTTCAGGATCTCCACAAAGGAGCCCTCGAGCCATAGGACGTTGGCCATCTTGCCCACCATGGCACCTCCGCACTCCGCCTGGCTGCCGCGCACCACCTTCGGCTTGACATTGAAAGTCTTGAGCCAGAGCCCGAAATGGGGGCGGATGCGGAGGAAGGCCTCGCACACGACGATAAACGCCGAGATGTTGAGGACGAAGTTCGGGGCCAGATCATGGAAATCCAGGCCGTAGTAGAACATGAGCCCCCGGACAAATGGGTGGAGAGGGAAGCCCAGTCCGCGGAGGAAATGGGGGAGAAACACCACCCTCTCATGGGGCCTAGGGGTGGGGATGAGCTGCCCCTTCTTGGGGAGCCGGTACGCGATATCGTTAGAGAGGTATCCGACCTTCCTCAGATTTTTGATGTGTCCCTCCGTGACGGAGGAGACCATCCACTTGCCTCCCGCTCCGGACATGGCTGGAGAAGGTTGAGGTGGGGAGTGCGGACTTGGCCGCTGGAGCTCGAGTGCGCAAGAATGGATAGGAGAAGGAGGAAGAAGGCGTAGGTGAAAAGGTGGATCTTTATCCCCTTATATGGGTGGACGCAGCTACATGTCCCCACCAGCCTGGTAAAACTCGCTTATCTCCAAGCGCCGTAATCGATGGCGCGGTTGGCTTACCCACACCCGTATTGATGATAATCCCGGAATAAGGGGACACGATATCTGCTTTAACAAGACGTGCCAAGGAAACCGCCTCGCATAACGCGCTGAGATGGGAAAGTAAAACGGTTCGAATAAAAGCTTGGTCGTGCTGTGATGTCACACTACGGAGTACGTCAGCAGATTAGATTTGTGTAAATATTATTTTCTCTATGGCAATATGTGGAAACTTATTTTTTAGAGCCGGACACTATCTTTGTGTTCAAAATCTTCTATGAAGTACTTGGAGGAGGAACCCGCCTTGCAATGCCGAAGACAATATGCGTGCCGGACTCGTCGTCATTGAAGCCTGGTTCAGGGGCTACTGAGGGAGTCCTGGATTAGGGGGTGTCCGGATGGCCGGACTATACCTTCAGCCGGACTCCCGGATTATGAAGATACAAGATTGAAGGTTTCGTCCCGTGTCCGGGAGGCACTTTCCTTGGCGTGGAAGGCAAGCTTGGTGATACGGATATGCAGATCTCCTACCATTGTAACCGACTCTATGTAACCCTAACCCTACCCGGTGTATATATAAACCGGAGGGTTTTAGTCCGTAGGACAACATACACATCAACAATCATACCATAGGCTAGCTTCTAGGGTTTAGCCTCCTCGATCTCGTGGTAGATCTAATCTTGTACTACCCATATCATCAATATTAATCAAGCAGGACGTAGGGTTTTACCTCCATCGAGAGGGCCTGAACCTAGGTAAAACTTCGTGTCCCTTGTCTCCTATTACCATCCGGCCTAGACGCACAGTTCGGGACCCCCCCCCCTACCCGAGATCTGCCGGTTTTGACACCGACAGCGGCTGTAGGTATTTCCCTTAGTTATGAAACCAAGGTTATCGAACCAGTAGGAGAACCAAGCAACACAACGTAAACAGCCCCTGCACACAAATAACAACACCTCGCAACCCGACGTGTTAAAGGAGTTGTCAATCCCTTTCGGGTAACGGCGCCAGAAATTGGTGCGTGACAGTAAAAAGGTTGTAATAGACTGGATAAATAGATCGCAAATAAAATAAAGTGCAGCAAAGTATTTTTGTATTTTTGGTTTAATAGATCTGAAAATAAAAGCAAGGGAAAAGTAGATCGCAAAGGCAAATATATCAGAAATAAGACCCGGGGGTCGTAGGTTTCACTAGCGGCTTCTCTCAAGAAAAATAGCAAACGGTGGGTAAACAAATTACTGTTGGGCAATTGATAGAACCTCAAATAATTATGACGATATCCAGGAAATGATCATTACATAGGCATCACGTCCAAGATTAGTAGACCGACTCCTGCCTGCACCTACTACTATTACTCCACACATCGACCACTATCCAGCATGCATCTAGTGTATTAAGTTCATGGAAAAATTGAGTAATGCAATACGAATGATGACATGCTGTACACAAGATCCATTTATCTATATGGCGGTAGATATAGCTCTCGTCTTTTTATCCTTAGTAGGAACGATACATACGTGCCGGTTCCCTTTCTGTCACTAGGATCAAGCACCGTAAGATTGAACCCACTACCGGGCACCTCTTCCCATTGCAAGATAAATAGATCAAGTTGGCCAGACAAAACCCAAATATCGGAGAAGAAATACGAGGAAATAAAAGATCATGCATAAAAGAGATCAAAGATACTCAAATACTTTCATGGATATAAAAAACATAGATCTGATCATAAACTCGAAGTTCATCGATCCCAACAAACACACCGCAAAAGAGTTACATCATATGGATCTCCAAGAGACCATTGTATTGAGAATCAAGAGAGATATGAAGCCATCTAGATACTAACTACGGACCCGAAGGTCTACAAAGAACTACTCACGCATCATCGGAGAGGCACCAATGGAAGTGGTGAACCCCTCCGTGATGGTGTTTAGATTGGATCTGGTGTTTCTGGACTCTACGGCGGCTGGATGAATATTTCGTCGACTCCCCTACTGTTTTGGGAATATTTGGGTATCCATAGAACAAAGAAGCGGTCCGGGGGCACCCGAGGTGGGCACAACCCACTGGGGCGCGCCAGGGCCTCCTAGAGCACCCTGGTGGGTTGTGCCCCCCTTGGGGCACCCCTAAGGTGCAATCAGGGCCCATCTACTTCCTTTTGGCCTATAAAAAGCATCATAAAGTTTCGTGCCATTTGGACTCCATTTGATATTGATTTCCTGCCATGTAAGAAAACATGGAAAAAACAAGAACTGGCACTAGGCACTATGTCAATAGGTTAGTACCAAAAAATGATATAAAATGATTATAAAACATCCAAGATTGATAATAAAACAGCGTGGAAGAATCAAAAATTATAGATGCGTTGGAGACATATCAGCATCCCCAAGCTTAACTCCTACTTGTCCTCAAGTAGGTAAGTGATAAAAACTGAACTTTTGATGTGGAGTGATGTTCATCAAGTCATATCATATTCTTTTCTTTATAGCATGGACATTTGGACTTTTTATGTGATTCAAAGCAATAGTCTAGTTTTGACAAAATAATTTAGATACACAAGCATATCATCAAGCAATCATGTCTGTCAAAATATCAATGCTAAAATAAGTTATCCCTAGCCCATCATGCTCAAACATTGATCCATTCATCAAACACACTCGAATACTAACTACACCCAATACTTGAGCATGGTCATATTGCCTCCTAGTTGGTGCTTTTTATGAGAGAAGATGGAGACTCAAATTTCAAAATAAAAATTTCATAAAGTAAAAGAAAGTCCCTTCGCAGAGGGAAGTAGGGATTTGTAGAGGTGCCAGAGCTCAAAGCAAAAAATTTGAGGTAAAAACATTTTGGGAGCTGTATCCATCCCACCAATGAAAACGACTTAGATTTCCCAATACTTTCCATGCATAGATATATCATAGGCGGTTCCCAAACAGAAAATAAATTTTATTCCTTCTTCCACCATAACTTTCACTTTCCATGGCTTACCACGGGTGCCCTCCATACCAACACATTCCAAGGCATTTATTATTTGACAACATAAAGTAAATTCATTTATTTTTGCATTTCGGGACTAAACATCCCTAATACTTTTTCCTTCCTCTCGTGCAATGACAAGTGAATAAACACTCACCTTGAGAATAACACATCTAGCATGGAAAATATTAGCCATCCCTCACTGCTCCGCGAGCGAAACAAACACACAAAAGAGAAGTTTATTTTGAAAATTAGAGATGGCACATGCAAATTTTCTTAGAACGGCAAAAGAATACCGCATATAGGTAGATATAGTGGACTCTCGTGGCAAAACTGGTTTAAAGGATTTTGGATGCACAAGTAGAGGTCATACTTAGTGCAAAATGAACGCTAGCAAAAGATTGGGAAGCGACCAACCAAGAAACGAATAATCTCATAAGCAAGCATTAAGCATAATTAACACCGAATAATGCACCACAAGTAGGATATAATTTTCATTGCATGACTATTGACTTTGGTACTTTCATAGGGAATCACAAACCTTAACACCCATATTCTTACTAGAACACAGTTACTCATCAACATAACTCACATATCACATCATCATATCTCAAAACTATTACTAAGATTCAAGTTTATTTTGTCCAATGATCTTCATGACATTTTCTTTACTTTATATTTCTTGGATATCTATGACTTTGGGACTAATTTGCATGTGTTGCTTTTCATAAGCTCAAACAAATATAAGTGAAGATTATGAGCATAACAAATTTTCTTTCTCTCAAAATAATTTAAGTGAAGCAAGAGAGAATTTCTTAAAACATTTACTAACTCTCAAACAAATCTAAGTGAAGCAAGAGAGCATTTATTCAAAAATAGCAAAGCACACCGTGCTCAAAAAGGTATAAGTGAAGCACTAGAGCAAGTCCTAGCTCATAAAAGATTTAAGTGAAGCGTAGAGAGCAGTTCTAACAAGTCATGACATATTTTTGGCTCTCTAAAATAGGTGTGTCTAGCAAGGATTGCTAACTTAAAACACAAAATAAAACAAGCAAGGACACATATCATACAAGACGCTCCAAGCAAAACACATATCATGTGACGAATAAAAATATAGTCTCGAGTAAAATACCGATAGTTGTTGGAAGAAAGTAGGGATGCCACTCGGGGGCATCCCCAAGCTTAGTTGGTTGCTCATTCTTGGAAAATAGCTTGGGATGCCGGGGCATCCCAAGCTTAGGCTCTTACATCCTTCCTTCATCCATTGTAAGATAACCCAAAACTTGAAAATTCCAATCACACAAAACTCAACAAAGCCTTTGTGAGATCCGTTAGTATAAGAATAATAAACCACCACTATAAGTGTTGTATCAAACCAGTTCATATTTTGTTTGTGTATTATATCTACTGTATTCCAACTTTTCTATGGCAAAAAACTCATCAAAGAAAACCATAGAGCCATCAAAATAAGCACACAACACAAAGAAAACAGAATCTGTCAAAACAGAACAGTCTGTAGCAATCTGACTATTTCGAATACTTATGTGACTCCAAAAACTCTGAAACATTAGGACGACCTAAGAAATTTGTATATTGATCTACTACAAGTGGAATGGGTGTTTTAACTCTCTCTGGTAAAAGACGAAAATTAATTTCGTGAGCGCAAACTTTATGTTTTTTTCAGCAATATCAAACAACTATTACCCAAGAAGATCCTAAAGGCTTTACTTGGCACAAACACTAATTAAAACATAAAAACACAATCATAAAAGTAGCATAATTGTGTAAACACACAAGAACATAAAGCAAGAAAGCAAAAATAAATTTTATTCATTGGGTTGCCTCCCAACAAGCGCTATCGTTTCACGCCCTTAGCTAGGCATAAGATTTCAACGATGCTCACATGAAAGATAATAATTGAAATACAAAGAGAGCATCATCAAACATGTGACAAACATATTTAAGTCTATCATACTTCCTATGCATCTGAATTTTATAAGCAAGCAAATCATCAAATCTAGAAATAGCTAGCATATGCAAGGAAGAAGAAAGAAACAATAACAATCTCAACATAACAAGAGGTAATTTAGTAACATGAAAATTTCTACAACCATATTTCCCTCTGTCATAATAATTACATGTAGGATCATACTCAAATTCAACAATATAGCTATCACATAACATATCCTCTACATGATCCACATGCATAAAAGTTTTATAATCTTCCAAGATAGTGGGATTAACATCAAGTAAAGTCATGACCTCTCTGAACCCACTTTTATCGAAAAATTCATAAGATTGAACACTCTCCAAATATGTGGGATTATGTTTACCTAAAGTTGACACTCTTCCAAACCCACTTTAAAAATTATTGCAAATAACATAGTCATCATGAGGCTTAAATAAAAATTCAAGATCATAAGAAGAATGACCCCAATCATGATCATTGCAATTAATAGTGGTCATAGCAAAATTAGCATCCCCAAGCTTGGGGTTTTGCATATTATTAGCACAATTGACATTAATAGAATTTATAGTAAAATCATTGCAATCATGCTTTTCATTCAAGAAGCTATCATGAATCACTTCATAAATATCTTCATCACAATTTTCAGATTCACGAATCTCAAACAAAACTTCATAGAGATAATCAAGTGCACTCAACTCACTAGCAATTGGTTCATCATAATTGGATCTCTTAAATAGATTACCATGTGGATGTGGATCCATATCAATAGATCTTTAGCAAGCAAAGATGCAAGCAAATAGAAGACACATGGCAACACAAGGAAATAAGAGATTCGATGAGGAAAAGGCGAACGAAAAAGAGGGCGAACAAAACGACAAATTTTTGTGAAGTGGGGGAGAGGAAAATGAGAGGCGAATGGAAAATAATGTAAATTGCAAGGAGATGAGATTTGTGATTAGGAACCTGGTTATATTGAAGATCCTCCCCGGCAACAGCGCCAGAAATTCTCCTTGATGGCAGCTAGAACTACGTCAGTATTTCCCCGGAGAGGGAGGGATGATGCAGCAGAGCGACGGTAGGTATTTCCCTCAATTATGAAACCAAGGTTATCGAACTAGTAGGACAACCAAGCAACACAACGTAAACATCCCCTGCACACAAATAACAACACCTCGCAACCCAGCATGTTAAAGGGGTTGTCAAACCCTTTTGGGTAACAGCGCCAGAAATTGGTGCGTGACGGTAAAAACGTTGTAATAGATTGGATAAATAGATCGCAAATAAAATAAAGTGCAGCAAAGTATTTTTGTATTTTTGGTTTAATAGATCTGAAAATAAAATCAAGGAAAAAGTAGATCGCAAAGGCAAATATATGAGAAATAAGACCCGGGGGCCGTAGGTTTCACTAGTGGCTTCTCTCAAGAAAAATAGCAAATGGTGGGTAACAAATTACTGTTGGGAAATTGATAGAACCTCAAATAATTATGGTGATATCCAGGCAATGATCATTACATAGGCATCACGTCCAAGATTAGTAGACCGACTCCTGCCTACATCTACTACTATTACTCCACACATCGACCGCTATCCAGCATGCATCTAGCGTATTAAATTCGTGGAAAAATGGAGTAATGCAATAAGAACGATGACATGATGTAGACAAGATCCGTTTATCTATATGGCGGTAGATATAGATCTCGTCTTTTTATCCTTAGTAGCAACGATACATACGTGTCGGTTCCCTTTCTGTCACTGGGATCAAGCACCGTAAGATTGAACCCACTACAGGGCACGTCTTCCCATTGCAAGATAAATAGATTGAGTTGGCCAAACAAAACCCAAATATCGGAGAAGAAATATGAGGCCTATAGGAGATCATGCATAAAAGAGATCAAAGAAACTCAAATACTTTCATCGATATAAAAACATAGATCTGATCATAAACTCGAAGTTCATCGATCCCAACAAACACACCGCAAAAAAGTTATATCATATGGATCTCCAAGAGACCATTGTATTGAGAATCAAGAGAGAGATGAAGCCATCTAGCTACTAACTACGGACCCGAAGGTCTACTAAGAACTACTCACGCATCATCGGAGAGGCACCAATGGAAGTGGTGAACCCCTCCGTGATGGTGTTTAGATTGGATCTCGTGTTTCTGGACTCTACGGCGGCTGGATGAATATTTCGTCGACTCCCCTACTATTTTGGGAATATTTGGGTATCCATAGAACAAAGAGGCGGTCCGGGGGGCACCCAAGGTGGGCACAACTCATTGGGGCGCGCCAGGGCCTCCTGGAGCACCCTGGTGGGTTGTGCCCCCCTTGGGGCACCCCTAAGGTGCAACCAGGGCCCATCTGCTTCCTTTTGGACTATAAAAAATCATCATAAAGTTTCGTGCCATTTGGACTCCATTTGATATTGATTTCCTGCCATGTAAGAAAACATGGAAAAAAACAGGAACTGGCATTGGGCACTATGTCAATAGGTTAGTACCAAAAATGATATAAAATGATTATAAAACATCCAAGATTGATAATAAAACAGCATGGAACAATCAAAAATTATAAATACGTTGGAGACGTATTAGTAACTACATCGCCACTTCATGGTCGGCAACAAGGACAAGGAGACGATTCTCGTGCCTTATCATCCCATGTAATTCATCTACGCGGATATACTTCCTTCGATTTCAATCATTTCATTTGCACGCATGGAGGCTAATTTGAGGTGTACTTATTTTGCGTAGCAACGAGCGTGCCTTCCTCGTCATCCTTTACCCCTGATTCTCCCATGCTCTTTACTTGGACTTGTCGAAGAACATGAAGAAAAAGGATTACACCCACGTCAAGTCTATTCTCGACAGTGCTATCTTTATGTATGGCGTACGGGGTGGAGAGATCATGATCAGGAAGGCAAGGAACCGCGCGCCCTGCTTCGGCCATAAGACTGACTTCTGCTACATCCAGCAACTGAGTGGTACTCTTAGTGATGTATTCTATGTCCCCCACCACATGCTGGAGTACAGACAGGATCAGCAGAATCTTCGCATGTCACCTAGATACGGCAATACCCATATTTTGCAATGGGCAAAGAACCTAGGAGATATCTCGAATCATCGACTCCGAGCTGAGTTCTATCACATCCAGTGTGAACTTGCCCAAATCATCATAAAGGAGGTCCTCGAAAAAACAGTGATGTTCTACGAAGAAGGGAAAATGTCGCAGGAAGACGTCCGAACATGCGTAGGCGCTCAGCATCTCGACCTGAAGCCTTTCACTGCACTCGGGACTATCTCCCTGACTTGGAAGGATGGCACGACATGTTGGAGTGATTGACGATATATGACAATGTGTCCGTTTAGTCCATACTTTCTCTATGACGAAACTTTGAGTTATGCACGACGAAACTTTATTTGTGATGTAATTAAATTGTCCTCCTCAATTAGTGAACATCACTCTAGTTAGAGCATTTTGGGTACGATGAACTTTGTTATTTATGCTTATGATATGTTGCTTCTAGTTTTGCCAAGTCTATCTCTTTCTTTTCCTAGACTATATATGTTGCATATCATTAACTCATGTGACGATGCAGGTGCATAGATCATCGATGGCGAAGAAGTGCTATGCCAGGAGTATACGGTGAGTGGCTAGAGTGTCAGCTCCAGGTATACTGATTTCCGGTTTTCGAGCAACAACTAGTAGTTAGTTTAGGTTGACGCTAGTGAGAGAGAGGGATACAAACCAACGCCTCAAGAAGTACTAGCTACATTATGCATGATGAGACATGTCATGTAACTTGTATAGCTATATATATCTTGATTATGATGTGACGACATGATTTGTGTTGGATGATATGATGAGACTATTATGTTTATGATATGATGATCATATTGCATGTTTATGGTATGATTAGAATACTGTATGAAACTTGTACATAAACATTGCAAATACGTAGCAAAAAAAGATATGAGAAAATATAGTAGTAGTGCTCTTCAGCGCTGGACAGGAAAACGCTACTCCTAAAGCACTTAGTAGTAGCGCTGCTATGGAAAGCGCTACTGCTAAGTAGGTATAGTAGTAGCACGTGTCAAAACGCGCTTTTAGCAGTAGCACGGGTACCCGCGCTACTGATACACCAAATACACGTGCTACTGCTAGGCTTTTCCCTAGTAGTGTAGTCTAGTAGAGGCTCACTAGGGACACGGTGTTGTTTATGTATTCACACATGTATTTAAGTTTCCGGTCAGTACAATTCTAGCATGAATAACAAACATTTATCATGAACAAAGAAATATGATAATAACCATTTTATTGTTGCCTCCAGGGCATATTTCCAACACATGAGGCCTTAGGTCGGTGCACAAAGAGGTTACTTGGAAGACAGGGGCCAGATGCCAGGGTCCCTAGCATTTCCCCCTAGGCTAGGTGCCAAAGTCCTTGGCATTTATGAAAATGTCGGGATCTGTGGCATTTCGTGCTGGAGTCTAAGGAGGACTCTTACTTGTGGTCCAAACTGACTTTTGGGAGGCCCTCTCCCCAAGTTACGACCCCAGGCCTCCGCATATAAATAGAGGGGCAAGGGCAGCCCCTAGAACACATGAAATCTCTTGGCGGTTGCGCTGCTACTGCCTCGCGCCCAGTTTCTCTCTTGCATCTAGCTGTTCTAGACGTCGACTCTTCTATGATACTTCTCCCTCTAGTTTTCTAAGAAGTTCATAGCTCTAGACAGTGAAGCTCTTCCGAACCACTACTTCGATATGTGTGCAATCTGTAGAGGCGTCACGCTTTTGGTGCTTGCTCAAGGGATCGTTTGTGGGACAGTTCAAGGGACTTCAAGTTTGATCTACACCAACTCTTCTTCCGCTGCAACTCATAGTTGGTAACGATCCAATCGAAACCTCTTAATGCATCTTCATAGTGATCCTGGATCTTGATCATAGGATAATTTCTTGTTTCTATTATGTTTCCCAACACTCTCGGCGCACGCGAATGACTGCTCAGCATGGTGCATGATACCATAGGGGGTGTGGTTGGGCTTTCCATTGACCCAACTATTAGGTTGCCCTTGAGGGCCAGAGATGGGCATGGGCGTGTCAAATACAAACGCATTACGAACATAATACTTGTAGAGAGTTGTGATAAGTTTCTACGGTTTCACTACATGTGAGGTATGTTCTATTCATAAGAAAGATACATTCACAATAATGGATGTGGTTGGTCTCTTCAAATAATTCACTTAACTTCCGTTTTATGTTTCACATAGTTCACTTAACTTCTGGGTTGCAGTTTGGTCTCTACGCCAATAGGCGCAACGGGTCATCTAGTTAGACTAAAACTTGCAAAGCTTTGCTCATCTACCAGTCCTTAGGATATCAAGACCTCCTCGGATAAGATCCCTAGTGGATTCAAGATCCCTTAGGGGAAGATCCATCCATGGATTCAAGCGGTCAAGCCCCCATATCTCTTAGGGGTTTGGGAAGACTATCTAACCTCAAGGCCTCACTTCCTCTTGGATTTGGGATGAACTTTACCCTTCTTGCCATTTTCCTTTGATTATTTATATATGCTCGTGGATCTTATGTGCATGTGATGAGAGTGTATGTGTGACTGAACTTGTCTTGTGTGATTTCCCCTCTGGATTGAGTGTTACTCTTGTTTCCACCTCCAAGTTGTGAAATATTGGGCCACCTAGGTTTCTACCCTACACTGTTAGTTAAACACCTTTTTATTCCATTTCCCTAGAAAATTATAGAGTAGACTATTTGCAAACTCCGTATTATGTGTGTACGGAACTACATCGTTGACAACGTAGTGGCAGGGTTAGTAGTGCCTTCCTTTTCACTCCCTGTGGGTTCGACCCTTCACTTATCATGAAAGTGCTACAAAACTCTGCACTCTTGTCGAACATCCGACTTGGGCCCTTTGTGGGGCCTTGGTCCCTAGGTGGCGTGGCCGTGGACCACCAGGAACCTTCCAGACTACTCTAAAATCTTCTAGAGCCCTTCATGCACTTCTGGGACACTAACAGACTTTTCTGGACATTTCAGGAACTCTCAGAACACTTCTAGAGCCATTCAAAACACTTTTGGAACCCGTTCCCATATTCCACTTTATTTATTATACTCAAAAGATTAATGACCCTTAAGCATGTGACCCTGCAGGTTTGGTAGATGGAACATGTAGGATCGAAAGTAGGTCTAGAGGGTGGTGATTAGACTACTTAACCAAATAAAAAAACTATCCATTTCCCAATTTTAAGTCTTGGCAGGTTTTAGCAACTTAGCACATGTCAAGAAATCAACCTACACACTATGAGTGTAGTAGCAGAAAGTAAAACATTGCATATGAATGTAAAGGGAAGGGTTTGGAGAAGGCAAATGCAATGTAGACACGGAGATTTTTGGCGTGGTTCCGATAGCTGGTGCTATCGTACGTCCACATTGATGGATACTTCAACCCACGAAGGGTAAAGGTTGCGCGATTCCACAGAGGGCTCCACCCACGAAGGGTCCACGAAGAAGCAACCTTTTCTATCCCACCATGGTCATCGCCCACGAAGGACTTGCGTCACTCGGGTAGATCTTCACGAAGTAGGTGATCTCCTTGCCCTTACAAACTCCTTGGTTCAACTCCACAATCTTGTCGGAGGCTCCCAAGTGACACCTAACCAATCTAGGAAACACCACTCTTCAAAAGGTGATAGATGGTGTGATGATGATGAACTCCTTGATCTTGTGCTTCAAATGATAGTCTCCCCAACACTCAACTCTCTCACACAGATTTGGCTATGGTGGAAAGATGATTTGAGTGGAAAGCAACTTGGGGAAGGCTAGAGATCAAGATTCTTGTGGTTGGATTGGAATGTCTTGGTCTCAACACATGAGTAGGTGGTTCTCTCTCCGAAAATGAGTAGTGGAAGTGTAGGCATGTTATGATGGCTCTCTCTTTAATAGATAAGGGGGTGGAGGGGTATATATAGCCTCCACACAAAATCCAACCATTACAGACAACTGACCCAACTCGGTCAGACCGAATAGAAAACTCGGTGAGAGCGATTCAGTTCAAAATGTGAATGTTAGGAATCTCAGTGGGACTGACATGATCAACTTGGTGGGACCGATGTGCTAGTGTTAGGGCAAAACCTCATCTCAGTGTGATCGATTGCGTGAACTCGGTGAGACCGATTTCAGCAACGAGCAAACAGAGAGATGGTCACACAAACTCGGTGGGACCGATTGCTCATTTCGGTAAGACCGAAACATTACGAAGGGAAACACAGAGTTTACATTGCAAACTCGGTGGGACCGATTGCTCATTTTGGTAAGACCGAAACGTTACGAAGGGATACAAAGAGTTTGCATTGCCATGTCGGTGAGACTGAGATCCCGATCGATAAGACCGAATTCATTAGGGTTTCTGGTAGTGGCTATGTCAAAAGAACTCAGTGGCGTCGGATAGATCAAATCGGTGGGGCCGAGTTTGACTTTAGGTTTTGGACATATTTGGAAATGAGAAAGTGGTTGAGGGCTTTGGAGCATATCACTAAGCACTTTGAGCAAGTAGACCATTAAGCAACACCTCCTCCTATTTTAATAGTATTGGCTTTACCTGTGGACTCAATGTGATCTTGGATCACTAAAATAGGAATGAAGTGTCTTGAGCTTTAGCCAATATGTCCTTAGCATTTGTAGGGGTCCACGTCTCTAGTCCATGCCATGTCAATCATTGAACTTTCTGACATATCTAACTTGAATGGATATTATTTCAATGAGCTATATGTTGTTATGAATTACCAAAACCACCCATGGATTAGTTGCACTTTCAATCTCCCCCTTTTTGGTAATTGATGACAACATATAGATCAAAGCTTCGACAAATGATAATACGAATGAAATATATCATCGCTTTGAGAAGTATGTGATAAGAAAGAGCTCCCCCTAAATTTGTGCATTATTTAAAATTTTCTTTTGAATATAAATGCACAATTGATTAGGATCATGTGTTACTCTTCCATGTCACATACATCTTGGTGGAGTGCTCAAAATGATAAGATATAAAGAACATGCACTCATCACCAAGAAAAACATGATTGATCATACACAAGTATTAAGATATCATCATTCAAGCACACATTAAAGTATGATATGATCAAACACATGATCATAAGAGTATCTCACACACAAGCACAAATAGTAGCAAGCAAACAATCAAACGATCAAAGTAGCAAGAGAGGCAAACAAAAGGCAAAACACACACACTCTCTCTCTCTCGGCCTAATGATCTATACACTTTCTCCCCCTTTGGCAACAAGTTACGAAAAAGATCAAAAATGCATAATACTATACGACACTCTAGGCACGATCTCTGGTGTGCCTAGATGGCATGGACAGGACAACATCTGCAAACACATCTGAAGATGTCTGAGGAGTTGGAGGAGTTGAAACTGGAGGAATGACTGGGACAGTTGCTGCAGGTGCTAAAATGGTAGTCCTAGTGTCACTGACAACTGGCATAGTTGCATACCTTTGTGCCCTTGGCACACGCTGAAAAGTGTTTGTTGTAGGTCTGTCACTCCTGTCTTCAATATCTTCCTGTAGCTTCTCAACAGTGGTCTGAATCTCGGTGACCTTCACATCTAGATCATGAAGTTTAGTCTCAAAGATCCTCTCAAGACTTGATAATCCCAAGTGCAAGGAATCATCATAGAAATTTACAAAAGTGGGAGTGATAAGTATGGAGTGTCCAACCCACAAGGAGTTAAAGGTAAGATTAATATTCTCTCAAGTCCTATTTGCCACTGATACAACTCTATGTACACCAAACGTTTGCTTCCATCTAGAAACGAGAAATAAAACTACGTTGTGGGAATGAAGAAGATAGCTTTGCATGATATCGGAGAACTAAAATATAAAATTAGGTGATGTTAACATAAAGTTACAATATATTATAAATAGCGAGTCTGGAATAATGACGGGTCGGTGTGCGGAATTGTCCTAGGCAATTCTTAACAAGATTGGTAGTCGTCGTTTCAATTTCATATGAGGGAGAGGCATAAGCTAACATACGTTCTCTTCTTGGATCATATGCACTTACGATTGGAACTCTAGAAAGCATCCGCATCTACTAAAGATCATTAAGGTAAAACCCAACCATAGCATTAAAGTATCAAGTTGTAACACCCTCGATGCGACTATATCTCCCACGTGTCGAGGCACGACTTAGAGGCATAATCGCATTGAAGGCATATGTCGCAAGTTAGGCAATCTTCACAAACATCCCATGTAATAGATAATAAAAGGGGAGATAACATAGTTGGCTTACACTCGCCACGTCAATCAAGTACATAAATAACATTACATCATCCAAACACTCATGGCCCGACTACGGCGCCAAAATAAAAGATAACCCAACATGCGACACGGTCCCAATCACCCCCAACTGGGCACCACTACTGATCATCGGGAAAGGAAACATAGTAATGTTGAGAGTCCTCGTCAAACTCCCACTTGAGCTCAAGTGCGTCTCCTGGAGCAAAATCATCAGGCCCTGCATCTGGTGTAATAGTAATCTGTGAGCCATAGGGACTCAGCAATCTCACACCCTCGCGATCAAGACTATTTAAGCTTAAAGGTAAGGCCAGGTAAATATATATGGAGTTGCAGCAAGCGACTAGCAAATATGGTGGCTAACTTATTCGCAAAAGAGAGCGAGAAGAGGAGGCAAAGCACGAGCGAGAAACTAGGGAGCAACCTGCGCAAACATTACTCCAACACCGTGTCCGCTTCCCGGACTCCGCCGAGAAGAGGCCATCACGGCAACACACTCAGTTGATTCATTTTAATTAAGTTAAGGTTCAAGTTATCTACAACCGGACATTAACAAATTCCCATCTGCCCATAACAGCGGGCACGGCTTTCAAAAGTTCAAAACCCTGCAGGGGAGTCCCAACTTAGCCCATGACAAGATCTCACAGTCAACGAAGGAATAGACCTCCTCCCAAGATGTTCCGATCAGACTCGGTATCTCGGTTCTTCAAAACAACTCCGACAATGGTAAAACAAGTCCAGCAACACCGCCCGCTGTGCCGACAAATCCCGATAGGAGCTGCACATATCTCGTTCTCAGGGCACACCGGATAAGCTAAGCGTACGGGAGCAAACGTAACCCAAGTTGCCAAGGGACGGCCCCGCACGGTGCTCTAGCTTGGACCAACGCTCAGAGGAACACTGGCCCGGGGGGGTTAAAATAAGATGACCCTTGAGTCCGCGAAACCCAAGGGAAAAAGGGCTAGGTGGCAAATGGTAAAACCAAGGTTGGGCATTGCTGGAGGAGTTTTATTCAAGGCGGACTGTCAAGGGGTTCCCATTATAACCCAAACGCGCAAGGAACGCAAAATCCGGGAACATAACACCGATATGACGGAAACTAGGGAGGCAAGAGTGGAACAAAACACTAGGCGAGAGGCCGAGCCTTCCACCCTTTACCAAGTATATAGATGCATTAAGATAACATAGCAATATAATAATATCCCAACAAGTAAATAAATGTTCCAACAAGGAGCGGCCTCCAATCTTCACCTGCAACTAGCAACGCTATAAGAGGGGCTGAGCAAAGCGGTAACATAGCCAAACAACGGTTTGCTAGGACATAGTGGGTTAGAGGTTTGACATGGCAATTTGGGAGGCTTGAAAGCAAGTGGTAGGCATCGTAGCAATGGCATAGCAAAAGAGCGAGCAAACTAGCATAGCAAAGATAGTAGTGATTTCGAGGGTATGATCATCTTGCCTGCACAGTTGTCAGAGTTGACTGGATCCTTGAAAGCAAACTCAACGGGCTCCTCGTTAGCGAACTCGTCTCCCGGCTCTACCCGAACAAGACAAACAAACAACAAGGATACAATCAACCACGTGCAAGGA
Organism: Triticum aestivum; assembly: GCF_018294505.1. Taxonomy (NCBI): domain Eukaryota; kingdom Viridiplantae; phylum Streptophyta; class Magnoliopsida; order Poales; family Poaceae; genus Triticum; species Triticum aestivum. The sequence continues at coordinate 318,449,363 of NC_057812.1, forward strand.
TCAAGCAATATGATGCAATGATGGTATGATATGCGGGATGCATATGCAAGATATGACAGGAAAAGAAAGAACCTGGCCTCAACTTGGAAATCCAAGTGTGCCACTGGAAAGATGAGATGAAATCGCTTGAAAACGATATAAAGATCATCGGAATCGGAGTTACGGTTTGGAAATGGCAAGCGATTCAAATATGACACCGGTCTGCGATTTACAGCACGTAGCCATCTAAATGCAATGAGATGAATATGCTACAGCACCCAAACATGACAAAAAAATACATGGCAGGGATGCATTCAAGATGCTTAACAAAAGGCTAGCACTGAGCTATGGCTAATTCATCCCTTAACAGGTTCAAACAAGCATGGCAAAAATGCATATGACAAACAGATCTCAGACTTAGTGAAATTAACACTTGTCTGAAATTTCAGATCAGGTAGCACTCTTCGGAGCAACAAAACTACATGCTACAGGACCTGAACATGACAAACTAAAGCATGGCATGGAGCTACTCAAAGATCTTAACAAAAGTCCCTTAGTGACCTTGAGTCAAAAGGGATCAGAAAATACAATTGCAAGCATGTGAACATAGCAAAAACATAATCAGTTTTCAGACTTAGTGAAAACTGGCACATGCTGAAACATAACTCAAGTAGGCATGTTTACGAGCTCGGTGCACTCACTACGGTGCAATTCATGCCAAACTAATCATACATCCATCAAGAATACACAAAATTCAAGCTAGACATGGCAAGAACAAAAGCATAGCATGCACGGATCAACTACATCATCATCGGCAAAATTGCAAACTAGTTGACAATCTGCCCAGATTCACAAAGTAGCAAAAGTAGAGCTCGATTGACTCAAGCTAGCGTGCTCCATAATTGCAAACAAAGACATGGATGGATAGAGCACTACAATATTAAAAAAACATCCTAACTGATCATCCTCAAAAGAGGCACGGATCACTAGGAAACAACATGAACATATGGCACCATGAGATAAACAGATCAAGGACTTGGTGAAATTGCTAAGTCCCTGAAAACAGAATTACCGAGTGCACCACTTTGCAAGCTTGCACTAGTCACCACACTCATCACAAAAATACATGGGTTGCACCTCTGGAGAGATGACAAAACCCTTAACAAAACATATGTAGAACATCAGGGCATATCATGCACACATTAATCATGGCAAAAATGACAAAAAGCTAAACGGAGTAGCAGATCTGACAATTATCTCACATAGCCCTCTTCTAACAACATTTAGGGCATCAACATGAACTCAAATGAAAATAATGCAATGGAATGAAATGATGTACTCTCTGAGATGAACATTTTGATATGCTATATGCATGAATCAGAGCTACGGATGCAAAGTTACGAGGCCACGAATATGAGCATATGGATCTGCAATTTCGGGACTTAGAGAGAAAAATCAACCTCCGAATTAGGGTTTACTGTTCACGGATCTGGATCTCGGCGAGAACACTGTTCACCGGCGACGTGGAAGCCGAGGATGGCCGGACTTGGTGGCGCGTCGGCCGGAGGAGGTCGAGGGGCTCGCGGGGGCTCTCGCCGGAGCACGGGGCGGGGAAGAGGTGGCGGGGAGGCGAGGCCGGCCGGGCGGCGGAGTGGGGCAGACGGCGGCGCGGGGTCAGCGCTGGCGGGGACCCGGCGGGCGGCGGCCGACGGGCGAGGAGAGGGGCGGCGCGGGCGGCGCCGGCTGGAGGAGGACGGCGGCGCGGGGCGCGGCCCGGGAGGCGGCGCGGGAGGGCCGGCCTCGGCCCCGTCCGGGCCACGGCGGCGGCGATCGGGTGCCACGTGGCGGGCGGCGGTTGGCGGCTGTGATGAGCGGACGCGTCCGGCCGGTTTCGGACGTGTCCGGCCGGTGCGGGGGCGATTTCTAGGGTTTGAGAGGGAGGAGATCCGCGAATTTCGGGAGGGGGCTTTAAATAGAGGTAGAGGGAGCTAGGAGAGTCCAAATGTGGTGTGGTTTTCGGCCATGCGATCGTGATCAAACGCTCTAGAAGATGGAGCAGAGTTAGGTGGGTTTTGGGCCAAAATGGAGGGGTGTTGGGCTGCAACACACACGAGGCCTTTTTGGTCCCTCGGTTAACCGTAGGAGTATCAAACGAAGTCCAAATGGTACGAAACTTGACAGGCGGTCTACCGGTAGTAAACCAAGGCCGCTTGGCAAGTCTCGGTCCAATCCAGAAATGTTTAATCCCCACACACGAAAGAAAGGTAGAAATGACCACCGGAGGAGAACGAAGCGCCGGAATGCAAAACGGACAATGGGGAAAATGCTCGAATGCATGAGACGAACATGTATGCAAATGCAATGCACATGATGACATGATATGAGATGCATGACAATGAAAACAACACATGGAGACAAAGACCCGAACCCGAGGAAAATAAATAACTTAATGCCAAAACGGCAAGAGTTGGAGTACAAATTGGGAAAGTTACAACCGTGGTGTTACAACACTCCACCACTACGAAAGGATCTCGTCCCGAGATCTAGGACTGAAAGAACGCCGGGTACTCAGAACGGAGGTGATCCTCGCGTTCCCAGGTAGCTTCACGGTCGGAATGGTGTGACCACTTGACTTTGAGGAATTTGATTGACTTGTTGCGAGTCGTGCATTCAGTCTCTTCAAGAATAGCAAATGGGTGCTCATGATAAGAGAGATCTTCTTCGAGCTCAATGTCCTCGAAGTTGACGGTGCGGTCAGGAGTCTTGAAGCACTTTCGAAGCTGAGAGACATGGAACACGTCATGAACATTTGCAAAGTTTGAAGGAAGCTCGAGTTGATAGGCGAGGTCGCCTCTCTTGGTAACAATCTTGAAAGGTCCCACGTATCTGGGGGCAAGCTTCCCTTTGATACCGAAGCGACGAGTACCTTTCATAGGAGAGACGCGGAGGTAAACATGATCCCCGATCTCGAAAGCCAAATCACGGTGCTTACTATCATAGTTGCTCTTCTGGCGGGATTGGGCTGCTTTGAGGTTATCTTGAATGACTTTGCACATTTCTTCTGCCTCTGTGATTAAGTCATTACCCAAAAGCTGACGTTCACCGGTTTCAGACTAGTTGAGAGGGGTACGGCACTTCCTGCCATACAGAATTTCAAATGGGGCCTTGCCCGAACTTTCTTGAAAACTGTTGTTGTAGGAGAATTCAGCATAAGGAATACAATCCTCCCACTTCATGCTGAAGGAGATCACACAAGCCCTGAGCATATCTTTAAGAATCTGGTTGACACGCTCGACTTGGCCGCTAGTTTGAGGATGGAAAGCTGTGCTGAAGTGGATGTTGGTGCCCATGGCCTTCTGGAAAGAATCCCAAAACTTCGAGGTAAAGATGCTGCCACGGTTTGAACAGATCACTTGAGGAATACCGTGCAAAGAGACAATACGAGAGGTATAGAGTTCCGCCAATTGAGCTGCAGTGATCGACTCTTTGATAGGCAGAAAGTGAGCCACTTTGGTGAGTTTGTCGATGACAACGAATATAGCATCATTGCCACGCTTGGACTTTGGAAACCCAGTCACGAAGTCCATTTCAATGTGGTCAAACTTCCATTCTGGACAGGCAAGAGGTTGGAGGAGACCTGCTGGCCTTTGGTGTTCTGCTTTCACTCTTCTGCAGACATCACATTCATTCACGAATTGAGCAATCCCGCGCTTCATTCGAGTCCACCAATAAGCCTTCTTAAGGTCCTGATACATCTTCATGCTCCCAGGGTGGATGGAGAGGAGAGAATTGTGAGCCTCGTTCATGATCACTTTAAGGAGGTCACCTTTGGGTACAACAATATGATCCTCGAAGAAGAGAGTGTCCTTGTCATCAAGGCGGTAGCACTTGTACTTGGACTGACTCTTGGCAATCCCAATCTTCACCTTTTTCACCATAGCATCAAGAAGCTAGGCTTGGCGAATCTGGTCTTCCAAGGTAGGAGAGACTTGAAGGTTGGCGAGGAAACCTTGAGGAACAACTTGCAGATTAAGTTTGCGGAAAGCTTCACAAAGCTCGGGTTGATAAGGCTTGAGAATCAGACTGTTGCAGTAAGCTTTCCTGCTCAATGCGTCAGCAATCACATTGGCCTTGCCTGGAGTATACTCGATACTCGGATTATACTCTTGAATCATTTCGACCCATCGAGTTTGCCTGAGGTTGAGATTAGGCTGAGTGAAGATGTACTTGAGACTCTTGTGATCAGTGAAAATGTCCACTTTTCTTCCCAATAGAAGATGTCTCCAAGTCAAAAGAGCATGCACAACTGCCGCCAACTCGAGATCATGAGTGGGGTAGTTCTTCTCATTAGGCTTCAACTGGCGAGAGGTATAAGCAACAACTTTCTTCTCTTGCATCAAAACTGCGCCAAGACCTTGGAGAGAGGCATCACAAAAGACCTCGTACGGCTTGGATTCATCAGGCGGAGTCAGAACTGGAGCAGTGATCAATTTCTCTTTCAAAGTGTTGAAAGCAATGTCACACTCCGGAGACCAAACGTACTTGACGTGCTTCTGAGAAGATTTGAGAGAGGCTTCGCGATCTTAGAAAAGTTTTCAACGAATCTTCGGCAATAGCTTGCGAGACCGAGGAAGCTACGGAGTTGCTTCACGTTCTGAGGAGGTTCCCAATTCACAATTGCAGACACCTTCTCAGGATTCACGGCAATGCCCTTGGCAGAGATGATATGACCAAGATAAAGAACCTCATCGAGCCAAAATTCACACTTGGAGAACTTGGCGTAGAACTGATGTTCCCTGAGCTTATCAAGTACCAAACGCAAGTGCTTGGCATGATCTTCCTTGTTCTTCGAGAAAACCAGAATGTCGTCGAGATAGACCAAAACGAAGTCATTGGTGTAGGCGTTGAAGATGAAGTTCATCATGCGAGAGAACGTCGGAGGAGCGTTGACGAGGCCAAAAGACATGACAGTGTATTCATATGAACCAAAGCTTGTCCTGAAAGCCGTCTTGGGAATATCTTGCTCACGGATTCGAATCTGATGATAACCCATACGGAGATCAAGCTTGGAGAATACTTGGGCACCTTTGAGTTGTTCGAACAGCTCATTGATGTTGGGAAGTGGGTATTTGTTCTTGATGGTCTTCTTGTTCAATGGACGGTAATCAACACAAAGTCGGTCCGTTCCATCCTTCTTCTTCACAAAAAGAACACCACAACCCCACGGAGAAGAACTAGGCCGGATGAGACCCATTTTCTCTTGAATATCGAGTTGCTTCTTCAGCTCCTTCAACTCTTCAGGTCCGAGCTTGTAAGGACGTTTGCACACAGGTTCCGTACCAGGCTCAAGATCAATAACGAATTCAACTGGCCGGTGCGGAGGCATTCCTGGAAGCTCTTCTGGAAAGACGTCTTGATATTCGCAAACGACTGGAATTTGCGAGATAGCATCCAGTTCACCCTTCTCATTGAGAGAAAACAGACGGATGGTATCGTCATTCGCGGCAAAGACAATTACATCCTCAGACGAATGAGTCAATTGAATCTGCCTGGCTGCACAATCAAGCTGAGCCTTGTGCTTAGAGAGTCCATTCCGAGAATAAGATCAATATCCGAGTTACCAAGAACCATTGGAGAAGCCAGAAACTTGAAATCACCCATCATGATAGAAACATCCGGGACTATTGAAGTAGCCCTCATAGACTTAGCCGGAGAAACCACTCCCATAGGTTTACCCAACATTTGTGAAACGAAGTCATGCTTGGAAACAAATGATCTTGACATGAAACAATGCGATGCACCAGTGTCAAAAAGAACTTTTGCGGGAATAGAGTTAACTAGAAAGTTACCCATGATGACATCTGATGAATCCTCTGCCTGAGCTGCATTCAGCAAATTGACCTTGGCGTGCTTGGGGTTATGCTTGACCACAGCTGTACTTGCCGATCTGACAGGAGGAGGAGGAGGAAGACGCCTCTGGTTGAGACACTTGTTGGCATAGTGACCCTTCTGTTGGCACTTGTTGCACGTGACCTCTGAAAGCAGACGGTGATACGGAGCACTCGATCTTGGAGCTTGAGACGAAGTCTTGTTCTGAAAGCCAGGGTTGGGTGGGTGGGAAGAACCACTGCCACCTTTGCTCTTCTGCTGATATGGCTGACGGAACGGAGGAGGAGGAAGCCAATACTTCTGCTGCTTGGCCACTTGAGTAGAGGAAGAAGGAGTAACATCTCTGACTCGCTTCTTGGAAGCATCACATCTCAACTGACCAGCCTCTTGCTTCAGCGCCATGTTGTAGAACTCATCGTATCTCAAGGGCTCAAAGAGAACAAGAGCTAGCTAGATTTCTTCTCTGAGACCACCCCTGAACTGGTATATCATGCTCTTCTCATCAGGCACGTCCTGCTTGGCAAAGCGGGCGAGCTTCTGGAACAACTTGTTGTAGTCATAGATAGACAACGAGCCTTGCTTCAGATTGAAGAATTCATCACGCTTGCTTTGCACCACGCTTTGAGGAATATGATGAGCTCGGAAATCTCGACGGAAATCATCCCAAGTGATAACACGTCCACCTCTGGAGTCCTTGTACTGCTGGAACCAATCTGCAGCTTCATCTTTAAGTTGGAAGGAAGCGAACTTGACAAAGTCCTCAGGCCTGACGTTACTGCACTCGAAATGCTTGCACAGATCCACAAGCCAATCGTCAGCATCGGTTGCCTCAACACAATTGCTGAAAGTCTTTGGCCCGTTAGCAAGGAACTGGTTGAGTGTAGCAAAGTGATTCTGATTGCTGCCTTGATTCCCTTGGTTGCCTTGATTGCGCTCTTGAAGAATTTGCATGATCAACTGTGTGTTTGCATTGGTTGCGGCCATCACAGCTTGCCATGCCTCCGAAGGAGGTGGAGGTGGTGGCGGATTAGGATTCGGAGTCGTGCGCGTTGGAGGAGCCATCCTGAAGAGGTTGACCACCATTAGCACATTGATAGATAAATATTGAAGCTGAATCCAACAGAATGAAAATTGCAACATATAGTCTTCACATCCGAACAAAATGAACGAATGCATTCCTCTTGAAATGGTCACATATCCATAAATTGAGAAGCCACGTAGAATTAAGGTAGAGAAATAAATCAGCAAGGTACGGATCAAGAACGAATAATCGGTAAGAAATCCCAATCTCAAACCAATATCCGTGGAAGAAGAACTAGAGCTACAAGAATTCCCACCTAGGAAACTCCCAAACCTTTCCGGTCATGCAATCAGGTGTTGGGGATACAGGGGAAGCATAATACCTCACCCAAACTAGCAAATCCTACATCCAGTTGTATCCATCCTTCAACACATAACCAAGAAAAACTTCGGAAACCATCTACCTCAACCTTCGAAAAGCATCCGTTATACAAGTTATGGCGATACTCCCGAACTCCCGCCCCAGTACTGGGTGGCGTCGAGGTTATCTCACCAACGAACTGCATAAAAGAGATTTTCGATGTCGGCGTACTAGACTCAGGTATTCCAGAACTGCAACGATAAAATTATGATGACAACACCTCAGAGCTCAACTCCACGGGACACTTCCAAACCCCTGACAGGAGGCACCAAGACAATGTTCTCATCATAAAACCATCGGAACGATTCCAAGATAATCGCGTGATCCTAAAAAAAATTTAGTGAAATTTGAGGAGAGAAGAGTCAAAACTCTACGTCAGGATGCCTTACCAGAGCGATGAGGAGACTGGGAAGTAAAAAGAATTCCTAAACTCTCTGATATATAATTCCTAAATGACTCAAAAACATTTTTCTAGACACAACTCGGCCACTAAGAACGATCAAGCAATGGGGCTCCTAAGGTCGGGGAAGGCTCTGATTACCAACTTGTAACACCCTCGATGCGACTATATCTCCCACGTGTCGAGGCACGACTTAGAGGCATAATCGCATTGAAGGCATATGTCGCAAGTTAGGCAATCTTCACAAACATCCCATGTAATAGATAATAAAAGGGGAGATAACATAGTTGGCTTACACTCGCCACGTTAATCAAGTACATAAATAACATTACATCATCCAAACACTCATGGCCCGACTACGGCGCCAAAATAAAAGATAACCCAACATGCGACATGGTCCCAATCACCCCCAAATGGGCACCACTACTGATCATCGGGAAAGGAAACATAGTAACATTGAGAGTCCTTGTCGAACTCCCACTTGAGCTCAAGCACGTCTCCTGGAGCGGAATCATCAGGCCCTACATCTGGTGTAATAGTAATCTGTGAGCCACAGGGACTCAGCAATCTTGCACCCTCGCGATCAAGACTATTTAAGCTTAAAGGCAAGGCCAGGTAAATATATATGGAGTTGCAGCAAGCGACTAGCAAATATGATGGCTAACTTATTCGCAAAAGAGAGCGAGAAGAGGAGGCAAAGCACGAGCGAGAAACTAGGGAGCAACCTGCGCAAACATTACTCCAACACCGTGTCCGCTTCCCGGACTCCGCCGAGAAGAGGCCATCACGGCAACACACTCAGTTGATTCATTTTAATTAAGTTAAGGTTCAAGTTATCTACAACCGAACATTAACAAATTCCCATCTGCCCATAACCGCGGGCACGGCTTTCGAAAGTTCAAAACCCTGCAGGGGAGTCCCAACTTAGCCCATGACAAGCTCTCACGGTCAATGAAGGAATAGACCTCCTCCCAAGACATTCCGATCAGACTCGGTATCTCGGTTCTTCAAAACAACTCCGACAATGGTAAAACAAGTCCAGCAACACCGCCCGCTTTGCCGACAAATCCCGATAGGAGCTGCACATATCTCGTTCTCAGGGCACACCGGATAAGCTAAGTGTACGGGAGCCAACATAACCCAAGTTGCCAAGGGACGGCCCCGCACGGTGCTCTAGGTTGGACCAACGCTCAGAGGAGCACTGGCCCGGGGATTAAAATAAGATGACCCTTGAGTCCGCAAAACCCAAGGGAAAAAGGGCTAGGTGGCAAATGGTAAAACCAAGGTTGGGCATTGCTAGAGGAGTTTTATTCAAGGCAGACTGTCAAGGGGTTCCCATTATAACCCAAACGCGTAAGGAACGCAAAATCCGGGAACATAACACCGATATGACGGAAACTAGGGCGGCAAGAGTGGAACAAAACACTAGGCGAGAGGCCGAGCCTTCCACCGTTTACCAAGTATATAGATGCATTAAGATAACATAGCAATATAATGATATCCCAACAAGTAAATAAATGTTCCAACAAGGAGCGGCCTCCAATCTTCACCTGCAACTAGCAACGCTATAAGAGGGGCTGAGCAAAGCGGTAACATAACCAAACAACGGTTTGCTAGGACATAGTGGGTTAGAGGTTTGACATGGAAATTTGGGAGGCTTGAAAGCAAGTGGTAGGCATCATAGCAATGACATAGCCAAAGAGCGAGCAAACTAGCATAGCAATGATAGTAGTGATTTCGAGGTTATGATCATCTTGCCTGCACAGTTGTCAGAGTTGACTGGATCCTCGAAAGCAAACTCAACGGGCTCCTCGTTAGCGAACTTGTCTCCCGGCCCTACCCAAACAAGACAAACAAGCAACAAGGATACAATCAACCACGTGCGAGGATCAAGCAATATGATGCAATGATGGTATGCTATGCGGGATGCGATGCGGGATGCATATGCAAGATATGACAGGAAAATCAAGAACCTGGCCTCAACTTGGAAATCCAAGTTTTCCACTGGAAAGATGAGATGAAATCGCTTGAAAACGATATAAAGATCATCGGAATCGGAGTTACGGTTTGGAAATGGCAAGCGATTCAAATATGACACCGGTCTGCGATTTACAGCACGTAGCCATATAAATGCAATGAGATGAACATGCTACAGCACCCAAACATGACAACAAAATACATGGTAGGGATGCATTCAAGATGCTTAACAAAAGTCTAGCACTGAGCTACGGCCAATTCATCCCTTAACAGGTTCAAACAAGCATGGAAAAAATGCATATGACAAACAGATCTCACACTTTGTGAAATCAACACTTGTCTGAAATTTCAGATCAGGTAGCACTCTTCGGAGCAACAAAACTACATGCTACAGGACCTGAACATGGCAAAGTAAAGCATGGAATGGAGCTACTCAAAGATCTTAACAAAAGTCCCTTAGTGACCTTGAGTCAAAAGTGATCAGAAAATACAATTGCAAGCATGTGAACATAGCAAAAACATAATCAGTTTTCAGACTTAGTGAAAACTGGCACATGCTGAAACATAACTCAAGTAGGCATGTTTACGAGCTCGATGCACTCACTATGGTGCAAGTCATGACAAACTAAGCATACATCCATAAAGAATACACAAAATGCAAGCTAGACATGGCAAGAACAAAAGCATAGCATGCACGGATCAACTACAACATCATCGGCAAAATTGCAAACTAGTTGACAATCGGCCCAGATTCACAAAGTAGAAAAAGTAGAGCTCGATTGACTCAAGCTAGGGTGCTCCATAATTGTAAACAAAGACATGGATGGATAGAGAACTACAATATTAACAAAATATCCTTACTGATCATCCTCAAAAGAGGCACGGATCACTAGAAAACAACATGAACAAATGGCATCATGAGATAAACAGATCAAGGACTTGGTGAAATTGCTAAGTCCCTGAAAACAGAATTACCGAGTGCACCACTTTGCAAGCTTGCACTAGTCACCACACTCATCAAAAAAATACATGGGTTGCACCTCTGGAAAGATGACAAAACCCTTAACAAAACATATATAGAACATCAGGGCATATCATGCACACATTAATCATGGCAAAAAAGACAAAAAGCTAAACGAAGTAGCAGATCTGACAATTATCTCAAGTAGCCCTCTTCTAACAACATTTCGGGCATCAAGATGAACTCAAATGAAAATGATGCAATGTAATGAAATGATGTACTCTCTGAGGTGAACATTTTGATATGCTATATGCATGAATCGGAGCTACGGATGCAAAGTTACGAGGCCACGAACATGAGCATATGGATCTGCAATTTCGGGACTTAGAGAAAAAAATCAACCTCCGAATTAGGGTTTACTGTTCACGGATCTGGATCTCGGCGAGAACACTGTTCACCGGCTGCGCGGAAGCCGAGGATGGCCGGACTTGGCGGCGCGCCGGCCGGAGGAGGTCGAGGGGCTCGCGGGAGCTCTCGCCGGAGCACGGGGCGGCGGAGAGGCGGCGGGGAGGCGAGGCCGGCCGGGTGGCAGAGTGGGGCGGACGGCGGCGCGGGGTCAGCGCCGGTGGGGATCCGGCGGCCGGCAGCCGGCGGGCGAGGAGAGGGGCGGCGCGGGTGGCGCCGGCTGGAGGAGGACGGCGGCGCGGGGCGCGGCCCGGGAGGTGGCGTGGGAGGGCCGGCCTCGGGCCCGTGCGGGCCGCGGAGGCGGCCGCGGCCGGGTGCCACGTGGCGGGCGGCGGTTGGCGGCGGTGACGAGCAGACGCGTCCGGCCGGTTTCGGACGTGTCCGGACGGTGCGGGGGCGATTTCTAGGGTTTGAGAGGGAGGAGATCCGTGAATTTCGGGAGGGGGCTTTAAATAGAGGTAGAGGGAGCTAGGAGAGTCCAAATGAGGTGTGGTTTTCGGCCACGCGATCGTGATCAAACTCTCTAGAAGATGGAGCAGAGTTAGGTGGGTTTTGGGCCAAAATGGAGGGGTGTTGGGCTGCAACACACACGAGGCCTTTTCGGTCCCTCGGTTAACCGTAGGAGTATCAAACGAAGTCCAAATGGTACGAAACTTGACAGGCGGTCTACCGGTAGTAAACCAAGGCCGCTTGGCAAGTCTCGGTCCAATCCGGAAAAGTTTAATCCCCACACACGAAAGAAAGGTAGAAATGACCACCGGAGGAGAACGAAGTGCCGGAATGCAAAACGGACAATGGGGAAAATGCTCGAATGCATGAGACGAACACGTATGCAAATGCAATGCACATGATGACATGATATGAGATGCATGACAACGAAAACAACACACGGAGACAAAGACCCGAACCCGAGGAAAATAAATAACTCAACGCTGAAACGGCAAGAGTTGGAGTACAAATTGGGAAAGTTACAACCGGGGTGCTACACAAGTCCCCTTTATCCCATACACAACAACCCTCTTACTCGGGTTTAAGCTTTTGTCACTCTAGCAACCCACTATAAGCGAATCATGAACATATTTCAACACCATATAGCGGGAATCCTTGACGTGTGCGTGGCATGGAAGGCACCATAGGACAGCACCAAAATAAAACATACTCCCTCCGTACCTAAATTTAAGTATTTTTAGAGATTTCAACGAGTGACTACATATGGAACAAAACGAGTGAATCTACACTCTAAAATACTCCCTCCGTCTGAAAATACTTGTCATCAAAAAGAATAAAAGAGGATGTATCTAGATGTATTTTAGTTCTAGATACACCCATTTTCATCCATTTTGATGACAAGTATTTTTGGACAGAGGGAGTATGTCTACATACATCTGTATGTTGTAGTCCTTTTGAAATGTCTAAAAAGACTTATATTTAGGAATGGAGGAAGTACAACTCAGACCAATCTAGATCATCAATCAACCCAAAAGACGAAGGAAATCTACTGAAAACATCATAGGATGGTAGCACATTATTGGATCATAATATGTTGCATAAAGCACCATGTTCAAGTAGGGGATTACAGCGGGGTGCGGGAAAGTGGACCGCGTAAAAGAGATGAGGATGGTGATGTTGATGAAGGCGATGGTTCCCCTGATGGCACTCCGACGCCACCGAGAGAGAGGGGGAGAGGTTCTCCCCCTTGTGCTTGCTCCTCCATGGTCTCCACCCTAGATGGGGAGAGGTTCTCCCTCTAGTCCTTGGCCTCCAGGGCGACGATGGCCCCTCTGAGATCCTCCGGTGATGATGGCCCCCTCCGGCATGGTGCTAGAGAGGGCCTAGATTGATTTTTTGTGGCCATAGAGGCTTGCGGCGGTGGAACTCCCAATCTCTCTTCTGTTCTGGGGTTTTTTGGATTTATAGGAGGAGTTGGCATCGGTTTCATGTCAAGGGGGCCCACAAGGCGATCACAAGGACAGGGGGCATGCCCCCCACCCTTGTGGTGACCCCGGGACTCCTGTTCTGTATCTTTTTCTTCCAGTATTTTTTATATTTTCCAGAAAAATTCTCCGTTAATTTTTAGCTCGTTTTGAGAACTTTTATTTCTGCATAAAACAACACCACAGTAGCTCTGCTGAAAACAGCACCAGTCTGGGTTAGTTCCAATCAAAATCATATCAAAATCATACAGAATTGTTGTAAATATGGCATGAATACTTCATAAATTATAGATACGTCGGAGACATATCAACATCCCCAAGCTTAATTCTTGCTCGTCCTCGAGTAGGTAAATGATAAAAGAAATAATTTATGAAGTGTGAATGCCATCAAGTGCACAAGTTTGATCAATGAAAGTTCCAAGCACTTTTTCTAGCATTATTCTTTATAATAAACAATATCTCTTCTTCATAAAACTTCTCATGATCAAGTAACGAGCTATGCACATGTTAAAGCATAGACCATAAACTTTCTTGAAAACTGACAAACCATGCTCTTAGTCATCAAACAATTGCAATTCATCTTATTTTCAGGAAGGGTCTACGTAATAGCTTTGATTTAGCAAATTCCACATACTCAACCATCATTTAATCTTTCGCAATTGCTAACACTCACGTGATATTTATGGGTTCAAAGTTTTAATCGGACACAGAGAAAGATAGGGGCTTATAGTTTTTCCTCCCAACCTTTTACCCCAAGGGTAATGTCAACAATAATACTTTAGGAAAACCCACATCCGAGTGGATATATATCCGGATTTCTCTAGCACATAGTGGTTGCCAAAGGAAAAAGTGTAAAAAGGAAAGGTGAGGATCACCATGACTCTTGCATAGGGGTAGAAGATAAAAGTAAAAGATAGGCCCTTCGCAGAGGGAAGCAGAGGTTGTCATGCGCTTTTATGGTTGGATGCACAAAGTCTTAATGAAAAAGAACGTCACTTTAAATTGCTGCTTGTGATAAAGACATTGATTATGTAGTCCGTTGCTTTTATTTCTTTGATATCACAAGTTCGTATAAAGCTTATTTTCTTCACACTAATAGATCATACATATTTAGAGAGCAATCTTTATTGCTTGCACCGATGACAACTTACTTGAAGGATCTTACTCAATCCATAGGTAAGTATGGTGGACTCTCATGGCAAAACTGGTTTAAGGGATGTTTGGAAGCACAAGTAGTATCTCTACTTGGTGCAAAGAATTTGGCTAGCAAGAGAGGGAAAGGCAAGCTCAACATGTTGGAGGATCCATGACAATATAAATTCTATTTGGATATAAGAAAACATAACCCATTATGTTGTCTTCCTTGTCCAACCTCAACTTTTTAGCATGTCATATTTTAATGAGTGCTCACAATTAAAAAAGATGTCCAAGATAGTATATTTATATGTGAAATCTCTCTTCCTTCAATATTCTTTCATGAATTGTTCAAGGGACCAATGCTATGTTTGCGAACTTTCAATAAATTTACCACCTATACTTACTATATGTGAAGTCATTACTCCCCATGGTATAAGCATATGAAACATATATAAATTAAGATTTGTGGTATTCAATTCATTCAACCATTTACTCATAGGATATAAGTGAAGCACGTGAGTAAATGACAAACTACTCCAAAAATATATGAGTGAAGAACAATGAGTAGTTAAGTAATTAACTAGCCATGGGAGGACTCTCTCTCATTCAAGATTTCAAATCCAATGATTTTATTCAAACAGCAAGTAAAATGAAAATACGCTCCAAGGAAAACAAATATCATGTGACGAATAAAAATATAGGTCCGAGTAAGGTATACCGATGGTTTTGAAGACGAAAGAGGGGATGCCTTTCGGGGCATGCCCAAGCTTAGGCGCTTGAGTCTTCCTTGAATATTACCTTGGGGTGCCTTGGGCATCCCCAAGCTTATGGTCTTTCCACTTCTTATTCTCCTCGTATCGATATCTCACCCAAAATTTGAAAACTTCAATCACACAAAACTTAACGGAACTTCGTGAGATGGGTTAGTATGATAAAGAATAAATCATTCACTTTGTACTGTCAAAGACAAGATTCATAATTATTCTCACACAATGCCTACTGTACTATATTATTTCCACAATTTATATTAAGCAACATAAGCCATAGAAACTAGGAAACAAGCAAACTATGCATCGAAAACAGAATCTGTCAAGAACAGAACAACCTGTAAAGATCTGAACATCAACCATACTTCTATTACTCCAAAAATTCTTAAAAATTAGTACAACCTAAGAAATTTTTGTATAATCTTCTTCAAAAAGAATTAGTATTTTATCACGCTTCTATTAAAAATGAGATTTGTTTTCCTGAGCGCAAAAGTTTCTGTTTTTCAGCAAGATCAAATCAACTGTCACCGTAAGCCATCCCAAAGGTCTTGATAGGCTCTTTAATGAAACAAAAGCTATAGAACATGATTACTACAGTAGCTTAATCATGTGAACACACACAAACAGTAGGTATTGTTGTTGGGTTGTCTCCCAACAAGTGCTTTTCTTTAATGCCTTTTTAGCTAGGCATGATGATTTTAATGATCTCACATAAAAGACAAGAATTGAAACATAATGGGAGGATCATGAAGAATATGACTAGAACATTTAATTCTAACACACTTCCTATGCATAGGGATTTTGTGAGCAAACAACTTATGGGAACAAGAATCAACTAGCATAGGTAGGCAAAACAAACATAACTTCAAGATTTTCAAGACATAGAGAGGAAACTTGATATTATTGTAACTCCTACAAGCATATATTCCTCCCTCATAATAATTTTCAGTAGCATCAAGAATGAATTCAGCAATATAGCTATCACACAAAGCATTCTTTTCATGATCCACAAGCGTGGAAATTTTACTACTCTCCACATAAGCAAATTTATTCTCATGAATAGTATGGGAGAAAACTTAACAAAATGACTATCATGTGAGGCATAATCCAATTGAAAACTAAAATCAAGATGACAAGTTTCATGGTTATCATTATTATTCATAGCATACATGTCATCACAATAATCATCATAGATAGCAACTTTGTTCTCATAATCAATTGGAACCTCTTCCGAAATAGTGGAATCATCATTAAATAAAGTCATGACCTCTCCAAATCCACTTTCATAAATATTATAAGATTCAACACCCTCCAAATTAGTGGGATCATTACCTTGAGTTGACACTCTTCCAAACCCAATTTTACTGATAATTTTATTCGTACTCTAAAAGATATAAGTGAAGTTCATAGAGCATTCTACAAAGACATAAACTACTGCAGGATGCTGCTAACGCGACACTACGATCAAAGACCCTTCGAGAAACTATGTGCGATGCAATAATCGCAAACGGTGGTGTATGAAAATCATCAAAAAAGGTGCAAAACATTTGTGATGGAGGATGCATCAAACACGGTTCAGATTTTAGTTGCGTGTGCGATGAAGGGCATATGGTTTAGCTCAATTAACTATTTGCAATGAGGAGGAACAAAAGAAATGGGCATCCAGATGAAGGCATGTGCGATATACAGCATACGGTTCACTAGGATGAACTGTGTGTGATTAGGCAACACAAAAGAGACAGTCAGCCCGATCAAGGTGTGTGCGATGTACAGCATACGGTTCACTCGGATGAACTGTTTGTGATTAGGCAAGAGAACAGAAACGGCTCTATATAACAAGATGTGTGTGATACGCGGCAAACAAGTCTGTAATCAGAAATGTGTGCGAAGACCGATAATAACGCAGACGATTGCTTCTAATAAGACGTATGTGATATGCTTTGTCTACACAACATCTATTGGCCATTGTGGGATGGGCGGTCATCCGGATATGCCATAAGGATGTGAAGAGGCATTCCTATCAGCAAGGACTAGCTGTTCCACCAGTAGCTCATGTAAGAAAACTATCAAGTTATGTGTGCTTAGGCTGGAGCAGCCATCGGATGGGTGACTGGATGGGAAGTTGTGTCAATGACCGAAATGCCCCATTCCCTCAGCTAATTTAACCTCAAGGTCCTTGTTCTTTATGTTTATTTTTAACACATGTTAAAGAAGGTCTACCGCATTACTTTCTGACAATGTGCGATACGTGGCATACAGTTGATCCAGCCGACCTATTTGTGATGGAATAGGCTGTGTGTGTTGTGGGCAAACGCTTCCTATTATTCAACTGTTTGGGATCGATGAATTCATCACCGATGGGTTCCCTAGTGTGGGCCGTGTTCATCTGATCATCATCTACTTCTTGTGCTAGCTCGATGTTAAGTTTCCATTAATTGATGGCATTTTATGAACACGCCACCATTTCCTCACCTATTTCCCGCCACCCTGCTATATTGCACATAGGGGGCGCGAAACGCACGGAGGCGACAAGCGCATCCTGTAGCACATCCACCTTTTCCATGCATGCCAACCCACCAAAGCGTCGCCTCTGCCATCAACCTCGTCGACGAGGAAAATGAGCAGGCGCCATGGCATGTCGAGGCCGAGGCGCTCCCCGGCAATACGATGGACGACGCCATGATGCGCATCATCGCCAGGGTTGAGCAGACCTTTGGCGCATGGCGCTTGAGCGTTGCGGATCAAGATAGGCATGTCTGCACCGACAGGCTGTGATGTCTACTACACAACCTTCCTCTTTTAGACGTTGTTGGGCCTCCAAGTGCGGAGACTTGTAGGACAGTAGCAAATTTCCCTCAAGTGGATGACCTAAGGTTAATCAATCTATGGGAGGCATAGGATGAAGATGGTCTCTCTCAAACAACCCTGCAACCAAATAACAAAGAGTCTCTGGTGTCCCCAACACACCCAATACAATGGTAAATTGTATAGGTGCACTAGTTCGGCGAAGAGATGGTGATACAAGTGCAATATGGATAGTAGATAATGGTTTTTGTAATCTGAAAATATAAAAGCAGCAAGGTAACTAATGATAAAACTAAGCACAAACGGTATTGCAATGCTAGGAAACAAGGCCTAGGGTTCATACTTTCACTAGTGCAAGTTCTCTCAACAATAATAATATAATTGGATCATATAACTATCCCTCAAAGTGCAACAAAGAGTCACTCCAAAGTCACTAATAGCGGAGAACAAATGAAGAGATTATTGTAGGGTACGAAACCACCTCAAAGTTATTCTTTCGGATCGATCTATTCAAGAGTTCGTACTAGAATAACACCTTAAGACACAAATCAACCAAAACCCTAATGTCACGTAGATACTCCAATGTCACCTCAAGTATCCGTGGGTATGATTATACGATATGCATCAAACAATCTCAGATTCATCCATTCAGCCAACACAAAGTACTTCAAAGAGTGCCCCAAAGTTTCTATCGGAGAGTCAAGATGAAAACGTGTGCCAACCCCTATGCATAAGTTCACGAGCGGAACCCGCAAGTTGATCACCAAAAAATACATCAAGTGGATCACGTGATATCCCATTGTCACCACAGATAAGCACATGCAAGACATACATCAAGTGTTCTCAAATCCTTAAAGACTCAATCCATAAGATAACTTCAAAGGGCAAACTCAATCCATTACAAGAGAGTAGAGGGGGAGAAACATCATAAGATCCAACTATAATAGCAAAGCTCGCGATACATCAAGATCGTACCACCTCAAGAACACGAGAGAGAGAGAGAGAGATCAAACACATAGCTACTGGTACATACCCTCAGCCCCCAGGGTGAACTACTCCCTCCTTGTCATGGAGAGCACCAAGATGATGGAGATGGCCACCGGAGAGGGATTCCCCCTCCGACAGGGTGCCGGAACGGGTCTAGATTGGTTTTCGGTGGCTACGGAGGCTTCTGGCGGCGGAACTCCTGATCTATTCTGCTCTCCGATGTTTTTAGGGTATATGCACATATATAGGCAAAAGAAGTTGGTCAGGGGAGCCATGAGGGGCCCACGAGGGTTGGGGCGCGCCCAAGGGGTAGGGCGCGCCTCCCTACCTCGTGGCTTCCTCGAAGCTTCCCTGACGTCTACTCCAAGTCTCCTGGATTGCTTCTGTTCCAAAAATAACTCTCCCGAAGGTTTCATTCCGTTTCGACTCCATTTGATAGTCCTTTTGTTCGAAACACTAAAATAGGCAAGAAGACAACAATTTGGGCTGGGCCTTCGGTTAATAGGTTAGTCCGAAAAATAATATAAAAGTGTTTAGTAAAGCCCATAAACATCCAAAACAGGTAATATAATAGCATGAATACTTCATAAATTATAGATACGTTGGAGACATATCAGCATCCCCAAGCTTAATTCCTGCTCGTCCTCGAGTAGGTAAATGATAAAAGAAAGAATTTATGAAGTGTGAATGCTAGCAGGTGCACAAGTTTGATCAATGATAATTTCAATCACCTTTGCTAGCATCATTATATATCATAACATTAGCTCAACTCATAAAACTTCTCATGATCAAGTAACAAGTTATTCACATGTTAAAGTATAGATCATAAACTTTCTTGAAAACTAACAAACCGTGTTATTAGTCATCAAACAATTACAATTCATCTTATTTTCAGGAAGGGTCTATGTCAGAGCTTTAATTCAGCAAACTTCACATACTCAACTATCATTTAGTCTTTCACAATTGATAACACTCACGTGATATTTATGGGTTCAAAGTTTTAATCAGACACAGAGAAAGATAGGGGCTTATAGAGTCGCCTCCCAACCGTTTACCTCAAGGGTAATGTCAACAATAATAGTTCATGATGCCTTACATCCAATTGGATATATATATCAGGATCTTTCCAACACAATGTGATTGCCAAAGGATAAAATGTCAAAAGGAAAGGTGAAGATCACCATGACAATTGCATAAGGTATAAGACAAGACTAAAAGATAGGCCCTTCGCAGAGGGAAGCAGAGGTTGTCATGCGCTTTTATAGTTGGATGCACAAAATCTTAATGCGAAAGAACGTCACTTTATATTTCCACTTGTGATAGGGACCTTTATTATGCAGACCGTCGCTTTTATTGCTTCCTCATCACAAGATCGTATAAAGCTTATTTTCTCCACACTAATAGATCATACATATTTAGAGAGCAATTTTTATTGCATGCACCGATGAAAACTTACTTGAAGGATCTTACTCAATCCATAGGTTGGTATGGTGGACTCCCATGGAAATACTGGTTTAAGGGATGTTTGGAAGCACAAGTAGTATCTCTACTTGGTGCAAATAATTTGGCTAGCATGAGGGGGAAATGCAAGCTCAGCATGTTGAATGATCCATGACAATATACTTTATTTCAGATATAAGAAAACATAACCCATTACGTTGTTTTCCTTGTCCAACATCAACCTTTTAACATGTCATATTTTAATGAGTGCTCACAATTACAAAAGATGTCCAAGATAGTATATTTATATGTGAAATCTCTCTTCCCTTAATATTCTTTCGTGAATTGTTCAAGTGACCCATACAATGTTTGCTAACCTTCAATAAATTTACCACCTCTACTTCTTATATGTGAAGTCATTACTCCCCATGGGATAAGCATATGAAACATATATAATTTCATATTTATTATATTCAATTCATTCAACCAGTTACTCAAAGGATATATATGTGAAGCACGTGAATGAATAACAAACCACTCTGAAAGATATAAGTGAAGATCAATGAGTAGTTAGATAATTATTTAGCTATGTGAACACTCTCCCATTTAATAATTTAAGATCTTGATATTTTATTCAAACAACAATAAAAACAAAATAAAATGACATTCTAAGAATAGCAAACATCACGTGAAGAAGCAAAAACTTAGGATCAACCGATACTAACCGATAGTTGTCGAAGAAGAAAGGTGGGATGCCAGCCGGGGCATCCCCAAGCTTAGACGCTTGAGACTTCTTGAAATATTATCTTGGGATGCCTTGGTCATCCCCAAGCTTGAGCTTTTGTGTCTCCTTAATTCCTCTCATATCACGGTCTCCCTAAATCTCAAAAGCTTCATCCACACAAAACTCAACAAGGACTCGTGAGATAAGTTAGTATAAACCAATGCAAAAACCTTATCATACTCTATGTAGCAAATCACTAAAATTATTATTCAACATTGCATACTAAATGTCTCTGCATATTTAATAGTCCTACCCTCAAATAGAATCATTAAACAAGCAAACATATGCAAACAAAACAGCAATCTGCCTAAACAGGACAGTCTGTGAAGAATGCAGCAAGATCCATACTTTCCTAGCTCCAAAAATTATGAAATAAAATTACCACTGTAGTAAATTTATCAGAGCTTATTATGCAAAAGGTTTCAAAATTTTATCACATTCTGACTTTTCTAGGGAATTTTTGCAACAGCGGCAAACTTTCTGTTTTCAAACAGCAACATGTAGACTTGTAAAATAGGCATAATAAAGGCTAGCAATGCCACTTTTATTGAAATAAAAGATGCAAAACATTGTCCTAAATAACAGCAGGCAAATCCTAACAAAATAAATTGACGCTCCAAGCAAAACACATATCATGTGGTGAATAAAAATATAGCCCAAGTAAGGTTACCGATGAACGAAGACGAAAGAGGGGATGCCTTGCGGGGCATCCCCAAGCTAAGGCTCTTGGTTTGTAACACCCCGGATGTAACTTGCCATATTTGTTACTCCGATTCTTTCCATTTCCGGCTTTAAGTTATGAGATTCCCTTCGTGGTAGGGTTTTGTCTTCGTTTTGCATTTTGTTCATGTCATGCATTTCATATCATGTTCATCTTGTTGCATCATGGCCTCATCATGTGCATCTTCATCTTGTAGCATGTTGCATTGTGGCATGTTCCTTGGGATCCAATTTTCATCACCCCACCCTCATCACCACCTCTCCTTCTCTTTTCTTTCACTTTTGCAAGTGCACCTCTACCCTCCTTGTAACATCCCAAATTTTCAATTTGAAATGTTATACATTAGATCATCAATGCATATCATATTTTATTTTGCATTTTTGTTGATCCTAGAAATTCTACGCAACTCAATGACCCATAGAGAGAGTTGGGGACTTTGTTATTTTCATGTTTGAGTTCTCTCGAATTTTGAGAATAGGATCATTTGATTTTATTTATTTTATCATCAATTATTTCTATTACAAAAATATGAGAGAGGGAATAAAATGACTTTCCCAAAATAAAGAAATATTGAGGATTTAATAATAAAATCAAATAAGATTTTATTTCAGAGTTTTTTGGTGTTTTATTTGAATTTAGGAAAAATGTGTGTTTTTCAAAATTGCATTTAGGTCCCAAATAAATGTTCACCTTGTGCGGCTTGATTTTAGAAGCCCGCGAAAATTTATTTCAGAATTTTTGGAGTCCGTTTAGTATTTCTTTTTATTTTTCTTCCGAGCGGAATAATTAAAAAAAACTGAACCGACCTAACCGGGCCGTGTCCGGATAGGACTCTGGCCCGGCAGGCTTTAAAAGCCGCGGGAGCCCACCCGGGGCAAACCCTAGCCCGAGCCGCCCGAGCCGCCCCACCCACACGTCGCCGCTGCCGCTGCCAGCCGTCGCCGCTGCCCGCCGCCGCCGCCGCCGAGGTTCGTCGTGCCTCGACTTCCGTGCCATCGGTTTTAAAAAAAATAGATCGGTTTTTCATCGGTTTTTCCGACGGTTTTTTTTGGTTCGGTTTTTTTTAATAGATCGGTTTTTTCGGTTTATTTAAATAGCGAGCGTTCGTCCATTCGTTCGTCGTAGCGAGCGTTCATCGTTTTTCTTTTTCTCGGATTAAATCCGTGATTTTTCTAATCGCGATTCCTGATCCGATTTTCGTTTTAGTTGAACTTTTCGCTCGTTTATCGGAATCAGGCGATTCAAGCGCCTAGAGTTTCGTCTCGAAACCCTCTATCCGTTTAACCAACTTAAACAAGATTTTGCTACTGTAAAATTTGCCCTATATCCAGATTACTAGAACGAAGTTGTTTTCTTTCGTCGTTTGACTTTCGTTGCTTCATTCGATTTGATTCTTTTTGCCAACCGGAGTTCTTAAGTTGAACCTTCTAGTTAGATCTCTTATTTGAGTTTTACCTGTGCATTAGATGAGTACTTATTGTGTCCTTGTTTGTTTGTCTGCGATATAATACCCGGAGTGCGCCGCCTATTACTTCGAATCGTTAGGTTTCGCGGATCATCAGCAAGGCAAGTAACACTTTGATCATACCTTTTCTACTACCCAGTTTCATTGAATTAGATCAATCCTCACATATTGCATGATTAGGATATAATTAAATTGTGGGAGGGGAAGTAGATGAGGTAGTACCTATTACCTGTTATTATCAAACCTTTAGGAGTTACTTCTACGTTTGCTTATTATGCCATGCTATGCTAGTAGACGTGGATTGGGTGAGTGATATCCATGACAGATGTGAGATTGTCAATTAATGGTTTATCTAAGGTGGCAACTTAAACACACATCTGGGTGGATTGAGGCACCTGGGTATTCCAGGACTTGCCTGTTTTCTTTTGGACCGCCACCCAGGCTCAATGGGATCATGAGACTATTCATACTAGAAACTTCCGTGTGCAGCCACAAGCTATTATGGGCTCTAGCATAGTTGACTAAGTTGTGCGAACTCTTACAGTGGTAGACTAGTAGATGTAGGGGATGTAGGTGGTACGGTCTACCCGATCGTAAGGTGCTAGGGCTTCTGAAAGACTATGTCTCGGTCATCCGTCTTCTCAAACACCATGTAGTGCGAGAAACCAAACGGAGGCGATCGAGTCTTGTGGGGAAAAGTGCGCAAATCTCTGCAGACTGTAATAAACTAATCATGGTTAGCGGTGTCCCCGGTTACGGACATCTTGAGTATCTAGTACTTGGATTATCATGTGAATCTCATCATGTTACTCTAAATTAATTTTGATGGGTTATGTTTAAGATGATGCTTAATTGGGATTGAGAATGCTGTCAACCATTCTCAATGCTTAACAACTACCATGATAGTTAAATAATTTTATTCCTTTGAAGTAGGGAAAAATTGGCTTTACGCAAAACTGTAACCATAGAGCTTTCCACCAGCCAAATATGCATATAGTATAGCTGTTTCATTCCATTACTCTCTATGTGTTACATTGCCAGCATATTCCATGTGCTGACCCGTTTTGGGCTGCAACGTTAATGTTGCAGACTTTCCAGATGATGATTAAGGAGTTTTTAGGTCGTGGTTCTATACTCAGTGATGTCGTTGGAGTTGATGGACTCACTTATCTTCCAAGCCTTCCGCTATTATCGTTATTAGATGGCCTTAAGCCATATTTATTGTAATAAGTTCTCTTTTGAGACACTCGATGTAATAAGTGTGTGATTGCTACTCTGCTATAAATCCTCCGAGTACTGTGTGGTGTCAGCATTACTGATCCAGGGATGACACCGAAGCACAGAGATCAGACTGTTTGAGGTCTGGTCGCTACAGAGATGGTATCAGAGCACACGTTGAATGTAGGACACGACCACTAAGCTAAAAGACCTAGATCACTTTTCACTCTCTTCTCTTCTGACCTCTCATCTTTTCTACTCTTTAGGATGGCGGATGCAAGGAAAAAGTTCACACAACCAGATGAAGATACACCCTTTGGACGACACTTGAAGGAAGTCACTAGATACCTGAACATAGGAGTACCAAGCTTCACTGGAACCTACAACGCCACTTTACCTGAAGAAGAGCGCTGGATGATTCAAGTTCAAGTTCCAGGAAGAACGTTCATGCCAGTCACTGATCCCATAGAGTTTTCTTTTGATGCACCAACTTGGAATCTAGGAAAGAGCATGGCAGCTCACATCGCCATGGGACGCATTGGAGAAGTCTACCGCAAGGATCTCAAGGATACTATCTACCACATTTGTGGGCGCCAAGATGAACACTGGGAGATGATCAGCACCAGGAAGGATAGATCAATTGCAGCTTTTATCCAGGAGTTAAACCAGCACATTCGACGACAGGAGAACCAGATGTGCGCCGACATGATAGATCTGAAGAAGGCAAGGACAAGAATCAAGGAACTGGAGGAAGAACTCAAGGCTACACGTGAAGATTATGAAGAGGAAATTGAAGTATTGGTGGAGAAGAATGACGATCTGATCAAGAAGATTGGAATATTTATGGGAGGCCCTACGCCAGTAGATGAAGACGAAGAACCCAAGGAGATTAGCCCGGAAGACTACATCATCATCGATGGCACCGACTCGGAACCAGATAGTAGCGATGATGACTATGTTGATGAAGCTGGAGCAGATATCATGGAGTCTGCAACCGAAGAATATTTCTAGTAGACCACCTCATCAGTAGTAGTAGTCCACCATGTAAATATAGTAGTCCGAGCACTTTTGCGATAGTTAGATTGATTGTATGCCTTTGTTTGATTGAATGAAGTGAATTGTTTGCTTTTGCCTCATGTGCATATGGGTAGTGTTTTCTCTTTAGACCCCCTCTATTCTTATATCTCATCTTTTCTAAACCCTCGGATGCCTCCGAGACGTGACACCGGATTTGCCTTTCCACCGGAGCTCACCCAGTTGATCTAGCAGCAGAACATGTTGATGCAGTTGCTAGTCCAGAATCAGAATCAGGGGAACAACAACAACAACCCACCACCACCACCTATTGACCACTTAGCCCATTTTCTTAGGCTGAATCCGCCGGTGTTTTCCAGTAGCACCGAGCCAATAGTAGCAGATGATTGGCTCCGCAAGACAGCTAGGGAGTTGACCACAGCAGGATGCACAGATGCGGAGAAGGTGAAGTTTGCCGCACATCGGCTAGAAGGACCCGCAGCATCATGGTGGGAGAATTTCACCGCCACTTTCCCTGTCGACACTGTCACATGGGACCAGTTTCAGCAGGCTTTTCGTATTGCACATGTTTCAGAAGGAGCTATGGCCATGAAGAAGCGTGAGTTTCGCAACTTGCGCCAAGGAGGACGGACAGTTGGCCAGTATGTGGAGGAATTTAGTAAGCTAGCACGTTATGCCCCAGATGACGTCGCTACGGATGCAGCTAAGCAGGAGAAGTTTCTGGAAGGACTAAATGATGAGTTGAGAATGCAGTTGATGGTAGCAACCTTCAACAACTACCAGGAGTTGGTAGATCGTGCTCTTATGATTGAAGGGAAGCAACAGCAGATTGAGAACCGCAAGAGGAAGTATGGATAAGGAAAGTACAATTCAGGAGCTCAGCAGAAGTCATGTTTTACCCCTAGACCGGGAGGACATTTTCAGCATACCCATGGAGGAGGCAGCTCGCACAATCACAATGGCACCAAGAATGGTAATGGCAATGGAGGAAGCAACGGCCAGAACCGCACCAACCCCTCAACCCCAGCCAAGAAGGACCTAAGCCAAGTCACTTGTTTTAAGTGCCAGAAGACCGGACATTATGCCAATGAATGTCCTGAAGGCCAAAATGGCAATGGAAGTTCTGGGAAGAAGCCGAACCCTTTCAATAGGGGACAGGTGAACCACGTTAGCATGGAGGAGGTTGAAGCTCAGTCCGATGCAGTAATAGGTAAGTTTTTGGTTAAGTCATTTACTGCACTCGTTCTTTTTGATACTAGTGCATCGCATTCATACATCTCAAGGGGATTTGTGGATAGTATAACCTACCAACCCAAGCCCTTAGGTCACCCATGTTAGTAACCTCGCCCGGAGCAGAGTATGTGGCTAGTCTATGGTGTGATCGGTTACCATTAAGGATTGGTAACTATGTTTTTCCCTCAGACCTAATAGTATTAGAATCCCAAGGATTGGATGTGATATTAGGCATGGATTGGTTATCAAAATATGAAGGGAATATAGAATGTGCTAGTAAGTCAATTTTGCTTACCACCCCAGAAGGGAGAAGGATCAAGTATGTATCCTGGCATGTGCCAAAGAGGACTCAAGTAAATTGCCTAACAGGAGTTGTGCAGGAGGAAGTACCAGTGGTAAGGGATTTTCCTGATGTATTTCCAGAGGAGTTGCCAGGCATGCCACCGGATAGAGATATTGAGTTTTTGATTGAGCTATTGCCAGGCACAGGGCCAATATCAAAGAGACCATATAGGATGCCAGCAAAGGATTTGGTGGAAATTAAGAAGCAGATTAAGGAGTTACTGGATAAGGGATATATTCGCCCAAGTTCTTCGCCTTGGGGATCGCCAGTACTTCTAGTGGAGAAGAAGGATGGATCATTAAGGATGGTTGTTGATTATCGAGGATTGAATGAAGTAACGATCAAGAACAAGTACCCACTACCAATGATCAATGATCTGTTTGATCGATTGCAAGGAGCTAAGGTATTTTCCAAGATCGATCTGCGATCAGGATACCACCAGTTGAAGATTCGAGAACAGGATATTCCGAAGACAACTTTTACCACCAGGTATGGGCTGTATGAGTATACCGTTATGTCATTTGGTCTGACTAACGCACCTGCCTATTTTATGAACATGATGAACAAAGTGTTTATGGAGTTTTTGGATAAGTTCGTTGTAGTGTTCATTGATGATATTCTAGTTTATTCGAAGAATGAAGAGGAACATAAGGAGCATTTGCGTTTGGTACTTGGAAAGCTCAGAGAACATCAATTATATGCCAAGTTCAGCAAATGTGAGTTTTGGTTGAAGGAAGTAGGATTCCTCGGACACGTTATATCTGGAGAAGGTATAGCAGGTGATCCCACTAAAGTTGAAACCGTGACCAAGTGGGAAGCCCCAACAACAGTTGGAGAGATCCGGAGTTTTCTTGGACTCGCAGGATACTACCGGAGATTTATTGAGAATTTCTCAAAGATTGCGAAGCCTATGACTGAGTTGTTAAACAAGGATACCAAGTTCATATGGACAGAGGAATGTGAGGCTAGTTTCCAGGAGTTGAAGAAACGCTTAGTTACCTCACCAGTATTGATTTTGCCAGACCAGACCAAAGATTATGAGGTGTATTGCGATGCTTCACGTCAAGGACTTGGAGCAGTGCTTATGCAGGAAGGGAAAGTTGTTTCATATGCCTCAAGACAACTGAAGCCTCATGAGTTGAATTATGCTACGCATGATTTGGATTTAGCAGCCGTAGTGCATGCTTTGAAAACATGGAGGCATTTCCTCATCGGAAACCATTGTGAGGTGTACACGGATCATAAGAGTTTGAAGTACATTTTCACCCAGAAGGAGTTGAATCTCAGACAAAGGAGATGGTTGGAGCTTATCAAGGATTATGATATGAAATTGCATTATCACCCCGGAAAGGCTAATGTAGTAGCTGACGGATTAAGCCGTAAGAGCCATGTCAACACGTTAATGACGGGAGAAATACCAAGGGAGCTAGCAGAAAATCTTCGTGAACTATGTTTGGAAATAGTTCTGAGAGGCTATGTAGCAGCATTGGAGATTCAGTCAACCTTGATGGATAGAATCAGAGAAGCTCAGAAGACTGACAAAGAGATTGCCGCTATAAAGGAGAAACTGAGCAAAGGAAAAGCTAAAGGATTTCGTGAGGATGAGCACGACACCCTATGGTTTGAAGACCGTGTTTACGTGCCCAATGACCCGGAGATCAGAAAATTGATTTTGCAAGAGGCACACGATTCACCATATTCAATTCACCCAGGAAATACCAAGATGTATTTGGATTTGAAGGATATTTTCTGGTGGACCGGAATGAAGAAGGATATTGCGGAGTATGTAGCAGTTTGTGATGTATGTCAGAGAGTAAAGGCAGAGCATCAGAAGCCAGCAGGATTGTTACAACCATTGTCGATACCCGAATGGAAGTGGGATAAGCTAGGCATGGATTTTATCACGGGATTGCCCAGGACTCGTTCAGGCTATGACTCGATTTGGGTTGTAGTCGATCGATTGACGGAAGTAGCTCATTTCATCCCAGTAAAGACCACTTACACCAGTGCTAAGTTGGCAAAGATATACATGACCAGGATCGTATGTTTGCATGGAGTTCCAAGGAGTATTGTATCAGATAGAGGAACCCAGTTTACCTCAAAGTTCTGGAAATAGTTGCACGAAACTTTGGGAACCAGGCTAGAATTCAGTACAGCTTTTCATCCACACACAGATGGACAAACCGAGAGAGTCAATCAGATTTTGGAGGATATGCTGAGAGCTTGTGCGCTAGATTACGTATCTAGTTGGGACGATAATTTGCCATATGCAGAGTTCTCTTACAACAATAGTTACCAAACTAGTTTGAAGATGGCCCCTTTCGAAGCTTTGTACGGAAGGAGGTCCAGGACACCATTGTCATGGGACGAAGTTGGAGACCGCCAGTTGTTTGGTCCTGACTTGATTAAAGAGTCTGAACAGAAGGTGAAGTTGATTCGCGATAGGCTCAGGATAGCCCAGTCCAGGCAGAAAAGTTATGCAGATTCTAAACGCAAGGAGACAGTTTACGAAGTCGGAGATAGAGCTTATCTTCGAGTATCTCCACTTCGGGGAACAAAGCGTTTTGGAGTTAAAGGGAAGTTAGCGCCACGATTTGTAGGACCATATCGAGTTTTGGAGCGTATGGGAGAAGTGGCCTACAAGTTGGAATTGCCCGAAGGATTGTCAGGAGTTCATGATGTGTTCCACGTTTCTCATTAAAGAAATGTCACGCGGAGATGGCTGACATACCGTTGAGAGACACAGTACCCTTAGAAACTATTCACTTGGATAACGATTTGACCTACGAGGAGAAACCAATTAAGATTCTCGAGTTTGCCAGCCGAGTCACCCGCAGCAAGGTTATCAAGTTTTGCAAACTTCAGTGGAGCCACCACACGGAGGATGAAGCCACCTGGGAACGAGAGGAAGATTTACTCAAGGACCACCCTCACCTATTTTCTAGCCAACCTGAATCTCGAGGGCGAGATTCATCTTAAGGGGGGTAGGTTTGTAACATCCCAAATTTTCAATTTGGAATGTTATACATTAGATCATTAATGCATATCATATTTTATTTTGCATTTTGGTTGATCCTAGAAATTCTACGCAACTCAATGACCCACACAGAGACTTGGGGATTTCGTTATTTTCATATTTGAGTTCTCTCAAATTTTGAGAATAGGATCATTTGATTTTATTTATTTTATCATCAATTATTTCTATTACAAAAATATGAGATAGGGAATAAAATGACTTTCCAAAAATAAAGAAATATTGAGGATTTAATAATAAAATCAAATAAGATTTTATTTCGGAGTTTTTCGGTGTTTTATTTGAATTTAGGAAAAATGTGCGTTTTTTAAAATTGCATTTGGGTCCCAAATAAATGTTCACCTTGTGCGTCTTGATTTTAGAAGCCCGTGAAAATTTATTTCGGAATTTTTGGAGTCCGTTTAGTATTTCTTTTTATTTTTCTTCCGAACAGAATAATTAAAAAAAAGTGAACCGACCTAACCGGGCCGTGTCCGGATAGGACTCTGGCCCGGCAGGCTTTAAAAGCCGGGGGAGCCCACCCGGGGCAAACCCTAGCCTGAGCCGCCTGAGCCGCCCCGCCCACGTGCCACCGCCGCCGCTGCCAGCCGCCGCCGCCGCCGCCGGACGCCGCCGCCGCCGGACGCCCCCGCCGCCGAGGTTCATCGTGCCTCGACTTCCGTGCCATCGGTTTTTTTTTAAAATAGATCGGTTTTTTGTCGGTTTTTCCGACAGTTTTTTTAGATTCGGTTTTTTTAAATATATTGGTTTTTCCGGTTTATTTAAATAGCGAGCGTTCGTTCGTTCTAGCGAGTGTTCGTCGTTTTTCTTTTTCTCGGATTAAATTCGCGATTTTTCTGATCGCGATTCCTGATCCGATTTTCATTTTAGTTTAACTTTTCGCTCATTTATCAGAATCAGGCGATTCAAGCGCCTAGAGTTTCGTCTCGAAACCCTCTATCCGTTTAACCAACTTAAACAAGATTTTGCTACTGTAAAATTTTCCCTAGATCCAGATTACTAGAACAAAGTTGTTTTCTTTCGCCGTTTGACTTTCGTTGCTTCGTTCGATTTGATTCTTTTTGCCAACCGGA
Source organism: Triticum aestivum (assembly GCF_018294505.1). Classification (NCBI taxonomy): domain Eukaryota; kingdom Viridiplantae; phylum Streptophyta; class Magnoliopsida; order Poales; family Poaceae; genus Triticum; species Triticum aestivum. Next base: position 318,480,451 of record NC_057812.1, read on the forward strand.
GTTCTTAAGTTGAACCTTCTGGTTAGATCTCTTATTTGAGTTTTACCTGTGCATTAGATGAGTACTTATTGTGTGCTCGTTTGTTTGTCTGCGATAGAATACCCGGAGTGCGCCGCCTGTTACTTCGAATCGTTAGGTTTCGCGGATCATCAGCAAGGCAAGTAACACTTTGATCATACCTTTTCTACTACCCAGTTTTATGGCATTAGGTCAATCCTCACACATTTCATGATTAGGATCTAATTAAATTGTGGGAGGGGAAGTAGATGAGGTAGTACCTATTACCTGTTATTATCAAACCTTTAGGAGTTACTTCTACGTTTGCTTATTGTGCCATGCTATGCTAGTAGACGTGGATTGGGTGAGTGATATCCATGACAGATGTGAGATTGTCAATTAATGGTTTATCTAAGGTGGCAACTTAAACACACATCTGGGTGGATTGAGGCACCTGGGTATTCCAGGACTTGCCTGCTTTCTTTTGGACCGCCACCCAGGCTCAAAGGGATCATGAGACTATTCATACTAGAAACTTCTGTGTGCAGCCACAAGCTATTATGGGCTCTAGCATAGTTGACTAAGTTGTGTGAACTCTTGCAGCGGCAGACTAGCAGATGTAGGGGATGTAGGTGGTACGGTCTACCCGATCGTAAGGTGCTAGCGCTTCTGAAAGACTATGTCTCGGTCATCCGTCTTCTCAAACACCATGTAGTGCGAGAAACCAAATGGAGGCGATCGAGTCTTGTGGGGAAAAGTGCGCAAACCTCTGCAGACTGTAATAAACTAATCATGGTTAGCCGTGTCCCCGGTTATGGGCATCTTGAGTATCTAGTACTTGGATTATCATGTGAATCTCAACATGTTACTCTAAATTAATTTTGATGGGTTATGTTTAAGATGATGCTTAATTGGGATTGAGAATGCTGTCAACCATTCTCAATGCTTAACAACTACCATGATAGTTAAATAATTTTATTCCTTTGAAGTAGGGAAAAATTGGCTTTACGCAAAACTGTAACCATAGAGCTTTCCACCAGCCAAATATGCATATAGTATAGCTGTTTCATTCCATTACTCTCTATGTGTTACATTGCCAGCATATTTCATGTGCTGACCTGTTTCGGGCTGCAACGTTAATGTTGCAGACTTTTCAGACAACGATTAAGGAGTTTTTAGGTCGTGGTTCTATACTCAGTGATGTCGTTGGAGTTGATGGACTCACTTATCTTCCAAGCCTTCCGTTGTTATCGTTATTAGATGGCCTTAAGCCATATTTATTGTAATAAGTTCTCTTTTGAGACACTCTATGTAATAAGTGTGTGATTGCTACTCTGCTATAAATCCTCCGAGTACTGTGTGGTGTCAGCATTACTGATCCAGGGATGACACCGGAGCACAGAGATCAGACTGTTTGAGGTCTGGTCGCTACACTCCTCCATTAATGCTCATCTTTTTCCCAAAATTCTAGCACCTCATTTAGAATTGTTTTGGTTGGGTTCAAAAATGCATCAAGTTTGAATTTAATTCAAACTTGGAATATTTTTTACCTTTAAAAATTACCAAATCAATTTTATTAAATGCTACACAAATTCAGGATTATGAGGATATTTTTATATTACTCAAACTCCTCCCCAATCCCCCTGTGATTTTCCTTTTGTTTTCTGTCTGAAGAAAATGGAAAAGGAAAAGAGGTTGAGAAGCAGTAGTAGCACCCAACTAGGCCTCGGCCTCCCAGGCCGGCCCAGCTAGCACCCCATGCCAGCAAGCCCAGCGCGTCAGCCAGCCCGCTCCCTCACCAACTCTTTGCCTTTCTCACCCGCACGCGCCTGCACCCCCGCTAGCCTCTCTCCACGTGGCCAAGCCGGCCCCATTCGACAGCAACTCTGGCTACACCCCTCTGTAGGATCGAAAGTATGTCTAGAGGGGGGGTGATTAGACTACTTGACCAAATAAAAATCTAGCCTTTTCCCAATTTTAGTTCTTGGCAGATTTTAGCTATCTTAGCACAAGTCAAGCAATCTCCACACAATTCAAGCAAGCATGCAAAAGAGTATATGAGCAGCGGAAAGTAAAGCATGCAACTTGCAAGAATGTAAAGGGAAGGGTTTGGAGGATTCAAACGCAATTGGAGACACGGATGTTTTTGTCGTGGTTCTGATAGGTGGTGCTATCGTACATCCACGTTGATGGAGACTTCAACCCACGAAGGGTAACGGTTGCGCGAGTCCACGGAGGGCTCCACCCACGAAGGGTCCACGAAGAAGCAACCTTGTCTATTCCATCACGGCCGTCGCCCACGAAGGACTTGCCTCACTAGCGGTAGATCTTCACGAAGTAGGCGATCTCCTTGCCCTTACAAACTCCTTGGTTCAACTCCACAATCTTGTCGGAGGCTCCCAAGTGACACCTAGCCAATCTAGGAGACACCACTCTCCAAGAAGTAACAAATGGTGTGTTGATGATGAACTCCTTGCTCTTGTGCTTCAAATGATAGTCTCCCCAACACTCAACTCTCTCTCACAGGATTTGGATTTGGTGGAAAGAAGATTTGAGTGGAAAGAAACTTGGGGAAGGCTAGAGATCAAGATTCATATGGTTGGAATGGAATATCTTGACCTCAACACAAGTGTAGGTGGTTCTCTCTCAGAAAATGTGTATTGGAAGTGTAGGTATGTTCTGATGGCTCTCTCAGCGAATGAAGAGTGGGTGGAGGGGTATATATAGCCTCCACACAAAATCTAACCGTTACACACAATTTGCCAAACTCGATGGGACCGAATGGTTAAACTCGGTCGGACCGATTCAGCAAACCTAGTGACCATTAGGATTTTCGGTGGGACTGAGATGCAACTCGGTAGGACCGATATGGTTAGGGTTAGGGCATAACATAATATCGGTGTGACCGATTACACAAACTCGGTAGGACCGATTTTGGTAATAAGCTAACTAGAGAGTTGGTCAGGTAAACTCGATGGGACCGATTCGCCCATCTCAGTGAGACCGAAGTGTGACAAAAGGGAAACAGAGAGTTTACATTGCAATCTCGGTGGGACTGACCGCTCATCTCGGTAAGACCGAAACATTACAAAGGGAAACAGAGAGATTACAATCCCATCTCGATGAGACCGAGATCCCTATCGGTGAGACTGATTTGCTTAGGGTTTGTGGCAGTGGCTATGACATTTGAAACTCGGTGTCGTCGGATAGAAAGAATCGGTGGGGCCGAGTTTGACTTTTGGTTTAGGTCATATGTGGATGTGGGAAGGTAGTTGAGGATTTTGGAGCATATCACTAAGCATTTTGAGCAAGCAAGCCATTAAGCAACACCTCATCCCTCCTTGATAGTATTGGCTTTTCCTATAGACTCAATGTGATCTTGGATCACTAAAATATAAAATGTAGAGTCTTGAGCTTCAAGCTTGAGCCAAACTTTTTTGTCCTTAGAATTTTGAGGGATCCACTTTCCTCATCCATGCCATGCCATTCATTGAGCTTTTCATGAAATATTAATCTTGGAATAATGTTAGCTCAATGAGCTATATGTTGTTAGGAATTACCAAAACCACCCAGGGATAGTTGCACTTTCAATCTCCCCCTTTTTGGTAATTGATGACAACATATAGATCAAAGCTTCGACAAATGATAATAAGAGTGAAAGATATTGTCGCTTTGAGAAGTATGTGAAAAGCAAGAGCTCCCCCTAAATTTGTGCATATCTTAATATTTGCTTTGGACTGCAAATGCACAATGAGTTAGGATCATGGGTTACTCTTCCATGTCACATACATCTTGGTGGAGCGCTCAAAATAATAAAGATTGAATACATGCACTCATCACCAAGCAAAGTGAATGATCATATAAGGATAAGTAAGATAATATCATCTAACAAGCATAAGTGTAGCTTATGATCAACCACATGATCATCAATGTCTCACAGATAATAGCATAGTATCTCAAGCAATCAAAAGACAAACAAAGTTCAACCACAAAGCAAGAGAGAATAAAAAGCAACGCTCTCTCTTCGAAGCCTATGATCTATACATGTTTCTCCCCCTTTGGCAACAAGTTACCAAAAAGTTCATAGAAAATGCATAGCACTAAAACGTCTCTCAAGCTTGGTCTTCAGGTGGTGGTGTCCGGAGAACTCCAAGAACGAAGGCTTCAGTCGAAGTAGATGGAGCTGCTGGGGTAGGTGCTGGAGCTGGTGGCACTGAAGCTGTAGCTGGTGCAGATGAAGTGGCTCTGGTGTCTGTTACTGGCACTGCAGTTGATCTCTGAGCTCGAGGCACTCTGGCAAATGCATCAGTGGTTGTTCTGCCCTTCCTCTCCTGCATATCATCTTGTAGCTGCTCCACAACTGACTGAATCTCAGTTACTTTGACATCTAAATCATAGAATTTTTGCTCCACGATTCTTTCCAAGCTCTCCTGGTTTTGAGTCAGGGTGGCCAACCCCTTCTCAATCCTCAGAGTTGATGCTATCAAATAACCAAGCTGGTCCTGCTTGCTTTTCAAAAAGTACTCAGATGCCTCCTCTTGAGTTGGCATCTTGGCAGCCTTCTCTTTCTTTGCTTTCTCCTTCTTCTCTTGAGCTTGTACTGATGATGGTTCATTCTCATTCATCACAACTTGATTGTCCTCGAAGTCTGGGTAGATAGGCAAGTGTTCCTTATCCAACAGGTATGTGCCTGTGCCCATCTTTGAGTTTATCAACTCCTGGATTTGTGGGGCATATCCACAACTTCTTTTCTGGTCTGCTGCAGTCCTCTTGATAGTCTCAACTATAAGGCTCATGACCTTGAACTTCTGTGGCACATCAAATATATGTAGCAAGTTAATTGCATGGCCTCTGATCATTCTGTGATCACCAGACTTGGGCAAGAGAGTGTGCCTAAGGATCCAATTGATTGTAGGCAGCCCTGACAGCAAGTGTTTTACTGACCCAAACTGGTGAGTCTCAAGATCATCTTCAGGAATCTCCTTGTACATGTTTGCCATAGAGTTGTGATCCATCTTCTTCTTGGCATAGACATCCAAGTCATCTTCTTCTTCCTTAGGAGCATTGATCAGATTTGCCCATTCCTCAATAGTTGAGTGGTACCTTGTACCTTCAGACATCCATACTATCCTGCCATCTGGATAGAAGTGTGTTGTGGAGTAGAATTGCATTATGAGCTCCTCATTCCACTTTGTGAGCTTCTGGCCAACAAAGTCTGCAACTCCACAAGCACTGAAGCTGTCAAACACACCAGGATAGTGTTCCTCATTTTCCTTGATATACTTCTAGTCGACCCACCTCATTTCACACACTATAGGCTTCTTGTCCAGCAGCACTATCTCATAGAAATCTTGTTGTTCCTTTGTGTGGAACCTGTAATCAACAGCAGTTCTTCTCCTGGTGGCATATGGATCTGACTCTCTCCATAGCCTCAACCCTGAGTCTCTCCTGATCTTCATGTTCTCAGCCATAGGATGCGCAACACTGTGGTCTGGAATCTTGGGTTTGAGCTTTCTCAGGACTTGTCCTTCATCATATTCATCAGCAGCAACTTCAGGCACTGGGGCCTTGTTCTTCTCAGCAGCTGGTATACTCCTGGTATTCCTCTTAGGTGCACTCTTGGGCTTGGAGGCTGCTTTGGGTGCTTCTTTGGGCTTTGATGAAGCAGCCCCTGTCCTGATAGCATCACCCATAAGCTTCTGTGCCTTGGGTGCTGATGCAGCAACCTCTTCTTCTTCTTCTTCCATCATGGAAGCCTTTCCAATCAATCTGGCCATGGTCTTCTTGACCCTTTCCTTCCTTTTCTTCCCTTCTGCAGCAGCCTCTTTGGGTTCAGATCCCAAAGGGACTTGAGTAGATGCTCTGGCCTTAGACATTGGAATTCTCTTTGCAGGAACCTTTTGCTTCATGCCTGGCTTGGTGGCAGCAGCAGTGCTATATTCCTTCTTAACCACTTTCTTCTTGGAAGTGGCCTCATCCTCAACTGCCACATAGTCTTCATCCTCAGACTCTGAAGTTTTCTTCTTCCTTGTTATGGTGGCAGCTTTGGGCAAGTTGCTGGGAGTGCTCCTGCTACCATCATCTGAACTGCTAGAGGGACTAGTGCCCTCACTCAGGTGAACCTGCTCCTCTGACCTGTTCTGGCTGTCACTCTGATCAGACATATTGCAAACACTGACAGCAGACCCTATGAATAGATATAGATGAGATAGAGTGGATGAGCATCACAAAATGCAGAGGTTTTTGCAAAAGAATGAGTCCAAAACTTAGTTTTAGTTTTCCACAGAAAGCATTTCAGATCAACCGATTTGTAAAGTCGGTGATACCGAAGCAGCTGTTGGAACCTAAACTAGTGAACTCGGTCGGACCGAGTCACAGTTCAGTGGCACCGAGACTGCTAGGGTTTCACAAAGTCCTGAACTCGGTCACATCGATTTGCAATTCTCGGTCAGACCGAAAATTACATGTGCAATGGCCTGAGCCGAATCGGTGGTACCGAGTTCCACAACTCGGATGGTCCGAGATGGTTTCGGCGGAAACCTAACCCTAAATTTTCAATTCAACTCTAATCTACGGAGTGTTTTGACTGGATAGAAGCGTTTCAATCGTGGTAAGAATCATAGTGAACACAATGTGCTAGGAATTGGCGAGGATAGCACTGTGATCGAGTCCATACCCTAGTTCGGCGATGAACTCTCTACGGCGGCAACGGCCAGGAAGAATTCCGTTGACAGCGGCGGAGACCAGCGACAGGAGGCGGCCGGCGATGAGGAAGATGATCCGGAGACCCTGGAGGCAGAGCGAGCTATGCGCGGGCGATGGGGTTTCGGAGAAATTTCCAAAATTTTGCCCGTGAGTATATATAGCCCGACCCTGTCGGTGTGACCGAGTGGAACAACTCGGTGTGACCGAAAGGTTCAAATCGGTTGCACCGAGATTGAAAACCTAGATCGACTTAGTGATCTCGGTATGACCGAAATGGAGGAATCAGTCAGACCGAAAAGCACAAAGAAGTTTTGGAAGTTTAAGTCTATGACGAATCGGGGACTCCGAGTGCTCCTCACACAGAGTGGTTCGAATCTGACTTGATCAAATTTTGTGATGTAGCATGAATAGAGTTTGAGACGAGAAAAGCATAGATAGCTAGAGAGGGTTCTTAGGCATTCTTGTCCATCCACTTGGCAAAAGAAAAGAAAAACAATCAATCAAAACAACAAGTGGATGTCCTCGAATGAATGAAATATGCAATCAACATGCTCACACAATAAAATGGCAATTGAAATATGTGGCAAAGCATGCACAACCAATTCTAGCATCTATCAAACAATTTGCGATGACTAGGTCATCTATATATGAGTATATTGACTTAGGAGTCAAATGAGAACATTTGATCATAGGTCATACTCATCGTTTAAGCACAAGTGGGGTTACCACTTTTACATAAAGCATTGTTGTGTTCACACCATTAGAGTTGCTTTAGCTCAATTCTTAGAGTAAAGCTCCCCCTAGATGTGAGATCCCCCCTAAGAGGGATGAACTAACCTTGGGTTTTGTCGATGATGACTTCATGTAGATGTTGAAGATGTGGATGCTCAATGTTGATGTAGATCATTTGGAGCTATCCATTGGAGTGAGTTGCACTTTCAATACCTACACGGGTTAGTCCCACAAGGAACAAACAAGGATATCCATAGACATAGAGTGATGCACACACAAGATGATGTCTATGAAAGCTTTTAGGTTACCTTGTCCCTTGTCTTACCAACAAGAGGGTTTGTGACTCCTTGAACTAGTGCAAGATGTGGAAGTTGATTGCACTTGTTCTTGCCAAGATGATAAGAGTGAAGTATGTTGGCGGAGTCACCCTCAAGAACTCTCTAGTTCTTCTTCGGGATCCACACCATCTTGATGGGAATCCTCGGTGTTGTAGTTGTACTTGATGAAGTGGAACTTGAAGTAGTCTTGGGAACCCACTTGACCAAGGCCTTAGGAGCTTCTTCAAATGCATCAATTTCCTCTTGAAGCTTGTCCTTGCCTTTTTGCTTGTGGTCTTGTGGTGGAAGATCATCTTGAGCTTGTGTCCCTTTGAAAGAAGTAGGATCATACTTCTCTTGTTGAGGAACAAACTTCGTCTTGGGGTATTGATCTTCTTCCCACTCAACTCCATTGGCATTGAACTTTCGTTCAAAACCAACACCTTGATTCTTCCGGTGCCTTCCTTGCTTGCGTACAATTTCCTCGAATTGCTTACTTCCGGCAAGGCTCTTGTAAACACCTTTCTCTATAATTCCCTTCAATAAGCTATTTTCTTGCTCAAGTGTAACTTGGCTAAGAGAATCATTAGTGGAATCAAGAGAACTACTAGAAGCAACAATATTGGATTTAGCATGATTATTGTTACTACTAGAGGAAGAATCTTTCTTGTTCTTGTTACTAGACTTGACTTGAGGCATGTAAGTGGATAAGAGTAAATGCTTGGCAATGTAAGAAGAACTTTTCTTGCGAAGATCATCATTGATTGCTTTTAAGAACTCATGCTCTTGCTCAAGGTTGAGCTTTTCAAAGCGTAATTTCTCATGAGTCCTTAAAAGTTCTCGATGATCTCCTAAGATAGTTTCATGAGCTAACTTAAGAGTGTTTAGTTCTTTAGTTAGAGACTCAATCTTCTCCTTATCATTGTCATTCGTTTTATCTTGATTAGCATGATTAATTGACGTTTCATCATAGTATTCATCACTAGAGTTGTCAACAAGTAAATCATCATCACCTAACAAGTCATCTTCATCACTATTGAAATCAACATACTCGGGGTGTGATACCTTTGGGCCTTTAGCCATGAAGCATGTTCCAACTCCTTCATTTGGTGAGTCAAATATGTCGTAGGAGTTGGTTGTCACAAGTGCTAGACCGGCAACACCTTCATCTTCAATATATTCGGAGTCGGAGTGATAGCTTCTCTCGGAGTGGTTGCCGGAGTCGGAGCCGGATACCCATTCACCAACATGAGCTTGATGTCTTCGTTTTGTGTAGCTCCTTGATGACTTGTCCTTTCTTTCCGAATCCTTGCTTCTCCGTGAGGGTCTTCGTTCATAACGATCATCTCTACTCCTTTCTCTAGATGGTGATTCTTCTCTTCTACTTCTTCTCTTGGGAGAATCTTCTCTTCTCTTGTAGGGGGCCGTACACTCATTGGAATAGTGTCCGGGCCTTCCACAATTGTAGCAGTTTCGCTCTCGACTAGAAGATCTTTTGTCATTGTAGGACCTTGACTTGGAGCTTCTCTCTTTGCTTCTACTCTTGTAGAACTTGTTGAAGTTCTTCACCATTAAGCTCAATTCTTCATTGAAGGTTTGTTTCTCACTCGATGATGTGGGGGCTTCACATGAGGCTTTGTAAGCACCACTTGATTTGTTGTGAAGTTCCTCTTTATCCTTGAGTGACATCTCATGAGCAACAATTCTTCCGATGACTTCCGTTGGCTTGAGATCTTTGTAATTGGGCATCATTTGGATCAATGTGCACATGGTATCATATTTTCCATCCAAGGCTCTTAGGATCTTCTTGATGATGAATCTATCGGTCATCTCTTCACTCCCTAAGCCGGCAATCTCATTTGTGATAAGAGCAAGCCTAGAGTACATTTCAGCAACACCTTCACCATACTTCATTTTGAACTTGTCAAGTTGACTTTGAAGCACATCCAATTTGGATTCCTTGACGGAGTCGGTACCTTCGTGCATATCAATCAAAGTGTCCCAAATTTCCTTTGCATTCTCAAGATGGCTGATTTTGTTGACTTCTTCGGGGCACAGTCCGTTGAAGAGGAATATCACAAGCTTGAGTGTTGTATTGCAGCATTTTCAACTCTTCCGCGGTGGCTTCATGGTTCAGTTCTTTCCCGTCAAAGAATTCACCTTGCAAGCCAATACACACAATAGCCCAAACGGCGGGGTTATGTCCAAGAATATGCATTTTCATCTTATGCTTCCAACTAGCAAAATTAGTACCATCAAAGTAAGGACCTCTACGGTGATAATTTCCCTCGCTAGACGCCATACTCTCCTAGGTTGTGAAACCAAGGCTATGACCGCCAAAAGCTATGGAAATCAAAGCAAATGGAGACCAAAGCTCTGATACCACTTGTAGGATCGAAAGTATGTCTAGAGGGGGGGTGATTAGACTACTTGACCAAATAAAAATCTAGCCTTTTCCCAATTTTAGTTCTTGGCAGATTTTAGCTATCTTAGCACAAGTCAAGCAATCTCCACACAATTCAAGCAAGCATGCAAAAGAGTATATGAGCAGGGGAAAGTAAAGCATGCAACTTGCAAGAATGTAAAGGGAAGGGTTTGGAGGATTCAAACGCAATTGGAGACACGGAAGTTTTTGGCGTGGTTCTGATAGGTGGTGCTATCGTACATCCACGTTGATGGAGACTTCAACCCACGGAGGGTAACAGTTGCGCGAGTCCATGGAGGGATCCACCCACGAAGGGTCCATGAAGAAGCAACCTTGTCTATTCCATCACGGCCGTCGCCCACGAAGGACTTGCCTCACTAGCGGTAGATCTTCACGAAGTAGGCGATCTCCTTGCCCTTACAAACTCCTTGGTTCAACTCCACAATCTTGTCGGAGGCTCCCAAGTGACATCTACCAATCTAGGAGACACCACTCTCCAAGAAGTAACAAATGGTGTGTTGATGATGAACTCCTTGCTCTTGTGCTTCAAATGATAGTCTTCCCAACACTCAACTCTCTCTCACACAGGATTTGGATTTGGTGGAAAGAAGATTTGAGTGGAAAGCAACTTGGGGAAGGCTAGAGATCAAGATTCATATGGTTGGAATGGAATATCATGACCTCAACACAAGTGTAGGTGGTTCTCTCTCAGAAAATGTGTATTGGAAGTGTAGGTATGTTCTGATGGCTTTCTCCACGGTGGAGGGGTATATATAGCCTCCACGCAAAATCTAACCGTTACACACAATTTGCCAAACTCGGTGGGACCGAATGGTTAAACTCGGTCGGACCGATTCAGCAAACCTAGTGGCCGTTAGGATTTTCGGTGGGACTGAGATGCAACTCGGTAGGACCGATATGGTTAGGGATAGGGCATAACGTAATCTGGGTGTGACCGATTACACAAACTCGGTAGGACAGATTTTGGTAATAATCTAACCATATAGTTGGTCAGGTAAACTCAGTGGGACCGATTCGCTCATCTCGGTGAGACCGAAGTGTTACAAAAGGGAAACAGAGAGTTTACATTGCAATCTCGGTGGGACCGATCGCTCATCTCGGTAAGACCGAAAAGTTACGAAGGGAAACAGAGAGATTACAATCCCATCTCGGTGAGACCGAGATCCCTATCGGTGAGACCGATTTGCTTAGGGTTTGTGGCAGTGGCTATGACATTTGAAACTCGGTGGCGCCGGATAGAAAGAATCGGTGGGGCCGAGTTTGACTTTTGGTTTAGGTCATATGTGGATGTGGGAAGGTAGTTGAGGATTTTGGAGCATATCACTAAGCATTTTGAGCAAGCAAGCCATTAAGCAACACCTCATCCCTCCTTGATAGTATTGGCTTTTCCTATAGACTCAATGTGATCTTGGATCACTAAAATATAAAATGTAGAGTCTTGAGCTTCAAGCTTGGGCCCAACTTTTTTGTCCTTAGAATTTTGAGGGATCCACTTTCCTCATCCATGCCATGCCATTCATTGAGCTTTTCCTGAAAAATTAATCTTGGAATAATGTTAGCTCAATGAGCTATATGTTGTTAGGAATTACCAAAACCACCCAGGGATAGTTGCACTTTCACCCTCACTCACCTTCTTGCTCCTCGGCCCCCCTTGTGAGCACGCACATGGCCATGGCCGAGAGCGTCGCCGCTCCAAACCCTCGACCTGGCCCTCCATTTAACCTCTCTCCATGTCCATGCGTGTTTAGGGTTTTCCCTCTTCCGAGAGAGCCTCCAGATTCGCCGCGCCACCCACGTTCTGAGCGCATCTGAGCGCGCGAGCCCATCGTCGGCATGCTCTCCGACCACCTCCACCCCAGCGATCGTGTCTGATTTCTTCCCCGACGTCGTCTACGTCCCCAACGTCCACTACTTCACCGTGGGACGCCAAGACACCGTTGACTCCTTCCTCTTCTTCCCCGCGGTACCCGTAGGTGTTCGATTGCCGTCGTGCTCCTCTCCGACCGCCTCTCGTCAAGTCGAGTGCACGCATATGCTCGTGGTGAGCTTGCACTCCTCCCCATCCTCCCCCTCGTTTTATGCGCTCCGTCGCCGTTAGCTGCTCGCGATCGTGCCGCCACCGGACCTCACGCAAACAAGTGCTCCGAGCACCCTTCGTCGTTTTTGCCATGTCTCGGAGATTCCTAGCGTCGCGCGCGTCCGAGCCGAGCTCCTTGCCGCCCGTTTAGCCCCTCACCGTTGCCGCCTCGGTAGCTCATTGCCGGTGTCGACTCCGTCATCGCCCGATGCACCTAGCAGCACCCGCAGGTGCGGGATCCTCCTGCGATCCTTTTGCGCCTCTCCACCGTGCCGTAGGGCCACCAGAGCAACTCCGGCGAGGCCTCCGCCGTGCTCGGTCACCACCGGCCCCCCTCCTCTGTTTTCCCCTGCTCCCGCGCGCTTGTGTCACCGCCTTGTGGGCCCCAAGACGGACCCACTTGTCAGCGAGACAGAGGCCAGGTCCCACCTGTCAACCTCACACCCACATGCGCACCCACGGGCCCACATGTCATCCCCACGCCCCTGTCTTTTACCCAACCGGGCATTTGTCCATTTTGGGCCTTTCCGATTCGGGTCTTTCCTTATCTGGTAAGTCTAGATCAAGACGTTTCCGTTTAGGGTTTATGCCATTTCTGTTTCATGCCATTTTAGGCAGGTTGCATCTTATAGCTTTTGTGGGGATTTTTCTACAGTAACCCCCACATATTATATATGTTTTTAGGGTAGAAAAGTCCCACCAATCCAGTGGTGGCATTAGTTTCTACATTTGAGCAAGTTCATGATCATGTCATTTCACATCATGATGCTGTTTTGTCATTTTTGTGTGATTTATTTCAATCATGCTATGTAGGTGTTTGTCACATGGTTAGCTTCATTTCCATGCCTACTACATGATAGTATTGATTCCATGTCTTTTTGTGAACTATGATGAGTGAAACAAGCATGCCAAGTTGCTATCATAATCTGTTTTTGCCATGCTCTATTTTCTGCCAAGTCTGAAACTGTTAATAAAACTTGCTACGTTTACATGGGTGCCATCATATCTTCTGTGCTTTTGTGGCTCATGTTCAGTAAGGGACTTTTGATATATGCTTTTAGTAGATTCATGCCATGCCTTTATTTGCTATGATATGTTCCTGTAGCATATTGTTTGCTAGCTCTAAACTTTGCTTCCTGATGCTGTTTATGCCATGTTAGTATTTTCACTAAGTCTTAGGAACTGATATCTTTTGCACTTTTGCCATGCTTGTTTTCACCTGTTCTAGAATGATTTAGCCGTAGCTCAGTGTTCATATTTTGTCAGGCATCTTGTGTACATAACTGCCATATGCTTTGTTGTTATGTTGGAGTGCGGTAGCTTAGTTTCTTGTTGCACGCTAAGTAGCATCGTGTTGTTAATCACAGAATAACACCATTCTTGTTTTGCTTGCAATTTGCAAACCGTGCATCCGTTTTCGGTGATCTTTATAACAATTTCGACCGAAATCATCTCATCTTTCTAGCGGCACACTTGGTTTTCCAAGTTGATTGCTTGATCATTCTTTTCCTTCTGGAGCACGCATATGCATTGCATATCATGTCTTGCATATCATGCCATGTATTGCATCATGTTGCTTGTGCATTGCACCGTGATTGATTGTTGGTCCTTTGCTTGTGTTCTTGATTTGGGTAGATCCGGGAGACAAGTACGTAACTGAGGAACCTGTTGAGTACCCTAACGAGGATCAAGCTTGCGACAACTCTGAGAACTTTGCAGGCAAGATGACCATACCCTCGAAATCACTTATATCTTTGCTTTGCTAGTTGTTCGCTCTATTGCTATGCCACGCTACCTACCACTTGCTATATCATGCCTCCCATATTTCCATGTCAAGCCTCTAACCCACCTTTCCTACCAAACCGTTGTTTGGCTATGTTACCGCTTTTGCTCAGCCCCTCTTATAGCGTTGCTAGTTGCAGGTGAAGTGAAGTTTGTTCCATGTTGGAACATGGATATTGTTGGGATATCATTATTATATCTTATTTACTTTAATGCGTCTATATACTTGGTAAAGGGTGGAAGGCTCGGCCTTATGCCTGGTATTTTGTTCTACTCTTGCCGCCCTAGTTTTCGTCATACCGGTGTTATGTTCCTTGATTTTGCGTTCCTTACGCGGTTGGGTGTTATGGGAACCCCTTGACAGTTCGCTTTGAATAAAACTCCTCCAGCAAGGCCCAACCTTGGTTTTACCATTTTCCTACCTACCACCATATACCTTTCCCTTGGGTTCTGCAGACTCAAGGGTCATCTTTATTTTAAACCCCCCCCCCCCCCGGGGCCAGTGCTCCTCTGAGTGTTGGTCCGAAACGGGCAGCCTATGGGGCCACCTCAGGGCAACTTCAGGGTTGGTTTTACTCATAGCTTGACCTATCCGGTGTGCCCTGAGAACGAGATACGTGCGACTCCTATCGGGATTTGTCGGCACATCGGGCGGCTTTGCTCGTCTTGTTTTACCATTGTCGAAATGTCTTGTAACCGGGAATCTGAGACTGATCGGGTCTTCTCGGGAGAAGGAATATCCATCGTTGACCGTGAGAGCTTGTGATGGGCTAAGTTGGGACATCCCTATAGGGTATAAACTTTCGAGAGTCGTGCCCGTGGTTATGTGGCAGATGGGAATTTGTTAATATCCGGTTGTAGAGAACTTGGCACTTAACTTGATTAAAATGAATCAACCCCGTGTGTAGCCGTGATGGTCTCTTTTCAGCGGAATCCGGGAAGAGAACACGGTCTCGTGTTATGCTTGAACGTAAGTAGCTTCAGGATCACTTCTTGATCAATTATAGTTTCTCGACCATTTCTTCTCTTCTCGCTCTCTTTTGCGTATGTTAGCCACCATATATGCTAGTGCTTGCTGCGGCTCCACCTCACTACCCCTTTCCTACCCTTAAGCTTAAATAGTCTTGATCTCGCGGGTGTGAGATTGCTGAGTCCTCGTGACTCATGGTTACTTCCAAACAGATGCTGGTGCCGATGATGCCAGTGCAAGGGATGCTACCGAACTCAAGTGGGAGTTCGACGAGGATTCGGGTCATTACTATGTTTCTTTTCCAAATGATCAGTAGTGGAGTCCAGTTGGGACGATCGGGGATCTAGCATATGGGGTTGTGTTCTTTTATTTTGGTTCCGTAGTCGGACCTTTGATTGTACTTTGGATGATGTATGAACTATTTATGTATTGTGTGAAGTGGCGATTGTAAGCCGACTTTTTATCCCTTTCTCATTCAGTACATGGGATGTGTAAAGATTACCCCTTTTGCGACATGCCTACCATGCGGCTATGCTTCTAAGTCATTCCCCGACACGTGGGAGATATAGCCGCATTGTGGGTGTTACAAATTGGTAATCAGAGCATTCCCCGACTTAGAACCCCCTGCTTGATCGAATCACTGACGTTGTTGAGTCTAGAACAAATTGTTTTGAGTCTTAGGATTATATATATTGGAGAGTAGGATTCTTTTTACTCCTCAGTCCCTTCGTCGCTCTGGTGAGGCCTCCTGACGTAGAAGTTTTGACTCTTCTCTCCTCAAATTTCACGAAAAAAATTTAGGATCACGCGGGTATCTTGGAATC
Source organism: Triticum aestivum (assembly GCF_018294505.1). Taxonomy (NCBI): domain Eukaryota; kingdom Viridiplantae; phylum Streptophyta; class Magnoliopsida; order Poales; family Poaceae; genus Triticum; species Triticum aestivum. Next base: position 318,496,301 of record NC_057812.1, read on the forward strand.
GTTCCAATAGTTTTGTGACGAGAACATTGTTCTTGGTGCCTCCTAACATTTACGGGTTGTGGCAGTGTCCCGGGGAGTTAAGCTCTGAGGTGTTGTCGTCACAATTTTATCGTTGCAGTTCTGGAATACCTGATTTCACCGACATCGAAAATCTCTTTTATGCAGTTGTTGGTGAGATAACCTCGATTCCACCTAGTACTGGGGCGGGAGTTCGGGAGTATTGCCATAACTCGTATAGAGGATGCTTTTCGAAGGTTGAGGTACATGATTTCCGAAGGTTTCTTGGTTATGTGTTGAAGGATGGATACAGCTAGATGTAGGAATTGCTAGTTTGGGTGAGTTATTATGCTTCCCCTGTATCCCCAACACCTGATTGCATAACCAGAAAGTTTCGGGAGTTTCATAGGTGGGAATTCAAGTAGCTCTAATATTTCTTCCCTCGGATATTTGGTTTGTGATTGGGTAATCCTTACCACTTATTTGTTCATATTCGTGCCTTGTTGCTTTATTCATCTACCTGTATCTAGGTGGCTTCTCAACTTATGGACGTGTGATGATTTACTTTGGAATTCATTCGTTCATCCTTGTTCGAATGTTAATACTTTATGTTGCTATTTTGATCCATTGATTCATCTTGAATATATATCTTTCAGGATGTTAACGGATGTCAACCTCTTCAGGATGGCTCCTCCGATGTGTCATAATCTGGACTGCAATGATGGGGAAGAGTCGAACCCTCCACCACCACCTCCACCTCCGGAGGCATGTAAGCTGTCATGGCAGCCACCAACACCAATACTCAGATGCTATTGCAACTCTTGCAAGAGCGCACCCAAGGTCAAGGCAACCAAGGAAATCAAGGCCAAGGCAACAATCAGCCTCAGTTTGCTACCCTCAACCAGTTCCTCGTAAACCAGCCGAAGTCCTTCAGCAACTGTGTCGAGGCCACAGACGCCGACGACTGGCTCGTGGACATTTGCAAACATTTTGAGTGTAGCAATGTCAGGCTTGAGGACTTTGTCAAGTTTGCTTCGTTTCAACTCAAGGACCAAGCTGCTGAGTGGTATCAACAATACAGAGATTCCAGAGGAGGTCGTGTGATTACCTGGGATGATTTCCGCCAAGACTTCAAAGCTCATCACATTCCACCAAGTGTAGCTAAGTGCAAGCGTGAGGAGTTCCGCAATCTCAAGGAAGGCAGCATGTCCATGTATCAATACAATATCCAGTTTCAGAAACTTGCTCGCTTCGCTAAACAAGACGTTCCTGATGAGAAGAGCATGATCTATCAATTCAGAGGTGGCCTCAAAGAGGATCTACAGTTAGCTCTTGTGCTTCTTGAGCAGACTAAGTTTGATCAATTCTACAACATGGCACTAAAGCAAGAAGCCGCTTAGCTCAAGTGTGAGGCATCTAAGAAGAGAGTCAGGGACGCAGTTCAGCCTTCTTCCTCACAAGTGGCAGCTAAGCAATAGAAGTTCTGGTTGCCTCCTCCTCCGTTTCGTCAGTCCTACCAGCAGAAGAGCAAAGGTCGCAATGGATCTTCGCACCCACCCAACCAAGGCTATCAGAACAAAGCTCAGTCTCAAACTCCAAGGTCAAGTGCTCCTTATCACCGTCCGCTCTCAGAGGTTACTTGCAACAAGTGTCAGCAGAAAGGGCACTATGCAAACAAGTGCTTCAACCAAAGGCGCCTTTCGCCTCCTCCTCCTGTGAGATCTGTCAGCAATGCAATGGTCAAGCATAATCCCAAGCATGCTAAGGTCAACATGATGAACGCAGCTCAGGCAGAGGATTCTTTAGAAGTGATCATGGTAACCTTCCAGTTAACTGTATTCCTGCAAAAGTTTTTGTTGACACTGATGCATCACATTGTTTCATGTCAAGACCGTTTTTTGCCAAGCATGAATTCACTTCTTCTCATTTGGGTAAAACCATGGATATCGTTTCTCCGGGTAAACGGTTGAGTGCCAGTTTGGTGGTTCCGAATGTTTCCATCAAGATGGGAGACTATAGATTTATGTCTTCTCCAATGGTTCTTGGTGACTCGGATATTGATCTAATTCTCGACATGGACTGGCTTGCTAAGCACAAGGCTCAGCTTGATTGTGCTGCCAGGCAAATTCAATTGAAACACTCTTCTAAGGATGTGATCATCTATGCCGCTCGTGAGGAAACCATTCGGCTGTTTTCTCCCAATGAGAAGGGCGAGTTGAATGCCATCTCTCAGATTCCAGTTGTTTGTGAATATCAAGATGTCTTTCCAGAAGAGCTTCCGGGAATGTCTCCTCACCGGCCAGTTGAATTCGTTATCGATCTTGAGCCTGGCATGGAACTCGTTTGCAAGCGTCCTTACAAGCTTGGACCAGAGGAGTTTAAGGAGTTGAAGAAACAACTCGATGAACAAGAGTGTATGGGTTTGATCAGACCGAGTTCATCTCCATAGGGATGTGGTGTTCTTTTTTCAAGAAGGTTGGAACGGAACGACTCTGCGTCGACTACCGCCCATTGAACAAGAAGACAATAAAGAACAAGTATCCACTTCCCAACATCAATGATCTATTCGAGCAACTTAAGGGTTCTCAAGTATTCTCCAAGCTTGACCTCTGTATGGGTTATTACCAGATTCATATTCGTGAGCAAGATATCCTCAAGACAGCATTCAGAACAAGCTATGGTTCTTATGAATATACTGTCATGTCTTTCGGCCTTGTCAATGCTCCTCCAACGTTCTCTTGCATGATGAACTTCATCTTCAACCCTTACACAAATGATTTCGTCCTGGTGTATCTCGATGATATCTTGGTCTTTTCCAAGAATAAGGAGGATCATGCCAAGCATTTGAGATTGGTGCTTGACAAACTCAGAGAGCATCAATTCTATGTGAAGTTCTTCAAGTGTGAGTTCTGCCTTGACGAAGTTCTTTATCTTGGTCATATCATCTCCGCCAATGGCATCGTTGTTAATCCTGAGGAGGTGTCTGCAATTGTGAATTGGAAACCTTCTCAGAATGTCAAGCAGCTTCGTAGTTTTCTTGGGCTTGCAAGCTATTGTCGAAGATTCGTTGAGAATTTCTCTAAGATTGCAAAGCCTCTTTCCAACCTCCTCCAGAAGCATGTCAAGTATGTCTGGACGCCTGAATGTGACGTTGCTTTCAACACCCTCAAAGAGAAGTTAGTCACAGCTCCTGTGTTGACTCCTCCTGATGAATCCAAGCCATTTGAAGTTTTCTATGATGCCTCCTTACAAGTTCTCGGCGCTGTGTTAATGCAAGAGAAGAAATTTGTGGCCTATACCTCTCTCCAGTTGAAGCCCAACGAAAGGAACTACCCACTCATGACCTTGAGTTGGCGGCAATTATCCATGCATTATTAACACTAGTACAATGCCCGTGCGTTGCTACGGGCGAAATACATGAATAAATCAAACTGATGACTAAGTGGCATGTGTGAAGTCCTTATCAATTTCTTTAGCGGATAGTATGAGAGCAACTATGCATCAGTCGCCTGTTTTTTATCGGTGATAAAAAATTTGTGATCATCGTCTTCTTCATCCTCTTTGTCTTCATCCTTCCGTCCCAACGACCCATCCTCTGACGTTGGTCGTGGCCGGTGTCGATGTCCTGCGCCACCCTACCCGAGTTGCCTTCTTTGTCGGTTCACCGTTGCCCCGACACTGATCGAGGCCAGTGTTGATGCTATCCTGCCCATTCTCAAAACAATTATGCAAATCTCAGATGATCTCTTAAATGAAACATTGACGTTGGTCGTGGCCGGTGTCGATGTCCTGCGCCACCCTACCCGAGTTGCCTTCTTTGTCGATTCACCGTTGCCCCGACACTGATCGAGGCCGGTGTTGATGCTACCCTGCCCATTCTCAAAACAATTATGCAAATCTCAGATGATCTCTTAAATGAAACATGTTATCAGTGCTTGGCGAGATGGCGTGTGCATAGCTTATTTGAAGCATGTGAAAGAGGGTATCATGTTTTCAGAGGGATGGATTGATCAGTACCAGCATGTATGGAAACTTAATGCCTTCCAGAACTAAGCCACAAATTTTTCAAGCAAAGCACCATATTTTTCTTATGCTAGAAGGATGAACACATATGCAAAGGAATTGAAACCAACCTTAATGTTTGGCACAATTTTTAACAACGTATTGAAACTCCTAGTCCTAGACACTTTGTTTTGTTTCAACCTTCCACTCCAGCTTTGTTTTGTTTCTCTGACCACCAATGACAAATGAAGATAACCACAAGTGTCCCATCTACACTGTGGCCATGAGGAAGTCCAGGAGCCTAAGCCAAATATCATCAAGCATGAGTACAAACCATTCCCGCTGCACTTTCTTATATATCTCATATTAATAAAACAAGAAAATGTAGTTTGGTGCAGCTAGGATAGACAACTTTGGTACTTTGGTACTTTCCAGTTAGCATGAAAACTGTACACCTATATAGAACAGAAGCAACTTTTGCAAAAACAAAATCGGATAGCAGAAAAGTTGTTTGATAGCCAAATACATATAGTTAAAATTATATCCTTCAAACTGAAACTAATAACTTTCACACCGAAGGAATGTAACGAAGATATTTGAACAGAAAATAATAACTTTCACACTGGAGGAATGTTTAACCATCAGTCTTGAAACAAAAGGATTATATCCTTCAAACTGTAGCTAATATGGTACACATCTTGCTAGCAGGAGCAAGATCAAATTTCGAGCTAACATAGAACTATGCTGTAAAATTAATGATGCAATACAAAAAACAAGTGTCAGCTTGGTATCTTTATGCATCTTGCTAGCAAGTTCAGGATCAAACTGTAACTCCTGACAGAGATTTTGGAGGAATGATACTTTGTTAGGAGTAGCAGCCAAATCAGTACTAAAGGATTTTATAAGCTTATTTCTGTATGCTGGAGATTCAATATCTGAGGTGATTCCTTGTGCTTCATGCTTCCCTAATCCAAATATATTTCTTAGATCATTCAAAGGAATAACCTGCAACTTTAATAACGAGTATAAAACACTTCGATGGACAGTAATATAAATTGTACAAGACCATGTATCATGTATTTAGAGTCTCACAGTCAACCCAACTTATGAACTCTTAAAATAATAGGGCAACTCACAGCTCATGTACCATTGAAAACCATATGGCAATTTGTGGTGTTAGACATGTGTACTATGACAGAAATAAAAAGAGTTGACCAGCCCTAGGAAAGCATTTTATGCAAATATTTCAGGTGCATTTAAGAAAATGTCGCTAATCTTTACATACTCATTCATTTTAAACATGCAAAACTGCAGCTCCATCAGAGAGGTGATTTAGTAAGGGAAGCTGTCAAATATTAAATGTGCTCTCTCTCTATCTCTCCATCTCGCTCTCCCTCTCCATCCCTCCCTAATAACCGTGGATATTCATTTATTTAAGTGATCATAAAAAATCAAAATATTCTAATTTGATTGTATAAGAATAGTGTAGTTCATTTGGATGTAAAAAACATTGATGGAACAAAGGAGTCATACAAAAACAAATTAACGCATCTATGAATAGACCCTGAATCAATTGTTCAAATACATGAATAATAATCTTGTCCATCACTGACTCGTTGAGAGTTGACGATAGTAGCAAGAAGAGTTCTACACTATGTTTCCACAAAAAGGCAAACATGATGCTCATAATGATTGCAGCAAACACTTTCAACTACAAAGTGATATACACAGGCAATACCTTTGGCAAGATAGTTATGCATACCAACAAACTATTAGTTGTGTATCATAGGATTAAACCTCGATGGAATAGCCATGTCAAGAAAGAATTACCAGGTGTATGAATTTTCTTTAGAATACAGATATGCCCTGCAGTAATGAAGAACAAAGCTGAAATTAGCAATCAGTTAGTGCATCTATAAAAAAATTAGCTGATTACCTTAATGGTATGAGGTTCAGAATACTGGTCCTGGTCTGTTTATACAAGAAGTGGAAAGAATAGAATAATTAGTAAAAATATTAGCTCTGAAATAACACAATTAGATACGAAGTGCAGATGCAATCATCAATTTTTCATAAGACAATACGCTTGCTAACACCATACTGTTGTAACAAATACATGAAAATATTGACTAATTATCAAAAGCGCAGAAGCATTGGCAATATAGATGTATACACTTGGTACGTAACACCAATATCTAGAAGTGATATTTAGTAGATATAAGATATACCCATGCCACAAATGATGTTACCTCGTGTTGGAAGGTTGTCAAGTAGAATTAGATGGATTTCTTATTTTTTATATAACTCTGCCTATGTGTGTCGCTTTGGTGTGTGCCGACCCCAATCTCATCGTTCACAACCAGGCCACATGCCCTTGCCTACCAGTGGCAGCTCAGTGCCGACGCCACATCCTTGATATTCTCCGGTGGCACAAGCGGGGGAGATAAGAAGAGGATATAATAATGCGTGCAGACAAACACCGATATTGCCCACTCAGCATAATATTCTCCAATGCTACATGTAGATATAACCTGATAGAAGCTACATGTAGACATAAGAATGTCTTGATGCATAAAAAATTATTATGAAATCTTGGACGGAGATGGCACCTGAGTTGGCGGCGTCTAGGAGAGTAGGACCTGAGTCGGCGGTGTCCAGGAGAGTAGCACCTATGTTCAGAATCACAAAGGACGCTGTCAAGCCAGCGAGGTCAACAATCGGCGAGGTCGGGACAGTGGCAATTGCGCCGCGAGAGTCTTCACTCTAAGTAAATGTTCCGAGTGTCTTCAAGGTTGATCCATTGCAAACTTCTTCACCCACGACATGGTCATCCCATGTGTTGATAAATAGGTGTTAGTCACAAACATTATACTCTGGGTGAATAATCAGTGGTCTCTACAGTAAAGAAAACACAAGTATATAATATAAAAACTATCAATTACCGGAGAAATAACTAAATTGTTCTCCCGCTTCAGGCAATAATGAATAGAAAGCAATTAGTAATACTCTCCAAACTTCAGGTAATGATGGTGCTCATCGGTGAGGCATTTGGATTTGGTTGTTCTCCAACAATTCCTCCCACGTTGGTCAGATCTGAAGATTGGGGAGCGGCTGGTCTCCCATACGCAGGGAGCTCCTCTCCTTGGCATGCTCATTCATTGTACGGGGGTGGGGGCAGCAAGCTCTGTGCTTGGAGGGACAGGTGTGGCTGCTGAGGCAGGATGTGCCCTGAGCGGAACGAGACGTGCGCGAGTCAAGGCCGGCGAGATGTTGAACCCCATGGCGCCCAGCGCCGCCCCCTCAGGCCGCCATCGTCTCCCCCTGTTCCTCTCCCAACTCCCTAAGCACACTATCCCAGCCGCCTCCGTGCTCGTGTCCCGTAGCGGCGGCGGCACCACACCATCCCGGCCGCCTCCATGCTCGTGCCCCGTAGCGGCGACACTCAAGGCCGGCGAGATGATGAACCCCATGGCGCCCAGCACCGCACCCTCAGGCCGCCATCGTCTCCCCCTGTTCCTCTCCCAACTCCCTCACGACACTCCCAGCCGCCTCCGTGCTTGTGTCCCGTAGCGGCGGCGGCACCACACCATCCCGGCCGCCTCCATGCTCGTGCCCGGTAGCGGCGGCGGCGGTGCCGCCGATTTCACCCTATCCTCTTCGTCTCCCTTTTTTGTTGCAAATCTCCGGCTGCCAAACGAATCTAGTCCGAGGTGTAGATGAATTGTTTCTTTTTTCTGGAGGAAACCAGGCAAAGTGGGGAGAGAAACGTGGGTATGCGAAGGCGGCAGTGCAGGCCGACGATGTGTGCCCGAAGCCCATGCCGCTTACCAACGTCAGAAAGAACAAGAAAATCGAAACGTACTAAATTTTCTTAGCGCACGAATGACACATAAAAATTCCACGTAAACAGTGCCACCTCGGATAGCGAAAATAATATAAGTGAAAAAACTGAAAACGTAAATTCACGGAAAGAAGCGTATTGTGATGGTGAACCCATAAAGTCAATCCGTGTTTTATTATTATTAGGGAAAGATGGAGACATCTCTTATTGGGAAGGAAAGTGAACATCTTCACAGATCATAAGAGCCTCAAGTACATCTTCACTCAACCCAACCTCAACCTCAAGCAGACTCGTTGGGTCGAAATGATTCAAAATTACAATCCGAGTATTGAATATACTCCAGGCAAGGCCAATGTCATTGCAAATACTTTGAGCAGGAAGGCTTACTGCAACAGCTTAATTCTCAAGCCCTTCCAACCGGACCTTTGTAAAGCTTTCCGCAAACTGAATCTCCAAGTTGTTCCTCAAGGCTTTCTTGCCAATCTCCAAGTCTCTCCTACTTTAGAAGATCAAATTAGCGAGGCACAACTTCTTGATGCCAGAAGGTGAAAATGGGATTGCCAAGAGCCAACCCAAATACAAGTGCTATCGCATTGATGACAAAGACACTCTATTACCGGATTGTGATTCCTAAAGGTGATCTAAGGAAAGTATGAATGAGGCGCACAATTCCCTCCTATCCATTCATCTTGGAAGTAAGAAGATGTACCATGACCTCAAACAGTCATATTGGTGGACTCGAATGAAGCGAGAAATTGCTCAATTCGTGAATGAATGTGATGTCTGCAGAAGGGTGAAAGTAGAACACCAATGGCCTGCTGATCTCCTCCAACCTCTTGCTATTTCAGAATGGAAGTTTGACCATATCGAAATGGACTTCGTGACTAGATTTCCCAAGTCCAAGCGTGGAAATGATGCTATCTTCGTTGTTATCGATAAGCTTACTAAAGTGGCTCATTTCCTTTCAATCAATGAATCTATCACAGTAGCTCAGTTGGCAGAGCTATACACCTCCAGGATTGTCTCCTTGCACGGCATTCCACAATTGATATCTTCAGATCATGGAAGCATCTTCACTTCTAAGTTTTGGGATTCCTTTTAGAAGGCCATGGGCACCAACATTCGCTTCAACACAGCTTTTCATCCTCAACCTAGTGGCCAAGTCGGGCAAGACAATCAAATCCTTGAAGATATGCTCAGGGCTTGTGTCATTTCCTTTGGTATGAAGTGGGAAGATTGTCTTCCGTATGCCGAGTTCTCCTACAACAACAGCTTCCAAGTGAGTTCGGGCAAGGCCCCATTCGAGATTCTCTATGGCAGAAAGTGTCGTACTCCTCTCAATTGGTCAGAGACTGGTAAACACCAACTTCTTGGCAATGACTTGATCACAGAGACTGAAAATCTCAAAGTTGTGCAATCGTGCCAGAAGAGTTACTATGATAGCAAGCACTGTGACTTGGCTTTCGAGATCGGAGACCATGTCTACCTCCGCGTCTCTCCAATGAAAGGCACTCATCGCTTCGGTATCAAAGGGAAGCTTGCCCCTAGATACGTGGGCCCTTTTAAGATCATTGACAAAAAAGGCAACCTCGCCTATCAACTTGAGATTCCGTCCAATTTCGCAAATGTGCATGATGTGTTTCACGTGTCACAGCTTCGCAAGTGCTTCAAGACTCCTGAGCGCACCATCAACTTCGAAGAGATTGATCTCCAAGAAGACCTGTCTTATCATGAGCATCATGTTGTTATTCTTGAAGAAACTGAGCGCAAGACTCGCAACAAGTCTATCAAATTCCTGAAAGTGAAGTCGTCACACCATTCCGACCGAGAAGCCACCTGGGAACGCGAGAACCACCTCCGTTCCGAATATCCGGAGTTCTTTCAGTACTAGATCTCGGGACGAGATCCTCTTGTAGTGGTGGAGTGTTGTAACATCACGGATGTAACTTGCCATATTTGTAACTCTGACTCTTGCCATTTCCGGCTTTAAGTTATGAGATTCCCTTCGGGGTTGGGTTTTGTCTTCGTTTTGCATTTTGTTCATGTCATGCATTTCATATCATGTTCATCTTGTTGCATCATGGCCTCATCATGTGCATCTTCATCTTGTAGCATGTAGCATTGTGGCATGTTCCTTGGGATCCAAGTTTCATCATCCCCCCCCCCCTCATCACCACCTCTCCTTCTCTTTTCTTTCACTTTTGCAAGTGCACCTCTGCCCTCCTCCATTAATGCTCATCTTTTTCCCAAAATTCTAGCACCATGCCTTGAACCCCCTGCCAAATTTCACCTCATTTAGAATTGTTTTGGTTGGGTTCAAAAATGCATCAAATTTGAATTTTAATTCAAACTTGGAATATTTGTCTACCTTCAAAAATTACCAAATCAATTTTATTAAATGCTACACAAATTCAGGATTTTGAGGATATTTTTATATTACTCAAACTCCTTCCCAATCGCCCTGTGCTTTTCCTTTTGTTTTCTGTGTGAAGAAAATGGAAAAGGAAAAGAGGCAGAGCAGCAGCAGCAGCACCCAACTGGGCCTCGGCCTCCCAGGCCGGCCCAGCTAGCACCCCGCGCCAGCCAGCCCGCTCCATAACCCACTCTTTGCCTTTCTCACCCACGTGCGCCCGCACCCCCGCTAGCCTCTCTCCACGTGGCCAAGCCGGCCCCATTAGACAGTGACTCTGGCTACACCCCTCACCCACCTTCTTCCTCCTCGGTCCCCCCTTGCGAGCACGCACATGGCCACGGCCGAGAGCGTCGCTGCTCCAAACCCTCGACCTGGCCCTCCTTTTAACCTCTCTCCATGTCTACGCGCGTTTAGGGTTTCCCCTCTTCCCTCTCGCCGCCGCCGCCAGGTGAGAGAGCCTCCAGATTCGCCATGCCACCCATGTTCCGAGCGCATCCGAGTGCGCGAGCCCGTCGCCGGCGTGCTCTCCGACCACCTCCACCCCGACGATCGTGTCCGATTTCTTCCCCGACGCCGTCTACGTCCCCGATGTCCACTACTTCACCGTGGGACGCCAAGACATCGTGGACTCCTTCCTCTTCTTCCTCGCGGTACCCGTAGGTGTTCGATCGCCGCCATGCTCGTCTCCGACCGCCTCTCGTCCAGCCGAGTGCGCCCACGTGCTCGTGGTGAGCTCGCGCTCCTCCCCATCCTCCCCCTCGTTTTATGTGCTATGTTGCCGTTAGCTGCTCGCGCCCGATCGCGCCACTGCCGGACCTTGCGCAAACGAGTGCTCCGAGCACCCTTCGCCGTTTTTGCCATGTCTCGGAGATTCCTAGCGCCACGCGCGTCCGAGCTGAGCTCCTTGCCGCCCGTTTAGCCCCTCGCCTCACCGCGTTCATCCTCGCCGGTGCCGCCTCGGTAGCTCATCGCCGGCGTCGACTCCGTCATTGCTCGGTGCACCTAGCAGCACCCGCATGTGCGGGATCCTCCTGCGGTCCTTTTGCGCCTCTCCGCCGTGCCCTAGGGCCACCGGAGCAACTCCGGCGAGGCCTCTGCCGCGTTCAGTCACCGCCGACCCCCCTCCTCTGTTTTCCCCTGCTCACGCGCGCTTGCGTCACTGCCTTGTGGGCCCCAAGCCGGACCCACTGGTCAGCGAGACAGAGGCCAGGTCCCACCTGTCAGCCTCACACCCACACGCGCACCCATGGGCCCACATGTCATCCCCATGCCCGTGTCTTTTACCCAACCGGGCATTTGTCCATTTTGGGCCTTTCCGATTCGGGTCTTTCCTTATCTGGTAAGTCTAGATCGGGACATTTCCGTTTAGGGTTTATGCCATTTTTGTTTCATGCCATTTTAGGCAGGTTGCATCTTATAGATTTTGTGGGGACTTTTCTACAGTAACCCCCACATATTATATATGTTTTTAGGGTATAAAAGTCTCACCAATCCAGTGGTGGCATTAGTTTCTACATTTGAGCAAGTTCATGATCATGTCATTTCAGGTCATGATGCTGTTTTGTCATTTTTGTGTGATTTATTTCAATCATGCTATGTAGGTGTTTGTCACATGGTTAGCTTCATTTCCATGCCTACTACATGATAGTATTTATTCCATGTCTTTTTGTGCACTATGATGAGTGAAACAAGCATGCCAAGATGCTATCATAATCTGTTTTTGCCATGCTCTATTTTCTGCTAAGTCTGAAACTGTTAATAAAACTTGCTAGGTTTACATGGGTGCCGTCATATCTTCTGTGCCTTTTTGGCTCATGTTTAGTAAGGGACTTTAGATCTATGATTTTAGTATATTCATGCCATGCCTTTATTTTCTATGATATGTTCCTATATCATATTGTTTGCTAGCTCTAAACTTTGCTTCCTGATGCTGTTTATGCCATGTTAGTATTTTCACTAAGTCTTAGGAACTTATATCTTTTGCATTTTTGCCATGCTTGTTTGAACCTATTCTTATTTGATTTAGCCGTAGCTCAGTGTTCATGTTTTGTCAAGCATCTTGTGTACATCACTGCCATATGCTTTGTTGTTATGTAGCATCGTGCTGTTAATCGCAGAATAGCACCATTCTTGTTTTGCTTGCCATTTGCAAACCATGCACCCATTTCCGGTGATCTTTATATCGATTTAGACCGAAATCTCTCATCTTTCTAGCGGCACACTTGGTTTGCCAAGTTGATGCCTTGATCATTCTTTTCCTTCCGGAGCACGCATATGCATTGCATATCATGCCATGTATTGCATCATGTTGCTTGTCCATTACACCGTGATTGATTGTTGGTCCTTTGCTTGTGTTCTTGCTTTGGGTAGAGCTGGGAGACGAGTACGTGACCGTTGAACCTGTTGAGTACGCTAACGAGGATCAAGCTTGCGACAACTCTGAGAACTTTGCAGGCAAGATGACCATACCCTCAAAATCACTTCTATCTTTGCTTTGCTAGTTGTTCGCACTACTGCTATGCCGCGCTACCTACCACTTTCTATATCATGCCTCCCATATTGCCATGTCAAGCCTCTAACCCACCTTTCCTAGAAAACCGTTGTTTGGTTGTATTACCGCTTTTGCTCAACCCCTCTTATAGCGTTGCTAGTTGCAGGTAAAGTGAAGTTTGTTCCATGTTGGAACATGTCTATTGTTGGGATATCATTATTGTATCTTATTTACTTTAATACATCTATATACTTGGTAAAGGGTGGAAGGCTCAGCCTTATTCCTGGTGATTTGTTCCACTCTTTCCGCCGTAGTTTCCGTCATACCGGTGTTATGTTCCTTGATTTTGCGTTCCTTACGCGGTTGGGTGTTATGGGAACCCCTTGACAGTTCGCTTTGAATAAAACTCCTCCAGCAAGGCCAACCTTGGTTTTACAATTTTCCTACCTACCACCATATACCTTTCCCTTGGGTTCTGCAGACTCAAGGGTCATCTTTATTTTAACCCCCCCCCCCCGGGGCCAGTGCTCCTCTGAGTGTTGGTCCAAAACGGGCAGCCTGCGGGGCCACCTCAAGGCAACTTGAGGGTTGGTTTTACTTGTAGCTTGACCTATCCGGTGTACCCTGAGAACGAGATATGTTCGACTCCTATCGGGATTTGTCGGCACATCAGGCGGCTTTGCTGGTCTTGTTTTACCATTGTCGAAATGTCTTGTAACCGGGATTCCGAGACTGATCGGGTCTTCCCAGGAGAAGGAATATCCTTTGTTGACCATGAGAGCTTGTGATGGGCTAAGTTGGGACACCCCTACAGTGTATAATATTTCGAGAGCCATGCCCGCGGTTATGTGGAAGATGGGAATTTGTTAATATCCGGTTGTAGAGAACTTGGCACTTAACTTAATTAAAATGAATCAACCGCGTGTGTAGCCGTAATGGTCTCTTTTCGGCGGAATCCGGGAAGAGAACACGGTCTCGTGTTATGCTTGAACGTAAGTAGCTTCAGGATCACTTCTTGAACACTTATATTTTCTCGACCATTGCTTCTCTTCTCGCTCTCTTTTGCGTATGTTAGCCGCCATATATTCTAGTACTTGCTGCGGCTCCACCTCACTACCCCTTTCCTACCGTTAAGCTTAAATAGTCTTGATCTCGCGGGTGTGAGATTGCTGAGTCCTTGTGACTCACGGTTACTTCCAAACAGATGTAGGTGCCTATGATGCCAGTGCAGGGGACGCTACCGAACTCAAGTGGGAGTTCGACGAGGATTCGGGCCTTTACTATGTTTCTTTTCCGGATGATCAGTCGTGGAACCCAGTTGGGATGATTGGGGATCTAGCATATGGGTTGTCTTCTTTTATTTTGGTTCCATAGTCGGACCTTTGATTGTACTTTGGATGATGTATGAACTATTTATGTATTGTGTGAAGTGGGGATTGTAAGCCGACTCTTTATCCCTTTCTCATTCAGTACATGGGATGTGTAAAGATTACCCCTCTTGCGACATGCCTACCATGCGGCTATGCCTCTAAGTCGTGCCCCAACACGTGGGAGATATAGCAGCATTGTGGGTGTTACATGGTTATCCTTTAATATTACCTTGGGGTGCCTTGGGCATCCCAAGGTTAGGCTCTTGCCACTCCTTATTCCATAGTCCATCGAATCTTTACCCAAAACTTGAAAACTCCACAACACAAAACTTAACAAAAAACTCGTGAGCTCCGTTAGTAAAGAAAACAAACCACCACTTCAAGTTACTGTAATTAACTCATTCTTTATTTATATTGGTGTTAACCCTACTGTATTCCAACTCTATTACTAGCCATAGATTCATCAAAATAAGCAAGCAACACATGAAAAACAGAATCTGACAAAAATAGAATAGTCTGTAGTAATCTGTAGGTTTTGAATACTTATGGAACCCCAACAATTCTAAAATAAATTTCTGGATGTGAGGAATTTATCTATTAATCAACAGCAAAAAGAATTAACTAAATAGCACTCTCCATTAAAAATGGCAGCAAATCTCGTGAGCGCTAAAGTTTCTGTTTTTTACAGCAAGATCGCAAAGCCTTTCCCCAAGTCTTCGCAACAGTTCTACTTGGCACAAACACTAATTAAAAGCATAAAATCACATCTAAATAGAGGCTAGATTAATTATTTATTACTAAACAGGAGCAAAAAGCAAACAACAAAAATAAAATTGGGTTGCCTCCCAACAAGCGCTAACGTTTAACGCTCCTAGCTAGGCATGATGATTTCAATGATGCTCACATAAAAGATAAGAATCGAAATATAAAGAGAGTAGCATGAAGAATATGACTAGCACATTTAAGTCTAACCCACTTCCTATGCATAGGGATTTTGTGAGCAAACAACTTATGGTAACAATAATCAACTAGCATAGGAAGGCAAAACAAGCATAACTTCAAAACTTTAAGCACATAGAGAGGAAACTTGATATTATTGCAATTCCTACAAGCATATATTCCTCCCTCATAATATTTTTCAGTAGCTTCATGAATGAATTCAACAATATAAATATCACATAAAGCATTCTTTTCATGATCTACAAGCATAGAAATTTTATTACTCTCCACATAAGCAAAATTCTTCTCATTCGGAATAGTGGGAATATCATAAGAAACTCGAATACTATAAATTGTTTCCATATTAAAAGAGTAATGTTCAGAAAAGGGGTAATAATAATCATGACAAGTTTTATAAATATAATCATCATTACTTTTTATAGCATAAGTATCATCACAATAATCATCATAAGTAGCAACTTTGTTCTCATCATAATCAATTGAAACCTCTTTGAAGATAGTGGAATCATTACTAAATAAAGTCATGACCTCTCCAAATCCACTTTCATAATTATCACAATAAGATTCAACATCCTCCAAAATAGTGGGATCATTACTTCATAAAGTTGACACTCTTCCAAACCCACTTTCATCAATATAATCATCATAAGTAGGAGGCATGCTATCATCATAACAAATTTGCATATCAAAACTTGGGAGGCTAGAAATATCATCTTCATTAAACATAGTGATAACCCACAAGTATAGGGGATCGCAATAGCTTTCGAAGGTAGAGTATTCAACCCAAATTTATTTATTCGACACAAGGGGAGCCAAAGAATATTCTAAAGTATTAGCAGCTGAGTTGTCAATTCAACCACACCTGGAAACTTAGTATCTGCAGCAGAGTGTTTAGTAGCAAAGTAATACTATAGTGGTGGTAACGGTAACAAAAGAGTAATGAAAGCAAAGTAATATTTTTGGTATTATGTAGTGATTGTAACAATAGCAACGGGAAAGTAAATAAGCATAAACCAGTATATGCATGGCAATAACATAGGGTGGATCAGTGATGGATAATTATGATAGATGTGGTTCATCATGTAACAGTCATAACATAGGGTGACACAGAACTAGCTCCAGTTCGTCAATGTAATGTAGGCATGTATTCTGAATATAGTCATACGTGCTTATGGAAAAGAACTTGCATGACATCTTTTGTCCTACCCTCCCGTGGCAGCGGGGTCCTAATGGAAACTAAGGGATATTAAGGCCTCCTTTTAATAGAGAACCGGAACAAAGCATTAGCACATAGTGAATACATGAACTCTTCAAACTACGGTCATCACCGGTAAGTATCCCGATTATTGTCACTTCGGGGTTAACGGATCATAACACATAATAGGTGACTATAGACTTGCAAGATAGGATCAAGAACTCTCACATATTGATGAAAACATAATAGGTTCAGATCTGAAATCATGCCACTCGAGCCCTAGTGACAAGCATTAAGCATAACAAAGTCATAGCAACATCAATCTCAGAACATAGTGGATACTAGGGATCAAACCCTAACAAAACTAACTCGATTACATGATAAATCTCATCCAACCCATCACCGTCCAGCAAGCCTACAATGGAATTACTAACGCACGGCAGTGAGCATCATGAAATTGGTGATGGAGGATGGTTGATGATGATGACGGCGACGAATCCCCCTCTCCGGAGCCCCGAACGGACTCCAGATCAGCCCTCCCAAGAGGTTTTAGGGCTTGGCGGCAGCTCCATATCATAAAATGCGACGAAATCTTCTCCCCTATTTTTTTCTCCCCGGAAGCAGTTATATAGAGTTGGAGTTGGAGTCGGGAGGTCTCCAGGGGGCCCACGAGGTAGGGGCGCGCCCTAGGGGGGCCACCCTCGTGGAAAGGGTGTGGGCCCCTGGTCTTCAGCTTTGGCGAGGATTTTTTTATTATTTATTGTAAGATATTCCGTGGAGTTTCAGGTCATTCCGAGAACTTTTGTTTTCTGCACATAAAACAACATCATGGCAATTCCGCTGAAAACACCGTCAGCCCGGGTTAGTTCCTTTCAAATCATACAAGTTAGAGTCCAAAACAAGGGCAAAAGTGTTTGGAAAAGTAGATACGACGGAGACGTATCAACTCCCCCAAGCTTAAACCCTTGCTTGTCCTCAAGCAATTCAGTTGACAAACTGAAAGAAATAAAGAAACAACTTTTACAAACTCTGTTTGCTCTTGTTGTTGTAAATATGTCAAGCTAGCATTCAAGTTTTCAGCAAAGATTATAACTAACCACATTTGCAATAACGCATAGGTCTCAAGTTTACTCATATCAATAGCATAATCAACTAGCGAGCCATAATAATAAAACTCGGATGACAACACTTTCTCAAAATAATCATAATATGATATAACAAGATGGTATCTCGCTAGCCCTTTCTAAGACCGCAAAACATAAATGCAGAGCACCTTTAAAGACCAAGGACTGACTAGACATTGTAATTCATGGTAAAAGAGATCCAATCATAATCACATCCAATGTAAACTAACACTAATGAATGCAAATGACAGCAGTGCTCTCCAACTGGTGCTTTTTAATAAGAGGATGATGACTCAGCATAAAAGTAAATAGATAGGCCCTTCGCAGAGGGAAGCAGGGATTTGTAGAGGTGCCAGAGCTCGGTTTTGAAATAGAGGTGAATAATATTTTGAGCGGTATACTTTCATTGTCAACATAACAACCAAGAGATGGCGATATCTTCCATGCTACACACATTATAGGCGGTTCCCAAACAGAATGGTAAAGTTTATACTCCCCCTCCACCAACAAACATCAATCCATGGCTTGCTCGAAACAACGAGTGCCTCCAACTAATAACAGTCCCAGGGGGAGTTTTGTTTTGCAATTATTTTGATTTAGTTTGCATAAAGCATGGGACTGGGCATCTCGGTGACCAGCCGTTTTCTCGTGAGTGAGGAGCGGAGTCCACTCGTCTTGAGAATAACCCGCCTAGCATGGAAGATACAGACAATCCTAGTTGATACATGAGCTATTCGAGCATACAAAACATGATGATTATTTGAAGGTTTAGAGTTTGGCACATACAAATTTACTTGGAACGGTAGGTAGATACCGCATATAGGAAGGTATAGTGGACTCATCTGGAATAACTTTGGGGTTTAAGGGATTGGATGCACAAGCAGTATTCCCGCTTAGTACAGGTGAAGGCTAGCAAAAGACTGGGAAGCGACCAACTAGAGAGCGACAACAGCCATGTACATGCATTAAAATTAATAAACATTGGATGCAAGCATGAGTAGGATATAATCCACCATGAACATAAATATCGTGAAGGCTATGTTGATTTGTTTCAACTACATGCGTGAACATGTGCCAAGTCAAGTCACTTAAATCATTCCGAGGAGGATACCACCCTATCATACCACATCATAACCATTTTAATAGCATGTTGGCACGCAAGGTAAACCATTATAACTCATAGCTAATCAAGCATGGCACAAGCAACTATGATCTCTAATTGTCATTGCGAACATGTTTACTCATAACAAGCTGAATCAAGAACGACGAACTCATCATATTTACAAAAACAAAAGAGGTCGAGTTCGTACCAGCTTTTCTCATCTTAGTCAGTCCATCATATATCATCATAATTGCCTTTCACTTGCACGGCCGAACGATGTGAATAATAATAAGAGTGCGCATGCATTGGACTAAGCTGGAATCTGCGAGCATTCAATAAACAGGAGAAGACAAAGCAATATGGACTCTTGGTTAAATCAACAATAAAGCATATAAGATCCACTTCAACAATTTAATCATGGTCTTCTCTTACTGTCCCCCAAAGAAAAGAAAAAAAAGAAAACTATTTACACGGGAAAGCTCCCAACAAGCAAAAGAAGAACATGAAATCTTTTTGGATTTTCTTTTTAATTACTACTACAAGCATGGAAAATAAATTAATTAAAAGCTACAACTATTTTTTTGTTTTTCTTAAGGTTTATTATACACACAAGAAGAAAGCGTAGAAAGGAAATTAAACTAGCATGGATGATACAATGAAAAATTATGAGCACCGACATCTAGCAATGACTGTGTGTGAACATAAATGTAATGTCGGTGAGAAGTATGTACTCCCCCAGGCTTAGGCTTTTGGCCTAAGTCGGTCTTTGGCCACGACTGGCCTGGCTGATATCCATAATAATAGTTATTGGGGTCGTACTGTGATGAGGAAGAAGAAGGCTCCGATTTCCACTGGCTGGCAATCATCTCCGAATCCCACTGATAGTTAGACTGTCGTGAAGGATCAAATTATGGTTCCGGTTCTGGCTCCTCAGCTGGTGCAGGGTTCCGGTAGGGGTGAATAGCCGTCAACGGAACAAGGTATGTGCCTATAGTCAAATCAAACAAAGAAGGAGCAGGCAAGGTAATAGTCTTAGGATGATGTTTATTAAACAACAATTGATATTTAAGCTCTCCTGCCCTATTCTTAATAATAAAATCATGTGCCACAATACTTTTATAATCTAGATAAACACGAGGCAGCACTTTTTCTTCCTTCTCAGCATGCCTAATAGGTATGTTAAAACGTGCAGCTAGGCGTGTAATATAGATGCCTCCAAAAATGGGGTCCTTTGTATGGTTCAGACTTAACCGTTTAGCAATAATACCACCCATAATAAAAGTGTTATCGCTGTATAAACCTTGGAGAAAAATAATAATATCAGGTACACTAAGGTTTCCACAGTTTCCGCGACCAATTAAACAATGACTAGCAAATAATGCAAAGTAAAGTAAGACAGGAAAATGTATGCTAGTGATTCGTGCATCAGAAACCTTCCTAGTTTCCCCTATAGTGATAGTATCAATAAATCCCTCCACATCATCACGATGTGGTTCTTCTGTCTTGACCTCAAAAGGGGCTAAACAAATCCGACAAAAATCATAAAGTGACATCTCCTTATGCTCATCATATAAATGAAACTCCACCGTAGGTGGTGAGTTCCTAGAATGAAAATGAAAGTTTTGCACAAAGGTATTTGTGAGTAAGAGATACTGATCGCATTGGTCGTGGAGGAAAGCGGTGAGGCCTGCATTATGAGCCAATTCATGAAAATCTTCATAAATCCCGGCTACTCTCAAGAAATCCTCGAAAGGCCATTCACACGCCCGAACCTCCGTGGTGCGCAGCAAATTATACTTAGGCGTCGGTGCTTTTTCCTTCGAGCTTTGGCTCGATGAGCCCCTCAATAATCTCCTCATCATTTTCTGAAAAATTCTGAAATTTTCAGTAACTTCAAAATAAAAGTAAACCAAACTCAATAATATTGATAGCAACCACTCCTACAAGTGCCTAGGGCCTACATCATGCATCAAAACTACTTTTGACCATATAAATTTGACATGCAAGCTCAAGAACAGGGTCACCTAAGCAACAAAAATTTGCAATGAATAAAGCACTAGAACAAAAACTAATTGGACCAATGGAGGAGTCACATACCAAGGAACAATCTCCCCAAGCAGTTTTGTGAGAGGTGCTTTGAGCAAGGAGATTGAAAATGGCAGCAAAGAGGGCTGGAACTTGTGCTTGAGTTGGTTTTTCGTGTTTGTGGGAGGAAGAAGAAGAGGATGGGTGCAGGAATAAGTGGAGGAGGGCCACCGTGGGCCCACGAGGCAGGGGGCGCTCCCTAGGGGGGTGGGCGCGCCCTCCACCCTCGTGGCAAGGTGGTTGGCCCCCCTGGTGTGTTCTTTGTTCTATAAAAATCATATTTAATTTTCAGGGCATTTGGAGAACTTTTATTTTTGAGGTATTTTTTTATTGCACGGATAATCAGATAATAGAGAAAAAATTATTTATTTTTACTTTATTTCAACTAAATAATAGAAAGTATAGAAAGGGTACAGAAGGTTGTGCTTCTAGTTTCATCCATCTCATGCTCATCAAAAGGAATCCACTAACAAGGTTGATCAAGTCTTGTTAACAAACTCATTCCGATTAACATGAAACCGGAGAAATTTCGAATAAAACTAGGTTACCTCAACGGGGATATGCACATCCCCAATAATAAGTATATCATATTTCTTCTTGACAGTAGGAAGAGGAAATTCAAAACCTCCAAATATAATCGATGGAATTTTTCCGATAGAATTGATACTATGAACTTGAGGTTGTTTCCTCAGAAAGTGTACCATATGCTCATTACCATTAACATGAAAAGTGACATTGCCTTTGTTGCAATCAATAACAGCCCCTGCAGTATTAAGAAAAGGTCTTCCAAGAATAATAGACATACTATCGTCCTCAGGAATATCAAGAATAACAAAGTCCCTTAAAATAGTAATGTTTGCAACCACAACAGGCACATCCTCACAAATGCCAACATGTATAGCAGTTGATTTATCAGCCATTTGCAAAGATATTTCAGTAGGTGTCAACTTATTCAAGTCAAGTCTACGATATAAAGAGAGAGGCACAACACTAACACCGGCTCCAAGATCACATAAAGCAGTTTTAACATAGTTTCTTTTAATGGAGCATGGTATAGTAGGTACTCCTGGATCTCCAAGTTTGTTTGGTATTCCACCCTTAAAAGTATAATTAGCAAGCATGGTGGAAATTTCAGCTTCTGGTATCTTTCTTTTATTTGTAACAATATCTTTCATGTACTTAGCATAAGGATTCACTATGAACATATCAGTCAATCGCATATGCAAAGAGATAGGTCTAATCATTTCAGCAAAGCGCTCAAAATCCTCATCATTCTTTTTCTTGGATGGTTTGGGAGGAAAGGCATGGGTTTCTGAACCCAAGGTTCTCTTTCTTTACCATGTTTCCTAGCAACAAAGTCTTTCTTATCATAACGTTGATTCTTTGATTGTGGGTTATCAAGATCAACAGCGGGTTCAATTTCTACATCATTATCATTACTAGGTTGAGCATCATTATGAACATCATCATTAACATTTTCATTAGGTTAATGTTCATTGCCAGATTGTGTTTCAGCATCATACATAGAGATATCATTTGGATTATCAGGTGGTTCAGCAATAGGTTCACTAGAAGTTTGCACAGTTCTATCATTTTTCTTTTTCTTCTTTTTAGAAGAACTAGGTGCATGAAAATTATTTCTCTGAGAATCTTGCTCAAATCTCTTAGGGTGTCCTTCAGGATACAAAGGTTCCTGAGTCATTCTACCAGTTCTAGTAGCCACTTTAAGAGCACAATTATTTTTCTTACTATTCATCTCATCGAGCAATTCCTTTTGAGCTTTAAGTACTTGTTCTACTTGAGTGGTAACTGTCGTGGTTCTAAGTATGACAGTAGAATGGGGTGTAGGAATGTAGAGGCAAGATCCTAGCTATGGAGGAGTTGTACACGCGAGCTTTACGAGTTCAGGCCCTTCTCGGAGGAAGTAACAGCCCTACGTCTCGGAGCCCGGAGGCGGTCGACTGGATTATGCGCGTGTGTGTTACAGGGGGTGCGAACCCTTGTCCCTGAGGAGGGGGTGGCTTATATAGAGTTCGCCAGACCCCTCCCACCCTCAGTTACAAAGGGTTTAAGGTACATAAAGGCAGAGACGTTACTGGTAACTCCTATAATAAAAGCACATAAATGACCATTAAAGCTATGACTTAAATCCCGACCGTTGCAGAGTGAGTGGCTCTTAGTATTCTGGTAGTCAAGTGGTTGTTTGTATGGTCGAGTGTATTCAAGACTGTCGAGTGGAACAAGGCTTTATAGTCGAGTGGACGATGATTTTTCTTCGACTTCTTCTGGTTCTTTAAGGGATGTCCTTGGGGAGGGTATCTTGATCAGATCCATGACCCTACCCTAGGTACATGACTTCATCATTAGCCACTGAATGGATCAGGGTTTGAGTGAGGAAGGAGTTGAGAACACTTCCGACTCATTCTTCGTCCTATGAGTATATCTTGCTCTGGACCAATGGACTGAGGGAATAACATCAACTTCTTTTTCAGTCGCCTTGGTCCATTCTTAGTTTTTGTCGAGTGAACTTTCAAAGTAGAGTTTCGAATGACTATGTGGAGGATGTTTTCCGTCTGACAAGTTGCTCTGCTCTCCGCGGATTTCGTGGGATTCGAATTTTGGGAAGCGCGCCGGACGGGCGAGGCCATGGTAATCGGGACGGATTAGGCAGGTCGCCTCGATCCCCGCGCCACCTTTTTTGTCACGTATCGTGCGCGCGACTGTTGCGGGATTTGTTTAGATCGCCTCGGCCTACAAATCAGTCACTCGGGAATGACCTTATAAAAGACACCGGACCGGGCCTTTGAGCTATGCGCTCTCATTCTCTTCCTTCTTCCTCAGACTTCTCCGTCGCGCCCGCTTCCTTTCTCGGCATCGCAACCTCGCTCGGGCTCGATCCGCCGCCATGGGAAAAGAGAAGACGGTGGCGTTGGAGCGCGCGAAGAAGGCGACCGCGAAGGCGAAGGGCAAGAGGACCAGCCGGGGCGGATCCTCGTCAAGATCCAGCTTGCCGCCGAGTTGGATCCAGGGCGACTGGATCCGCTCGACAATCAGCCAGGACGACCTCGACGACCTGGTGGAGGGTGGACTGATCCCCCACGAATCGGCACGGCTCCCGGGGAACGAGACCGAGCCGCAGCCGCGGGAGGGTGAGTGCGTTCTCCTTGCCATTCACGTCGACCACGGGTTTTCTTTGCCTCCCCATCCTTCCTTTCGTGGCTTTTTGAACTTCTTCGGGGCTCAACTCCACCACTTCACTCCAAACACCATAGTTTATTTGGCTGCCTTTGTGTCAATGTGCGAAAATTTCTTGGGTTGTCGACCGCACTGGGACCTCTTCAAACACATATTCACCTGTCGCTCCTAGTCGGTCAAGAAGGCCAATCCGAGTGATGAGAGGACGCACATGATCCAGATGTGCGGGGGCCTCGGGATCCAGATGAGGAACAAGAGTACCTTCCCAGCGATGATCCTTCCCGACTCGGTCTGGGGCTGGCAGTCGATTTGGTTTTATTGTAAGGACCAGCCGACCCCGGGTCAGTCGACTGGACTTCCCCCCTTTTCCCTAGCTCGAGTGGAGAAGCCCTCCTCCTTGAGGGTGATCCTAGAAGTGAAGGCGCGGGTCAAGGAGTTGGTCGAGCGGGTCGTCCAACTTGTCCGCGATGGAGTGACTGGGATGGACCTGCTGGAGGTCTTTCTCAGTCGACGCATCCAACCGCTTCAGGCCCGTGACCATCTGATGTGGATGTACTCGAGATTCGATCACTCCACTCGGATCCACCCGAAGGACGTTAGTGAAGACACGGTGGAGAAGTGGCTGAGGGGAATCACCAGCAACAAAGACAACCCCCGGGGGTCTAGGAGGGTGATTCCATTCGACCACTCGCGCCAGCCGGAACATGTATGATTCTGCTTTGCCAAGTATCTTCTTGATTCACTTTGTGACACCTTGTTGATGGTCGATTGTATCTCCTTTGCTCGTTGTCCTTTCAGGCCCTCATTGATATGTACTCGATGCCCAATGGAGTGCAGGAGCAAGGCGTCGAGGAAGGAGCGAGCAGGGGCAAGAGCGGCGAGTGGCACTCGGATGCCGAGGAGGACGAGGAGAGCGACGACTCGAGTGATGACGAGGAGGTCGACTCGCCTCCTCGCAAAGAGAGGAGATCCAAGCACGCTCACGACCCGGCGAGCGCCCCGGTCCAGGCGACCGCGCCGACTGGGCAATCTTTGAAGCGCCCCCGGACGTCTTCCCCAGCGCTGATTGAGAAGGCTCTGAAGCAGCTCAAGGTTGTACCGCCTCCTGCGCCAAAAGCATTGAAGGCCACCTCCAAACTATCGAAGGCTCTGCCCAGGATCAAAGTGACCGTCCCCACCATCTCCGGGTAATCATCTGATATGTTCTTTTCGTCGACTCGAGCAACAGAACATAACCGATTGAGTGTGGACATTTGAAGTGCTGCTGCATCAGGAACCTCTTCCTACCAGTACCGATACGAGGAGATGGAAGATGTGGTTACCTCCAACCCAGGTAAAAACTCTTATGATCTTGTTCTTGATTACTTGGCCGATTGAATTCTAGCGGTTTACTTGGGGTCGACTGAACTTCTCTGCAGCTCCACCCAACGTCATTGATCTCCCAAACGACGATGAAGATGTGGCTCCTAGGCCCAGAAAGAACAAAAAGGTAGCGGCTGGCAAGATGTCTCAACAAGGACCAATGACAACACCGACCGTCCGTCAATTTGAAGACGCGGGCGGGGCCTTTGTAACTTTCGATGTACCCTTGTCGAGTGAGCACCCCGCACCGTCGACTGCACCGATGTTTCCTTCAGTCGTCCAATCTCCCGCCCCGGTGCTCCAAGCTGCTGCACCTAGGTCGTCTGCCCCCTTCTTCACCAGCTACCCTGTTCTGGAAAACCAGTCGGATGCGGCTGCGGAAGCCATCCGTCAGGCTGACGTGATGATGGAGCGGATGAAGACGATGCACAAGAATAGCCAGGCTGCCTACGACGCCAGCGCTGCTCTCCGGGCCAATGTCCAAGTAAGTAGACTTTCGACTGACCTTGTTCTATTAGGATATGCTACCCGAAATATCTTCTTCCATACAATCTCCTATTGTTTGCGTCGAATCTGTACACCCACTGGGTGTTTTGTTGTCTTTGGTAGTTGCGCTCTTCCACTCGGTCTGGGCGAGTAGGATCTGAACCTGTGGGGGCACGCTAAGTGCACCCACTAGGTGTAGTCCCCGAGACCGCAGTCGACTGCTGGCAGTCGACTGGGGTCTGAGTTCTTTCTTCCTTTCTTTTCTTTCACTCGACCCGGACGGACCGGTCGAATAAGATCTGAACTGGTGGGGGCACACTAAGTGCACCCACTGGGTGTAGTCCCCGAGACCGCAGTCGACTGCTGGCAGTCGACTGGGGTCTTTTTTTTGACTTGACCCGGGCGGACCGGTCGAGTTGGGTCTGAATCAGCGGGGGCACGCCAAGTGCACCCGCTGGGTGTAGTCCCCGAGACCGCAGTCGACTGCGTGCAGTCGGCTGGGGTCTAAGTGAACTCTTTAAGTTTTATTCACTCGAAAGTAAATAACCTTTGATCTTGTCGATTGACATGTCTTTTGCCTCCTGCAGAAATCTTGTACTCTCATTTCCAAGTTTGCTGAACTTGAGGAGAAGTAGAGGCAACTCAACCTCGACTTGGAGCTGGCCCAACAGAATTTGAAGAAAGCTCAGGATGAAGCTGCTGGTATGGAAGGTAACTGCCTGTCGACTGTCCACGTCGATCGTCTTTTAAAATATTTCTTCGATCTCTTGTTTGATCCGATTGCTTCTTTTGCAGAGAAAATGAAGTTGGCTCTGGAGAGAAAGGACTCGGACCTCGCAGTTGCGCAGAAGGAAGCCCAGGATAAGATTGCCCTTACGGACTAGAAGCTGGCTTCATTTGGAGCGTTGGAAGGGGAGGTGAACAAGCTGAAGTCATGTCTCAATGAGTCTAACCGAGAAGTGAGTCATCTGAAGAAGGATAAAATTGCCCTGAATGAAAAGCTAGAGTCTGCAGTCCACAAGAGGAATGACACGGGAGCTTATCTGAGAACTCTTTCCAAGAAGCTCTATCTTATGCTGGAAGGTACTCCTTTTAAACCGACTGTGTTGATGCTTGCAAATGAATCTTGTCTAGTCAACTCACTAATTTTTTTGATTGCAGAATTCTGTCGAGACTTTGACGAGGAAACCGGAAGTGTCGAGATGGGTCTGGACCCTATCGCTTCTCCAGTTTGCGACGAAACTGCCATGAACGTGCTCCAACTGGAGTCTCGTGTCGCCAGCGTCACAAGTTACCACGCGCGTCTGAAGGTGGCAGTCTCATGAGTCGACTCATTGCTCTGGCCAAGGGCGACGCTTCAAAATGACCTGGAATCTCTGATGGCTTGACTCGAGGAGATCCCTGATCGAGTGCAAGAATGGAAGAAGTCCTCCGCCGGTGTGGTGCTGACGTGGCGTTGTCCTTGGTACGAGTCGACTGCAAGGAGGCTCGTGAAGACAAGCTGGCGGCGATCAAGGTCGCCAACACCAAAAGGCATAACTTCCAATCCTTCGTGGAGACTTTCATCGCTACTGCCACTCGGATCGCGGATGGGATCGACTTGGATGAATTCGTCGAACCTGCCAGCCCTCCTCCTGCCGAGTGAACAAACTTACGAAATTTGAATCTGTCTTAAATTTGCCTCGGAATGCCGAGTGATTGTTGTAACCGTTAAACTCCTTCGGGCTTGATGCTCGAATACTTTTGATTTGTTGCTTGGAACTTTAGGATTTATCTGAATTGCTTTTGGGCATACTTGCGATTACTTTTGGGATCTGCTCCTTTGTGTTTGTGGCGTAGCTCGGAGGAGAAGGTTGCAGTCGACCTACGCTTCGTCGTCCTTGCGGACAAGGATGGAGTGTATGTTGTATTTGTGGCGTAGCTCGGAGAAGAGGGTCGCGGTCGACCTGCACCTCGTCATCCTTGCAGACAAGGATGGAGCGTGTGTTGTATTTGTGGCGTAGCTCGGAGAAGAGGGCCGCGGTCAACCTGCACCTTGTCATCCTTGCAGACAAGGATGGAGTGTACATTGTATTTGTGTCATAGCTCGGAGAAGAGGCCGCGGTCGACCTACACCTGGTCGTCCTTGCGGATTTTATAAACTTAGGCAAGCACTGGACTGCAGCTAAGCTCCCGAGTGGGAGGACAGCTCACCACTCAGTAGGATTTTACAAACTTAGGCGAGTACTGGACTGCAGCTAAGCCTTTGAGTGGAAGGATTGCTCACCACTCGGTAGGATTTTACAAACTTAGGCGAGTACTGGACTGCAGCTAAGCCCCCGAGTGGGAGGATTGCTCTCCACTCGGTAGGATTAGGCGAGTACTGGACTGCAGCTAAGCCCCCGAGTGAGAGGATTGCTCACCACTCGGTAGGATTTTACAAACTTAGGCGAGTACTAGACTGCAGCTAAGTCTCCGAGTGGGAGGATTGCTCACCACTCGGTAGGATTTTACAAACTTAGGCGAGTACTGGACTGCAGTTAAGTCCCTGAGTGGGAGGATTGCTCACCACTCGGTAGGATTTTACAAACTTATGCGAGTACTGGACTGCAGCTAAGCCCCCGAGTGGGAGGATTGCTCTCCACTCGATAGGATTTTACAGACTTAGGCGAGTACTGGACTGCAGTTAAGCCCCCGAGTGGAAGGAGTTCTCACCAATCGGTACGATTTTACAAACTTAGGCGAGTACTGGACTGCAGCTAAGCCCCCGAGTGGGAGGACTGCTCACCACTCGGTAGGATTTTACAAACTTGGGCGAGTACCGGACTGCAGCTAAGCCTCCGAGTGGGAGGACTGCTCTCCACTCGGTAGGATTTTACAGACTTAGGCGAGTACTGGACTACAGCTAAGCCCCCGAGTGGGAGGATTGCTCACCACTCGGTAGGATTTTACAAACTTAGGCGAGTACTGGACTGCAGCTAAGCCCCCGAATGGGAGGATTGCTCACCACTCGGTAGGATTTTACAAACTTAGGCGAGTACTGGACTGCAGCTAAGCCCCCGAGTGGGAGGATTTCTCTCCACTCGGTAGGATTTTCTTTCGAGCTTAGGCGAAACGGATTCGCGGCTAAGCCTCCCGAGTGAGAGGATTGCTCTCCATTAGGTAGGATTTTATAATCTTAGGCGAGTACTGGACTGCAGCTAAGCCCCCGAGTGGGAGGATTGCTCTCCACTCGGTAGGATTTTGTTTCGAGCTTAGGCAAAATGGATTCGCGGCTAAGCCCACCCACTGGGGGATTTCGGAGGTAAATAAAAACAACAACAATCATGCAAGAAGACCGAAAAGCTCTTGTCTTTGACGAACAAATTACAAAGGTACTTCTTATTACATTTTATTCGAACGAGTGCTTAAGTATAAAAGGGGCGAAGCAGCTCCGCGTTCCAAGCCCATGGCTCGTCCTTCTGATGCTCAACGCTGTAAAGATGGTATGCTCCATTGTGGAGAACTTTGGTGACGATGAAGGGGCCTTCCCAAGCCGGGGCGAGCTTGTGTGGTTTCTGTTGATCCACTCGAAGAACCTGGTCTCCTTCTTGAAAGGTTCGACCCCTCACGTTTCTAGCGTGGAGTCGACGCAAGTCTTGCTGATAAATGGTCGACCGGATCAAGGCCATCTCTCTTTCCTCCTCTAAGAGGTCGACTGAATCCTGTCGGGCCTGCTCTACTTCCTCTTCGGAGAGGAGCTCGACTCGGGGTGCATTGTGGAGCAGGTCACTTGGCAGAACAGCTTCGGCTCCATAGACCAAAAAGAAAGGAGTTCGTCCAGTCGATCGATTGGGAGTTGTCCTCAAACCCTAAAGAACTGACGGAAGTTCATCGACCCAAGCGCCTGCTGCATGTTTGAGATCACGCATCAGTCGGGATTTCAGTCCTTTGATAATTAGGCCATTCGCTCTTTCCGCTTGTCCGTTCGACTGCGGGTGAGCGACTGAAGCATAGTCGACTCGTGTGCCTTGAGAAGCGCAGAAAGCTCTAAACTCATCAGAATCGAAGTTCGACCCGTTGTCAGTGATGATGCTATGTGGAACTCCATATCTGAATGTCAATTCTCTGATAAAACTGACAGCAGTGCTGGCTTCAAGACTCTTGATAGGTTTAGCTTCGATCCATTTGGTAAACTTGTCGACTGCCACGAGCACATGAGTGAAGCCGCTCCTACCAGTTCTCAGTGACCCAACCATATACAATCCCCAAACAGCAAAGGGCCAGACGAGGGGAATGATCTTCAGGGCTGACGCTGGCTTGTGAGACATGTCCGAGTAAAACTGACAGCCTTCACATCTGTCGACTATATCTTTCGCCATTTCATTTGCTCGTGGCCAATAGAATTCGGCTCGGTATGCTTTAGCCACGATGGCCCGAGAGGACGCATGGTGACCACAGGTCCCCGAGTGGATGTCGTTGAGGATCATTCGACTTTCTTCTGGCGTTATGCATCTCTGACCGACTCCAGTCACGCTTTCCCTGAACAATTGTCCTCTTATCACAGTAAAGGCCTTGGATCGACAGACGATCTGCCGAGCCTCTTCTTCGTCCTCTGGGAGTTCCTTTCTGAGGATGTACGCAATGTACGGCACTGTCCAGTCGGGAGTGATGACTAGAACCTCCATGATTAGGTCAACCATGGCTGGGACCTCGACTTCAGTCAGATCTGTGGCGCTCTTAGGCTGCGGGGGCTCTTCAGTAAAAGGATCTTCTTGAACTGTCGATGTGTGAATATGTTCCAAAAACACATTGCTGGGAATGGCTTCTCTCTTGGAACCTATCTTTGCCAAGTCATCGGCTGCTTGATTTTTCAGACGGGGTATGTGATGGAGCTCTAACCCCTCAAACTTCTTTTCCAACTTCCTCACCGCATTGCAGTAACCAGTCATGGCTGGGCTTCTAACGTCCCATTCTTTCATCACTTGATTGACCACCAAATCTGAGTCGCCGTAAACCATAAGGCGACGGACGCCGAGTGAAATGGCCATGCGTAACCCATATAGGAGTGCTTCATATTCTGCTTCGTTATTGGAGGAATCGAAGTGAATCTGGAGGACGTATCTGAGCTTGTCTCCTCGGGGGGATACCAGTACCACCCCAGCACCAGAACCATTCAGCATTTTGGACCCATCAAAGAACATGGTCCAGTGCTCCGAGTGAACTTGAGTCGGCAGTTGCTGTTCAATCCACTCGGCGAGGAAATCTGCTATTGCTTGGGACTTGATAGCTTTCTTTGCCTCAAACTTGACATCTAAGGGAAGGAGTTCAATCGCCCACTTTGCCACTGTAACAATTGCATCTCTGTTGTGCAAAATCTCCGACAATGGAGCGTCGCTGATGACTGTAACAGAGTGATCAGAGAAATAGTGTGCAACCTTCTTCGTGGTCATGTAAATCCCATAAACAAGCTTATGATAGTGTGGATATCTCTGTTTTGACGGAGTCAGAACTTCAGAAATATAATAAACCGGGCGCTGAACTTTATAAGCTTTTCCCTCTTCTTCCCGCTCGACCGTAAGTACTGTACTGACGACTTGTCCAGTGGCTGCTATATAAAGCAGTAAAGGCTCTTTGCTGATTGGGGCAGCAAGCACCGGCTGGGTGGAAAGCAGGGCTTTTAGCTCTGGAAATGCTGCATCAGCTTCAGGAGTCCACTCGAACTTATCTGATTTCTTCATCAGTCGGTAAAGAGGCAGTGCCTTTTCACCGAGGCGAGAAATGAATCGACTTAGGGCGGCCAAACAACCAGTAAGCTTCTGGACATCGTGCACACGCACAGGGCATTTCATCCGGAGTATAGCACCCACTTTCTCTGGGTTAGCATCGATCCCTCGTTCGGAAACGAGAAAACCGAGTAATTTTCCGCCCGGAACTCCAAACGTGCACTTTGATGGATTAAGCTTGATATCATACCTTCTGAGGTTGGCAAAAGTTTCACCAATGTCAGCAAGTAGGTCGGAACCTTTACATGACTTGACCACAATATCATCCATGTATGCTTCCACATTCCGACTGATCTGAGTGAGCAGGCACTTCTGAATCATCCGCATGAATGTGGCTCCAGCGTTCTTCAAACCGAATGGCATAGTAACATAACAGAAGCACCCAAATGGGGTGATGAAAGCTGTTTTTATCTCGTCGGGTCCGTACAGACGGATCTGGTGGTACCCGGAGTAGGCGTCCAAAAAGGACAAACGCTCGCACCCCGCAGTCGAGTCGACTATCTGGTCGATGCGAGGGAGAGGAAAGTGATCTTTCGGGCAGGCCCGATTGATATGTTTGAAGTCGATGCACATGCGAAGTGAGTCGTCCTTCTTTGGGACCATGACAACATTGGCTAACCACTCGGAGTGGTAAATCTCACGGATAAACTCAGCTGCCAAAAGCCGAGCCACCTCTTCACCGATTGCCTTCCTCTTCTGTACGGCGGACCGTCGAAGATGTTCTTTGACTGGTTTCACTTTTGGGTCGACTCGCAAACGTGCTCAGCCAGTCCCCTGGGAACACCTGGCATGTCCGAAGGTTTCCATGCAAAGATGTCCCAGTTCTCACGGAGGAACTGGGTGAGCGCTTCTTCCTATTTGGAGTCGAGTGTCGTTGAAATGTGAGTCGGAGCAGCATTGGGATCCGTCGGGTGAATGTGAATCGACTTTGTTTCGCCAGACGACTGGAATGCTGAATCCGTGGCGGGCTTCTTGGCTCGCAACAAATCACTCGGATCTGCATTTTTTTGATATTCTTGCAATTCTACTACGGCCATCTGTGCATCGGCGATCTTTGAGCCCTTCTGGAAGCACTCTTCCGCCTTCTTCCGACTACCAGTGATAGTGATCACCCCTTTGGGACCAGGCATCTTCAATTTGAGGTACACGTAACATGGTCGAGCCATAAAACGTGCATAAGCTGGCCTGCCCAGAATAGCATGATAGGCACTCTGGAAATCCACAACTTCAAATGTCAACTTTTCTTTGCGGTAATTCTTGGAATCACCGAAAACCACGTCGAGAGCAATCTGGCCGAGTGATGCAGCCTTCTTGCCAGGAATGACCCCATGGAAACTCATATTACTTTCACTGAGTCTGGACATCGGAATGCCCATTCCTTTCAACGTCTCTGCATACAGTATATTCAGGCCACTGCCACCATCCATCAGAACCTTAGTCAGTCGGGTGCCTTCGACTACTGGGTCGACCACCAACGCTTGCCTCCCAGGGGTGGCTATGTGCGCTGGGTGATCGGACTGGTCGAATGTAATGGCAGTCTGGGACCACTTCAAATAACTGGGTGTCACCGGAGCGACCATGTTCACTTCTCTGTTGATGACTTTCAATCGACTTTTACTCTCAACGTCAGCGAAAATCATCAGAGTGGAATTCACGTGGGGATAACCATCATCATCCTCTTCCTCATCCTCAACCTTGTCTGCTTCTTTCTCCTTTTCCTTGGGTTGTTTCTCTCGGAATTGTTGGATTAGGAGTCGACATTGCCGAGTGGTATGCTTCGGGTAAATGAAATTACCCTCTTCATCTTTTTTGGTGTGGATGTGGCATGGCTAATCCAGCACATCATTTCCATCTTGATCTTTTACTTTCTTGGGGTTCCACGGCCCTTGGGCTTCCCCTTGAACTTTCCTTGAGTCACGGCTAAGGCTTCACCAGGAGCGGCTGGCTCGGCTTTGCGCTTCTGCTTCCGACTAGAGTTTCCTCCTCCGGTTTCATGGGCGACTGTTTTGTGCTTGCCACTCCGGAGTCGGTCTTCTTCTTCACCGTTGGCATACTTGGTGGCAATTTCCATCATCCGAGTCAGAGTCATATCTCCTGTCCGACCGAATTTCAGATTCAACTCCCGATACTTCACGCCTTCTTTAAAGGCACAAATTGCCTGATGATCAGACACATTTTCCACCGTGTGATGCAATGTGATCCATCTCTGGATATAATCCCTCAAAGTCACATTCGGTTTCTGAACGCAACACTGTAATTCTGTCAACCCTGCCGGCCGTTTGCAAGTACCTTCGAATATTCTGACAAATACTCAGGAAAGCTCTTCCCAAGTGTAAATACTACTAGGTGCTAACTGATTCAGCCATGCTCTAGCCGAGCCCTCCAGCATCAGAGGAAGGTGTTTCATGGCCACTTCATCATTGCCGCCACCAATCTGGACAGCCACTCGGTAGTCTTCAAGCCAAGTATCAGGCTTGGACTCACCAGTGAACTTACTGACTCAAGTCGCCAACCTGAAGTTGGGGGGAATCACTGCAGCCCTGATGACTCTGCTGAAGCACTCCGGACCTGAGACATGCACCCTGCTGCTGGTTGGTAGATCTCTGTCGTGACCCTCTCGGTGAGCTCTGTTCCTGTCGACCAAGCCCTGAACGAGAATAGATCTCGCATCGAAGCCCAGCTCTCTGGGGTCGACTGGAATCCCTCACCCCATACTGTGAGGGCGTCTGTCATCATGTTGTCGAGGCACATACGACCCACTCCTTGGGGTGGTGTGGGCACTCGACGACGATCATCGCGATCAACTCGGTGATCATACTGCTCACGGTTTCTATACTGATCTCGTCGGTCTCCATGTCCCTCATGCCTCGGGGGCGATCCTGGGCTGTGAGCCGACTGAACTATGTTTGCAACCATGGACCTGCTATGGATCCTATTCCGCGACTGAGATACTACTGTATTCTTCTCTCCTGCCGCACGGAGCAAAGCTCGGATCTGCACCAGACCTTGACCAGCTTCTGACTGGGAAGGTCGGATCGACTCCGCTATTCGGGCTGCAGCTACGAGATTCTGGATCGGAGTTCGGTATACCTGAGTCAGAGGCGGAAAGAGTTGACGTCGACTGGATTCAGGAGCACGCTGTCGAGCACGCTCATCGAGTGCGCGCTGGAGATTCTCCAGTCGAGTGCGCTCAGCCAAGTTGGCCAGGTGTGCCTCCTCCAAGGCCTGGGCCTCAGGGGTTTCTCCAACGATAGGAGTGTGAAGTGCATCCATGTTCCGGCGGCGAAGTTCTTCTCTCCGCTGTTAGGAGAGGGGTTCGGGGCGGTACTCTTCATGAATACGCGACGGATCGCCGCCCCCGTCGCCTCCGTCTTCATGGGTGAAGCCAGGAGGACTACGCGGTCCATTGACCATCAAAACTTTTGCCGCGGGGTCGCTGCTATCGCACTCGGATGCAGTCTCTACGGAGCCAGTCGACAGATCGAACATGCCGTAGAGGGTTTCGTCAGGCTCGATTGCCGCGACTTGAGGGGTGACCGACTGGCGAGCCACCGCATGCTTCACCCACCGTTGAAGCCTCGATCGACCGGAACGTTTGCTCCGGCAGGCCGCAGGGAGGGGGAAGCCATAGGAGCCGACCGATAATGGGTCGACGGCTACCGCAGGAGGACGCCGCAGACACACGCGCGAAAGTGCGTTGCCCCGCGGACGGGGAGTGCATCGACGTCGAGTGGAGCCTCCTGAAGCCAAGCAGAGTCGTCGGCGACAAACACGAGCGCGCCGAGACAGATCTCGCGGCCCTCAGCCAAACCTCCGCCTAAAACCATGATGAAGGGGATCAGAAAAATTGCAACTTCTCCAAAAAGTCGCTAAGACACCTGCCCCAAGGTGGGCGCTAACTGTCGTGGTTCTAAGTATGACAGTAGAATGGGGGTAGGAATGTAGAGGCAAGATCCTAGCTATGGAGGAGTTGTACACGCGAGTTTTACGAGTTTAGGCCCTTCTCAGAGGAAGTAATAGCCCTACGTCACAGAGCCCGGAGGCGGTCGACTAGATTATGCGCGTGTGTGTTACAGGGGGTGCGAACCCTTGTCCCTGAGGAGGGGGGTGGCTTATATAGAGTTTGCCAGACCGCTCCCGCCCTCAGTTACAAAGGGTTTAAGGTACATAAAGGCAGAGACGTTACTAGAAACGCTTGTAATAAAAGTACATAAATGACCACTAAAGCTATGACTTAAATCCCGATCGTTGCAGAGTGAGTGGCTCTTAGTCTTCTGGTAGTCGAGTGGTTGTTTGTATGGTCGAGTGTCTTCAAGACTGTCGAGTGGAACATGGCTTTATTCTCGAGTGGACGATGATTTTTCTTCGACCGCTTTTGGTTCTTTAAGGGATGTCCTTGGGGAGGGTATCTTGATCTGATCCATGACCCTACCCTAGGTACATGACTTCATCAGTAACCATAGAAGCATGTTTGCTAACAAGTTTAAGTTCACCTCTAATATTAGCCATATAATCACCCAAGTATTTAATCATATCAACATCTTGTTTTAATTGTCTACCAAAATAAGCATTGAAGTCTTCTTGCTTAAACATAAAATTATCAAACTCATCCAAGCATTGATTAGCAATTTTAGTAGGAGGGATTTCAGCTTTATCATATCTATAGAGAGAATTTACCTTTACTACCTGTGTCGGGTTATCGGGGTCTGGAGGTTCTTCAATAAATAAAGGATTAAGATCATATGTTTCTTCAATAGGCGGTAAATTAAGACCATGTATTTCTTTAATAGGAGGTAAATTCTTAACATCTTCAGCTTTAATACCTTTTTCTTTCATAGACTTCTTTGCCTCTTGCATATCTTCGGGACTGAGAAATAGAACACCTCTCTTCTTCGGAGTTGGTTTAGGAATAGGATCATTAATTGGAGCAGGAGCTGGCTCAGGAGCTAGCTCAGGAGGTGCCCAATTATTTTCATTTGTCAACATATTATTCAATAAGATTTCAGATTCATCCGGTGTTCTTTCCCTGAAAATAGAACCATCACAACTATCCAGGTAATCTCTGGAAGCATCGGTTAGTCCATTGTAAAAGATATCAAGTATTTCATTTTTCTTAAGAGGATGATCAGGCAAACCATTAAGTAACTTGAGAAGCCTCCCCCAAGCTTGTGGGAGACTCTCTTCTTTAATTTGCACAAAGTTGTATATTTCCTTTAAAGCAGCTTGTTTCTTATGAGCAGGGAAATATTTAGCAGAGAAGTAGTAAATCATATCCTGGGGGCTACGCACACAACCAGGATCAAGAGGATTAAACCATATCTTAGCATCACCCTTTAATGAGAATGAACATATTTTGAGGATATAAAAGTAGCGAGATCTCTCATCATTAGTGAACAGGGTGGCTATATCATCTAATTTAGTAAGATGTGCCACAACAGTTTCAGATTCATAGCCATGAAAAGTATCAGATTCAACCAAAGTAATTATATCAGGATCAACAGTGAATTCATAATCCTTATCAGTAACACAGATAGGTGAAGTAGCAAAAGCAGGGTCAGGTCTCATCCTAGCATTTAGAGATTTCTTATTCCATTTAGCTAATAACCTTTTGAGTTCATATCTATCTTTGCAAGCTAAAATAACTAAAGAAGCTTCTTGATCAAATAAATAACCCTCAGGAATAACAAGTGATTCTTCATCATCACTTTCATCATCATAATCAGATTCAATATTTTCAATCTCTCTAGCCCTAGCAAGTCGTTCCTCGAGAAAATCACCAAGTGGCATAGTAGTATCAAGCATAGAAGTAGTTTCATCATAAGTATCATGTATAGCAGAAGTAGCAGCATCAATAACATTCGACATATCAGAGCGAATAGCAGAAGCAGGTTTAGGTGTCGCAAACTTACTCATAACAGAAGGTGAATCAAGTGCAAAGCTACATGACAGTTCCTTACCTCCCCTCGTAGTTGAGGGATAAATCTTGGTTCTTGGATCTTTCAAGTTCTTCATAATGATAAGCATATATAAATCCCAAGTGACTCACAGAATAGAGCTATGCTCCCCGGCAATGGCGCCAGAAATTTGTCTTGATAACCCACAAGTATAGGGGATCGCAACAGCTTTCGAGGGTAGAGTATTCAACCCAAATTTATTGATTCGACACAAGGGGAGACAAAGAATATTCTCAAGTATTAGCAGCTGAGTTGTCAATTCAACCACACCTGGAAACTTAGTATCTGTAGCAGAGTGTTTAGTAGCAAAGTAATACGATAGTGGTGGTAACAGTAACAAAAGAGTAATGAAAGCAAAGTAATATTTTTGGTATTATGTAGTGATTGTAATAATAGCAACATGAAAGTAAATAAGCGTAAACCAGTATATGGAAAGCTCGTAGGCATCAGATCAGTGATGGATAATTATGCCGGATGTGGTTCATCATGTAACAGTCATAACATAGGGTGACACAAAACTAGCTCTAATTCGTCAATGTAATGTAGGCATGTATTCCGAATATAGTCATACATGCTTATGGAAAAGAACTTGCATGACATCTTTTGTCCTACCCTCCCGTGTCAGCGGGGTCCTAATGGAAACTAAGGGATATTAAGGCCTCCTTTTAATAGAGAACCGAAACAAAGCATTAGCACATAGTGAATACATGAACTCCTCAAACTACGGTCATCACCGGTAAGTATCCCAATTATTGTCACTTCGGGGTTAATGGATCATAACACATAATAGGTGACTATAGACTTGCAAGATAGGATCAAGAACTCTCATATATTGATGAAAACATAATAGGTTCAGATATGAAATCATGGCACTCGGGCCCTAGTGATAAGCATTAAGCATAGCAAAGTCATAGCAACATCAATCTCAGAACATGGTGGATACTAGGGATCAAACCCTAACAAAACTAACTCGACTACATGATAAATCTCATCCAACCCATCACCATCCAGCAAGCCTACGATGGAATTACTCACGCACGACGGTGAGCATCATGAAATTGGTGATGGAGGATGGTTGATGATGACGACGGCGACGAATCACCCTCTTCGGAGCCCCGAACTGACTCCAGATCAGCCCTCCCGAGAGGTTTTAGGGCTTGGCGGCGGCTCCGTATCGTAAAACACGATGAAATTTTCTCCCCTATTTTTTCTCCCCGAAAGCAGTTATATAGAGTTGGAGTTGGAGTCGGGAGGTCTCCAAGGGGCCCACGAGGTAGGGGGCACGCCCTAGGGGGGGGGGGTGCGCCCCCACCCTCGTGGAAAGGGTGTGGGCCCCCTGGTCTTCATCTTTGGCGAGGATTTTTTATTATTTATTGTAAGATATTCCGTGGAGTTTCAGGTCATTCAGAGAACTTTTGTTTTCTGCACATAAAACAACGTCATGGCAATTCTGCTGAAAACAACGTCAGTCTGGGTTAGTTCCATTCAAATCATACAAGTTAGAGTCCAAAACAAGGGCAAAAGTGTTTGGAAAAGTAGATACGATGGAGACGTATCACATAACATCCCCAAGCTTGGGACAAACATTAATTGCAGCAAATATATTCTAAAACATGTCATTCTCATCAAACATAGCATCCCCAAGGTTGGGCCTTTTCATAGCATAAGCATAATCACTCTCATCATTAATAGTATGGATAGCACCAATAGTATAGCAATTATCATCATCACAATGAGTAATAGGGGCAACATCATTTGGGAGGGATACCTTTTCACCTTTACTTCTCCGTCTTTTCTTTTTCTTCTTCACATCATGTGTGGGTTCAATCCTCTTTTTGGAGCTCCTTATTGATGAGATTGGTTGAATAGAAGGCTCCTCCTCGTTACCTGATTCATCATAAGAAATAATAGGAGGATATTGGGAAGCCTCTTCCCTTTCATTAGTATTCTCTTCATCCTCTATTTGTTTTCTTTTCTTATGTCATTGGCAATATAAGGATTTTCAATGCAATTCACCGCACAATACATAAAAATTTCTTCTATATCAATATCGAGGAATTTCTCAAGGTTATATTCTGGAATATGCTTAGTTATACGTTTCATTTATTCATATCCAAAAAGAAAACTAAGTTCATTATGATGTGCAAGGGAAATCAAATCATCACAATTTTTGGACACGATATGATCATGAAACAATTTTCATTGGAGATTTAAATGACCATGTTCATTGCAGAGTTCACAAGTATGGCGAAGAAATTTTAAATTTTCAACACAAACATCTAGCCTCTCTTGCAACCATTTGGTTTCTAAATAATTATGCCTCTTGCAAAATCTATCTTCCCTATTTGGTGTGTACTTGCAAGCTCTATGTATTCCACAAAAGTTGACATGCTTATAAGAGACATTTTCATCCTGACTAGTACAATCATCATTAGTACTATGGATATTCAAGGAGTTCATACTAACAACATTGCAATCATGCTCATCATTCAAAGATTTAGTGCCAAACATCTTAGAGACTTCTTCTAGCACTTAAGCACAATTTTCCTTTCCATCATTCTCATGAAAGATATTAAAAAGATGAAGCATATGAGGCAAACTAAATTCCATTTTTTTGTAATTTTCTTTTATAAAGTAAACTAGTGATAAAACAAGAAACTAAAAGATTTGATTGCAAGATCTAAAGATATACCTTCAAGCACTCACCTCCCCGGCAATGGTGCCAGAAAAGAGCTTGATGTCTACTACACAACCTTCTTCTTCTAGACGTTGTTGGGCCTCCAAGTGTAGAGGTTTGTAGGACAGTAGCAAATTTCCCTAAGTGGACGACCTAAGGTTTATCAATCCGTGGGAGGCGTACGATGAATATGGTCTCTCTCAAACAACCCCGCAACCAAATAACAAAGAGTCTCTTGTGTCCCTAACACACCCAATACAATGGTAAATTGTATAGGTGCACTAGTTCAGCGAAGAGATAGTGATACAAGTGCAATATGGATGGTAGATATATGTTTTTGTAATCTGAAAATATAAAAACAGCAAGGTAACTAATAATAAAAGTGAGCAAAAACGGTATTGCAATGCGTTGAAACAAGGCCTAGGGTTCATACTTTCACTAGTGCAAGTTCTCTCAACAATAATAACACAATTGGATCATATAACTATCCCTCAACATGCAACAAAGAGTCACTCCAAAGTCACTAATAGCGGAGAACAAATGAAGAGATTATTGTTGGGTACGAAACCACCTCAAAGTTATTCTTTCGGATCGATCTATTCAAGAGTTCGTACTAGAATAACACCTTAAGACACAAATCAACCAAAACCCTAATGTCACCTAGATACTCCAATGTCACCTCAAGTATCCGTGGGTATGATTATACGATATGTATCAAACAATCTCAGATCATCCATTCAGCCAACACAAAGTACTTCAAAGAGTGCCCCAAAGTTTCTACCAGAGAGTCAAGACAAAAACGTGTGCCAACCCCTATGCATAAGTTGACAAGCGGAACCCGCAAGTTGATCACCAAAACATACATAAAGTGGATCACGTGATATCCCATTGTCACCACAGATAAGCACATGCAAGACACACATCAAGTGTTCTCAAATCCTTAAAGACTCAATCCGATAAGATAACTTCAAAGGGAAAACTCAATCCATTACAAGAGAGTAGAGGGGGAGAAACATCATAAGATCCAACTATAATAGCAAAGCTCGTGATACATCAAGATCATACCACCTTAAGAACACGAGAGAGAGAGAGAGAGATCAAACACATAGCTACTTGTACATACCCTCATCCCCGAGGGTGAACTACTCCCTCCTCGTCATGGAGAGCGCCGGGATGATGAAGATGGCCACTGGAGGGGGATTCCCCCCTCCGGCAGGGTGCCGGAACGGGTCTAGATTGGTTTTCGGTGGCTATGGAGGCTTTTGGAGGCGGAACTCCTGATCTATTCTCCTCTTTGATGTTTTTAGTGTATATGGGCATATATAGGAAAAAGAAGTCGGTCAGGGGAGCCACGAGGGGCCCACAAGGGTGGGGGGCGCGCCCAAGGGGGTAGGGCGCGCCTCCCTGCCTTGTGGCTTCCTTGAAGCTTTCCTGACGTCTACTCCAAGTCTCCTGGATTGCTTCCGTTCCAAAAATAACTCTCCCGAAGGTTTCATTCCGTTTGGACTCCATTTGATATTCCTTTTCATCGAAACACTGAAATAGGCAAGAAGTCAGCAATTTGGGATGGGCCTCTAGTTAATAGGTTAGTCCCAAAAATAATATAAAAGTGTTTAGTAAAGCCCATAAACATCCAAAAGAGATAATATAATAGCATGAATACTTCATAAATTATAGATACGTTCGAGACGTATCAGGCTAGAACTCGCCGCACAACATGACCGATGGCGCGCCGCAGAGCAAGCTAGGCGCGTCCGTGCCGATAGGCTGCGGCTCGCCTCACGGCGAGACCGTTGGAGAGCCGCAGAGCGAGAGGCACGGCGCACCGCACAACAAGAGCGGATCAAGTGGCGCTTGCCTGCTGTCGACACGACGTCGCATCTAGGTACACGTCCCGTCAGTACCCCCATTCCTCACTAGGAGTGGGCAGAGGCCCTCAGCATCGTACTTGCACCAGAGGTCGGCCGCGCTGCACTTGCACCGGACGCCCGCCGCGCCATTCGCATGGGTGCCGCCGTTCACCTTGTCCGCAGCCTGCTGGATGCCAACGCACTGGTCCGTAGGCTCGACCGCCTCCTTGGCCCAGGTGTCCACCTGGGCGCAGTAGAGGAACATGGCCGTCGCATCCTCGAGCTGGTGATCTCCGATGAAATAGCCAACTTAGAGCTCTAGATCGCGCTCCAGATGTACCGCAAGCGTGTCGACCGCTTGGACGAACGCCTGCACGAGTTCAGGCAAAGCCAAGAGCTACCCTAGGCAAGGGTTGTTGGTCATGGTCTCATGGACACGTTTTATTTTGAAAAGTCATTTCGACGTGGATAGCTATGTATTCACAACAATCATAGTATTGCTCTATTTATTGCTCTGTTTCAAGGTGTGTACTCTGTTTTCCATTCTTATATGATCTGTTTCAATGTGTGTATATATGCTTTCCATTCTGTATATGTGGATGATAACAGCTAGATTCAAATTAGTATACAAAAACAGATAGAAAATGGAATTCATAATATATATATTAATTGTTCATTAGATCATCACAGAATATATATATGTGTATATATATATAATATCATCACATATATGTGATGATACTTAACTACTAGGTACAATGCATAAAATTGAAAATGATCAATACTAAAACTAATAATCCCTCCCGGGGCCAGTATTCCGGCAGCCCCTCGCCAGTAGCTCCCTGGTGCGCGGCGTCTTCCCTGTGCGGAGGCAGTACTCCGACTCCTCCGCCTCGCAGCGCTTGATGTACCGATCTACCTCTTGTCGGCGGACGTTCGCGGCCGATCTTGCCATTTTGTTGGGCGCCTACCGGAGCTCCTCGTCGGTGGCACGCTGGAGCTTATCGGGCCACCTCCACGCAGCGACGAGGCTACCAGCTCCTATGACCTTCCTTGCGAAGTACCCGTCTTCGTACACTTCCTCGGCACGACGACGCGCCCGCCCCCAAAGCCCCGCCGCCTCCTTTTTCCAGGAGGCATCACGAGCTTCACAGGCCGCCTGGTACATGGCTTCCTCCTCCACCATCTCCTTCTTGAATGCCACTTGCCTAGCTTTCTCAGCCGGCAGCAGTGACTTCCACATAAAAAGATTGTACTAGCACCAAAACCAATCCAAAGTTGGGGGGTCCAGCGCAACCTCGTCAGGTGGTGCGTAGGGGTCCTTGTTGTTGCTAATCGAGTGAGCGTCCTCGGGGGTGGCGACTCCTCATTGGCGCGTGGGCAGACCGGCGGCGCCATGGCAGAGATTTGAGAGAGAGAGTGAGAGAGAGAGAGAGAGCGAGGGGAGGATGTAGATGAGAATGCAGGCGGGACGATGTGAGCAAGGTAATATTTATTGGCGGCCGGAATATAGATCGACGGGGACAGTAGAAACATCGGTCGCTGGAATTTATGAGTATTGTAGTATGAATTACACATGATTCCTACAGCAAAATCCGTGTGTGAACATAATAGCCAAAATCCGTGTGTGAACATAGTAGCTGACGATTTCCAATGCAGAACCGTGTCTGATTAATGATCCCCGCCATTCACCTACCAAACCTCGAGCCGTGAGATAGACTGCCAATCATGTGGGGGCTGGTTGTCTTGCCAGATCTTTACATTTTCTTTTTTGAACACCAGATATTTACATCGTCTGATGATTTTTTAATTCACACACAAGTACACAAAAATATAATTTTCAAACCCTTTTGGTTAGGCATTGCATGTAGATGTAGTTCAAATTTGAATAACGGTCATTAGATGGTTAGAAAATCACTTAAATGTCTTTAAAAGATCAAATGACGCCTGCAAATTTCCAAATTTTCACATGACAGTTGTATTAGTGCATGTTAAACATAAGAAAAAAATTGAAGGCTGTAAGAGGAAGCTATCTCCCGTCCGTTAGCAAACATGCATTGTTCCCTCTTAGAACCATGAACCTTCTAGTGAGTTGCT
Source organism: Triticum aestivum (assembly GCF_018294505.1). NCBI lineage: Eukaryota > Viridiplantae > Streptophyta > Magnoliopsida > Poales > Poaceae > Triticum > Triticum aestivum. The sequence goes on from NC_057812.1 coordinate 318,540,246, forward strand.
TCGGTTTGTGAGGGGTGTGTGCCCAAACTTTCGTAAAACAGGCCAATTTTTTTACCACGTCATCTTGGTGGCATGACATTAAAACAAGCAAGGTTTCATGTTTTTTGATCATTTTTTAATTTTTTGAAATTAAAATGCCATGGCATGCACTCCATGCATGTGCACATGCCTTGACACCAATATGTTTGAAATTTCCTTATAATTTACTGCACATGGAATTAATTCGCACACAAGTACACAAAAATATGATTTTTCAAACCGTTTTGGTTAGGCGTTGCATGTAGATGTAGTTCAAATTTGAATTATGGTCATTAAATGGTTAGAAAATCACTTAAATGTCTTTAGAAGGTCAAATGGCCGCTGAAATTTACCAAATTTTCACATGACAGTTGCACGTTAAACATAGGAAAAAATTTGAAGGCCGTAAGAGGAAGCTATCTCCCGTTCGTCATCAAACACACATTGTCCCTCTTGGAACCACGAACCTTCTAGCGAGTTGCTCCGGTTTGTGAGGGGCGTGTGTCCAAACGTTCGTCAAACATGCCAATTTCTTTACCACATCATCTTGGTGGCATGACATTACATCAACCAAGGTTTCATGTGTTTCTGATCATTTTTTTTATTTCTTTGAATTAAAATGCCATGTCACTCCATGCATATGTATGCATGTGTCCATGTCGTGAGACCAATATGTTTGAAAATTCGTTCTAATTTACTCCACATGGAATTATCTTGCACACAAGTACACATATATGATTTTTCAAATTGTTTTGGTTAGGGTTGCATGTAGATGTAGTTCAAATTTGAATTACGGTCATCAAATGGTTAGAAAATCACTTAAATGTCTTTAAAAGGTTAAATGACCCCTCGAATTTTCCAAAATTTCACATTACAGTTGTAGTAGTGCACGTTAGACATAGAAAAAAATTTCAAGACCGTAAGAGGAAGCTATCTCCCGTTCGTCATCAAACATGCATTGTTCCCTCTTGGAACCACGAACCTTCTAGCGAGTTGCTCTGGTTTGGGAGGGGTGTGTCTCCAAACTTTCGTCAAACATGCCAATTTCTTTACCACATCATCTTGGTGGACGACATTAAATCAAGCAAGGTTTCATGTTTTTCTGATCATTTTTTTATTTTTTGGAATTAAAATGCCATGGCATGCACTCCATGCATGTTCCCATGCCTTGACACCAATATGTTTGAAAATTCCTTCTAATTTACTGCACATGGAATTAACTCGCGCACAAGTACACAAAAATATGATTTTTCAAACCGTTATGGTTAGGCGTTGCATGTAGATGTAGTTCAAATTTGAATTACGGTCATTAATTGGTTAGAAAATCACTTAAATGTCTTTAAAAGGTCAAATGACCCCTGAAATTTACCAAATTTTCACGTGACAGTTGTATTAGTGCATGCTAAACATAGGAAAAAATTTGAAGGCCGTAAGAGGAAGCTATCTCCTGTTCGTCATCAAACATGCATTATTCCCTCTTGGAACCACGAACCTTCTAGCGAGTTGCTCTGGTTTGTGAGGGGTGTGTGCCCAAACATTCGTCAAACATGCCAATTTCTTTACCACATCATCTTGGTGGCATGACATTACATCAACCAAGCTTTCATGTGTTTCTGATCATTTTTCTATTTTTTTTGAATTAAAATGCCATGTCAATCCATGCATACGTATGCATGTGTCCATGTCGTGAGACCAATATGTTTGAAAATTCCTTCTAATTTACTACACATGGAATTAACTAACACACAAGTACAAAGATATGATTTTTCAAACCGTTTTGGTTAGGCGTTGCATGTAGATGTAGTTCAAATTTGAATTACGGTCATTAAATGGTTAGAAAATCACTTAAATGTGTTTAAAAGGTCAAATGACCCCTAGAATTTTCCAAAATTTCACATTACAGTTTTAGTAGTGGATGTTAGACGTAGAAAAAATTTGAAGGCCGTAAGAGGAAGCTATCTCCCGTTCGTCATCAAACATGCATTGTTCCCTCTCGGAACCACGAACCTTCTAGCGAGTTGCTCTGGTTTGTGAGGGGTGTGTGTCCAAAATTTCATCAAACATGCCAATTTATTTACAACATCATTTTGGTGGATGACATTAAATCAAGCAAGGTTTCATGTTTTTCTGATCATATTTTTTATTTTTTGGAATTAAAATGCCATGGCATGCACTCCATGCATGTGCCCATGCCTTGAAACCAATATGTTTGAAAATTCCTTCTAATTTACTACACATGGAATTAACTCGTGCACAAGTACACAAAAATATGATTTTTCAAACCGTTATGGTTAGGCGTTGCATGTAGATGTAGTTCAAATTTGAATTACGGTCATTAAATGGTTAGAAAATCACTTAAATGTCTTTGAAAGGTCAAATGACCCCTGAAATTTACCAATTTTTCACATGACAGTTGTATTAGTGCACGTTAAACGTAGGAAAAAAATTGAAGGCCATAAGAGGAAGCTATCTCCTGTTCGTCATCAAACATGCATTGTTCCCTCTCTAAACCACGAACCTTCTAGCGAGTTGCTCCGGTTTGTGAGGGGTGCGTGTCCAAACATTCGTCAAACATGCCAATTTCTTTACCACATCATCTTGGTGGCATGACATTACATCAACCAAGCTTTCATGTGTTTCTGATCATTTTTCTATTTTTTTGAATTAAAATGCCATGTCACTCCATGCATATGTATGCATGTGTCCATGTCGTGAGACCAATATGTTCGAAAATTCATTCTAATTTACTTCACATGGTATTTACTGCGGCCCACGGCGTGGCTCTACGAGCGGGCCTGTACGGCCCATCTTCACCAACAAAGACTCAAGACCCTCACGGGGGACCAAGCCTCATGAGGCGGACGACACAAGACCTCCTCAGGAGCGGCTTCATCAGGCTAGCTCGCGAGGGGTAGAGAGTTCAAGGCCAGGCAAACCTCGCGAGGTTCCAGTGACGTGAGCCATGACAACCAAGGCCAGGCGGGCTTCAGTGCGCATAGTGTCCTTATTTCCTCTTCGGTGCTAAGGAAGCAGGCGCAGGCGCGGAGTACCGAGGCATCAATCAAAGGTTTCCATATCAGTGCAACAAGACCAAGACCAGAAGGACGGCAAGACAGAGGTCGCCGTGGATCCCAAGACGACGTCACCACCAGAGCCTTTGACATGCGAAGACTGCTTTTGTCAGCATAAGCTGTACTAGCTGTCCCCCTTCTAATTGGCCGTTGTTGTCTTCCTTCCCGCTCAATATTTGGGGAGAGGACCAGGGCCTCTATAAATAGGACTAGCTACCACAGTAGCTAGGGGGAGGGTAGATAGACCAGTCCAACCAAGAGAGACCAAGACAACCACGAGTTCACCAAGCACAAGAACACCTCTCCTCAGGAGGCTGTTCTTCCCCTTGTACTAATCATCCTCAGCCCAAGAGACAATCCACCACACCACACTGGAGTAGGGTATTACACCACAATGGTGGCGCGAACCAGTATAAATCTTGTGTCCCTTATGTTGTGAGTTTGTCGAGTTAGTTTGTAAGATCTTAGCCGAGCTAGGACGTGGATCGGTAGGGGGGAGATCTTCGCGCGCACCCCAGTGTTCGAACCTTGAGGGTTTTGCCGGAACCCGTGATCCGACATTTGGCGCGCCAGGTAGGGGTGCACCGGAGCTTCTCTCCCACCGGTCGACTCACCAACGCTTTGTGGTTCCGATGTCCGGCGACTCAAGGACCAACGCCGACCGCTGGGCAGCATGGCCGGCCTGGACGGCGCCGCCTGCCGAGGAAGACCTCAACCCGCGCTCCAAGTGGCACGAGCGCCACCAGATACTGCAGGGTGTGGGTGGCGCGGCCAGGCGCCGTCCGCCCACACTCCACGACAGGTGCGAGCTGCTGCAAGGACCGTAAGCCATGCCGCGGCAACGGCACCACACACCGGGGGGAGTAGGCAAACATGCGAGCTACGCTCACGGTGGCACGAGAACTGCTACGGTGCCGGCTGATGGAGAGCGATCGGGATGCGCTACTGGAACGCATCGCCGAGCTACTGGACGCCGCGGCTTCAGGAGCGCCGCCCTTCTGTTCTCTGCTCACACCACAAGCTGCGGCCGGGTCGCGTGGCGGGCCATGCCGCGCCCGCGCGCCTAGGGGCGCACCGCCAGGCTTCATCTACACTGGCGCGACCAACGGAGCTGCACGCCCGCTCGCGCCCGCGCCACCCCTGCTGGGCCTGGGCACGAGCACTTCCACCTATGACCCAGGCGGGATGCAACCCTACCATCCTTGAGGTGGCATGCTAGGTCGGGCGACGTGGAGTGTGGGGCACTATGGCGAGGTCCTCGAGGCGGCGGCCTCGGAGGCCTACGTGCCCCGCATGGTGGACCAGGAGTACGTGCTGGAAGACGACCCTGGCTCATTCCTCGAGCCAGACTGGGAGTAGGAGGCACTAGAAGCTGGTGCCTTTCAGGACCCCTCCGAAAGCCTCACCAACCACGCCAATGACAACTGCTACAGGGTACCACTAATTCCTCAGGAGTAGGCTTACGCTAACCATGGTACGCAGGGGGATCAGGTCGCAGCAGCAGATGGCGGTCCCAGCTCGTCGGCCGCCCTCCCGCCAGGGGGGCACAGTGGGGGCCGCAGGAAGGAAGCCGGGACGAGCACCCCCCCAGCGCCACGCGAAACAAGGTGTCCCCCGGAGGTAGGCCCTCTGCTAGGGAGGTGCTCCAGAGCCTACCCCCGGCAGAGGACCCATGGTCGCCGAGGGCGCCGTTGGCGTCCCCTCTGCCCTCGTTGGTGCCGTCCTTGTCTTCGGTCATCCCAACGGTGGGGGGTGGCACAAGGCGGGCCCTCGTCTGGCGATATGAAGTAAGGCTCGCGCCTATGAAGATTGCCGCCCCTGACAGTCTCACGTAATAACGAGTGGGGTTGTACACGCCCCGGAGTCTTAGGAGTGCCGCCCTCGGGCCTTGGGGGCTCCCTCCCACGTCCTAGTGGCAGCACTTAGCTCCGCACTGGTGAGAGGACTTGAAGACAAGAAGACTAGACTAGGTGCCAGACGCGGCCATTTGCTTTGAATCCCCTTTTTCTGTAGCCTTGCCTTCTGGATTTGGATTTAAGTTGGAGTTGAGTTTTCATTTGATGCGCGTGGGGGTGCCTTTTCTCGTTCGAGCGATTTCCTGTTGTCTGGCTCTTGCCTTATTTTGGAGTTCACGTTTGTTGCTTCCCCCTCATGGGCCCCTCGCGAGCGGGGCTGAGCAAGACGCACACGCGCCGCGTGCATGCCGCGCCCCGTCTAGCGCTCGCTTATCATGTGGCCCCCTCGGGAGTCTTGGTCAGTTCCTCCAGAGTTTCCAACCTCACGAGCCGGTTTAGGCTCGCCCAGGCTAAGGTAAACCGCAACAGCAACTTCTCCCCAGGGCACATGAGTCACGAAGATACATATTGAATTTGACCTGGCAAGATAAAGGCAGTAGCTAGTTTACAAGAGGGGCTTCCCCTCCAAAAATGCTCTTACAACTTCAAGGGCTACGCCCGAGCTTCTGTGTGCAGGACAAATAGCTAGGAAGCACGGGATCAGTCGGACATGTCGCTCGCCGCATCCCCCGAATCGCCCTCAGATGCGTCGCTAGCATCGCCGCCATCATCGCTGGCATCGCTTCCACCATTGATGGCATCACCATCACCTCCACGAGCGCCGCCATCCCCGTCGTCGACCACGTCGCCCGCGTCTGCCGCGACCAGCACCCCATTGTCGTCAAAAGTGAAGGCCCTAACCAGCGCGTCCACATTGTCTTCCATGCATCATGACAGGTCGCCCCGGATGGCCTAGGGTACGGGAGCGATTGCGACATCAAAGTCGAAGTTGGGATCAGCGTTCTGGAGATGGCTGAAGACTCGGGAGAACGCACGTCCGAGCAGGCCACGGGTCATCTCTTCGACAAGTTGGCGGGCCCTCTCGGAACGGCTCTCCAAGTGCATCACCATGTCGGCGAAGAAGCGGAGGTGGCTGGTATAGTCATTCGCATGGGGATGAGGAGCATTCTCATTGCAGATATGGACCAGGGTGGTGTTGGCCCTATTCCTGAGGTCCTGGAGCATGGGGGCGTGCACACGCTCCAACATCCGCCAATGAAGCACTTCTTCCTTGTTCTGCCGCGCGAAGGACTCGGTGTCAGCGAGCCGCTGCCGAAGAGGGGAGCAGCTCGGCGCGGGCAGAAGCCAGCTTAGCCTGCGCCGAGGCAAGGGCGGTTGCGGCGGCCTCCTCACGCCGCTCCACCTCGATCAACCTGGACTTGAGGGCAGCACCCCTACCAGCGGCCGCATCTTCCACGAGCTTCAGCTACAGGTCGTGCCTTCTCTCGAGATCCGTGCGAGCCTCGGCCTCATGATGATTGACCTCCTCCTGGGCCCTGGCCTCGCGCACGCCGATGTCATCCTCCGCCTGAGCAACCTGGCGCTCCCTCATCTCCAGCCGTTCGAGTTCAAGGCTATGCTCCACGGCTTCCAGCGCCAGCGCCTCCTCACGCTTCCGGATCTCTTCCTCCTCGACGGGCATCCCCCTCAATGATGCAAGGGCAGCCCTGCGTGCCTCCACCTACTGATCCAAGATGGCGCTCCAGGCTTGGAGCTCCCACGCGCGCTTATCCACGGCCTCGCGCTGGCGGTCGGCTCCCGAGCCTCATCCAGAGCTCGGGAGCAGGCCTCACGGGAGGCTGCGAGGGAAGCCTTGGCCTTCGCATTATGAAGATCGTGCTGGTGGCGCCCGAGGTTGATGGCCACCTTCAGCTTATGCCGCTCCTCCACCAGCCGAAGACCCTCGGCCATGAGGCGCGCGTCCACATCCACGAGCTATTCACCAAGCCGGTTCATCGAGCCCATCGCCTCCTAAAAGAGCTCGTGGCAAACGATGCTCCTTTCTCGCGCCGACTCGAGCATGCTGCTGACTTCATCCTCCGCCATGGGGACCGCGGATGGGGCCTGAAGTGGCTCGTCCCCTCTTAGCAGGGGGCTGGGGGCTGGCATCCACCCATTTGTGGGATGGGCCTCATGAGGGGCCCGAATGAGTGAAGGCCCGCTACTTGAAGAAGACCCCAGGATCGAAGCCAACCAGTCACCGTCCACGACCAGGGGAGGAACCCTATGCGCGCTTGCTATGCTCCGAGCAAGGCCGCGAAGAAAAGACGACGAGGGTGGGATCCCGAGACACCTGGTCGACGGGCCGGCTTCCCCGGTTGACTCCACACCATGAGCAGAGCACGGGCTTGAAGCGCTCGAGCTTGGCAGGAGAAGCAAGGCGAGAGGAGGCTGCTCCTTAGGAGATCTTGCGGCCTTGGCGGAAGGAATCCTAAAGAGATATCGTCAGGAAGGGAAACAACACGTGGAGAATCACCAAGATAAGGTACTTACTCGTCAACGGCGGTGTACTTCCTCCGCTTTAATGGCCCGAAGGTGCCGCTGCTTGGGGACCCTTTCCTCTTGCGGAGCTCTTCGAAGTCCACACAGAGCCGACCAAAGCGCTGGACGTGGCGGCCAACACGAGGCGCAACAGGAGAAGTGCTCGAAGGGGCAATCTCAGGAGCGCCAAGCCTAGGGGAGCCGTCAGGCCCTGCCTCGCGGCGACCTGTAAAGGTCTCAGGAGCTCCGGTCTCGGGAGACGTGGACTGCATCGCCTCCTCAACCACTTCCCCAGGGCGAGAATCGCGAGTTTTGAGGAGGACGCCTCAGGAGCCCTGGGCCGCATCAGCATCTCGGCACCTTCGCCATCAGCCTCCAGCAGTGCTCACCCCCCTGCATCCACACTTGGGGCGAGCTCAGCGCCAGCAGCAAGAAGAGGAACCACGACGATGGGGTTCTCATGAGGCCCCACAAGGCCGACTGGACGCAGCCCCCACTCATCAAAGACGGGCATATGCTCCGCGAATGTCACCTTGTTCAAGCAGCGGTACAGAAGGCAACTCTTCCTCGGCATGTCATCAGGCAGCGGGACGCCCGTTAGGACCTCGAGCCTCGTTTGCCGCGCGTCGAGAGGGAGCCCGGACTCCTAAAGCCTCATGTGGTCCTTGATGTTGAGCAAGGCCCACATCGGTTGAGAGTGGCGCTGAAGCGGGGCGATCCGGCGCCGGATAAACTCCGTCACCACCATAGGCACAGTCACATCAAGATCCTTGAGCCACCTCAGCCTAAGCCAGACATGGGCAAGGCGCGGATCGGTAAGCCTTTGATGGCACCAACCGGAGCTGGGAATAGCGGGCGCTGACGGAGAAGAGAGGAGGGGGCTGAGCACTCCGACATCAACGAATACCCACTGTGTCCGAAACCTGCTCGTGGATGGAGGGAGCTCAAAGTCAATCCCCGCGCCGGCCATCGCCACCATGGCCTGAAAGCTCAGGCATCTTGAGCTCTGTTGGGGATCAACCAGGTGCAGCAAAAAGAACTGGCGGAGAAGGGCCACTGAAGGGGCAATGCCTATCATGTCCTCGCAAACAAAGGCGAAGAGGGCGACAAGGGTCACTGATTGAGGATCAAGGTGCAACATATGGATCTGGTAATGCGCACGTGCTACCTCTTGAGCACTGCGTTGGTTTTCCCTTGAAGAGGAAAGGGTGATGCAGTAAAGCACCATAAGTATTTCCCTCGGTTTTTGAGAACCAAGGTATCTATCCAGTAGGAGACCACGCACGAGTCACCTCGTACCTACACAAACAAATAAGAACCTCGCAACCAACGCGATAAAGGGGCTGTCAAGCCCTTCATGACCACTTGCAAGAGTGAGATCTGATATATATGATAATAAGATAAGTATTTTTGGTATTTTTATGATATAGATTGAAAGTAAAGATTGCAAAATAAACGGTAATGGAAATAACGGTAGATTAATATGATGGAAGATAGTCCCGGGGGCCATAGGTTTCACTAGTGGCTGCCCTCAAGATAGCATAAGTATTACGGTGGGTGAACAAATTACTGTCGAGCAATTGATAGATAAGCGAATAATTATGAGAATATCTAGGTATGATCATGTATATAGGCATCACATCCGAGACAAGTAGACCAAAACGATTCTGCATCTACTACTATTACTCCACACATCGACCGCTATCCAGCATGCATCTAGAGTATTAAGTTCATAAGAACGGAGTAACGCCTTAAGCAAGATGACATGATGTAGAGGGATAAACGACTGCAATATGATATAAACCACATCTTTTTTTCCTCGATGGAAATAATACAATACGTATCGTTTCCCTTTCTATCACTGGGATCGAGCACCGCAAGATTGAACCCAAAGCTAAGCACTTCTCCCATTGCAAGAAAGATCAATCTAGTAGGCCAAACCAAACTGATAATTCGAAGAGACTTGCAAAGATAAACCAATCATACATAAAATAATTCAGAGAAGATTCAAATATTGTTCATAGATAAAATGGATCATAAACCCACAATTCATCGGATCTCGACAAACACACCGCAAAAAGAAGAGTTACATCGAATAGATCTCCAAGAGAATCGAGGAGAACTTTGTATTGAGATCCAAAGAGAGAGAAGAAGCCATCTAGCTACTAGCTATGTACCCAAAGGTCTAAGGTAAACTACTCACACATCATCGGAGGGGCCATGGAGTTAATGTAGAGGTCCTTCGTGATCAATGCCCATCCGGTGGAGCTCCGGAAAAGGCCCCAAGATGGGATCTCTTGGGTATAGAAGGTTGCGGCGGTGGAAATAGGGTTTCGTGGTGCTCCTAGATGTTTGCAGGGTGTATGGATATATATATGAGGAAGAAATAGGTCAGTGGAGCAACGAGGGGCCCACGAGGGTGGAGGGCGCGCCCAGGGGGGTAGGCGCACCCCCTTCCTCGTGGCCACCTCATTGATTGCTTGACGTCCACTCCAAGTCCCCGGGATCACGTTTGTTCCAAAAATCACATTCCCGAAGGTTTCATTCCGTTTGGACTCCGTTTGATATTCCTTTTCTTCGAAACACTGAAATAGGCAAAAAAACAACAATTTGGGCTGGGCCTCTGGTTAATAGGTTAGTCCCAAAAAATATATAAGTGTAAAAATAAGCCCATTAACATCCAAAATAGGTAATATAATAGCATGGAACAATCAAAAATTATAGATACCTTGGAGACTTATCAGCATCCCCAAGCTTAATTCCTGCTCGTCCTCGAGTAGGTAAATGATAAAAACAGAATTTTTGATGTGGAATGCTTCCAAACATATTTCTCAATGTAATTTTCTTTATTGTGGCATGAATGTTCAGATCCGAAAGATTCAAGATAAAAGTTTAATATTGACATAAAAATAATAATACTTCAAGCATACTAAGTAAGCAATCATGTCATCTCAAAATAATATGGCCAAAGAAAGTTCAGCCCTACAAAATCATGTAGTTTGGTCATGCTCCATTTTCGTCACACAAGAATGCTCTCATCATGCACAACCCCGATGACAAGCCAAGCAATTGTTTCATACTTCAGTAATCTCAAACTTTTTTCAACTTTCACGCAATACATGAGCGTGAGCCATGGATATAACACTATGGGAGGAATAGAATATAATGAATGGGGTTATGTGGAGAAGACAAAAAAGGAGAAAGTCTCACATCGACGCGGATAATCAATGGGCTAGGGAGATGCCCATCAATTGATGTCAATGCAAGGAGTAGGGATTGCCATGCAACAGATGCACTAGAGCAATAAATGTATGAAAGCTCAACAAAAGAAACTAAGTGGGTGTGCATCCAACTTGCTTGCTCACAAAGACCTAGGGCACTTGAGGAGGCCCATTGTTGGAATATACAAGCCAAGTTCTATAATGAAAAATTCCCACTAGTATATGAAAATGACAAAACAAGAAACTGTCTATCATCAAGATCATGGTGCTACTTTGAAGCACAAGTGTGGAAAAAAGATAGTAGCATTGCCCCTTTTTTATTTTCTCTTTTTTTGGGGGGCCTTCTTTTTTTATTTGGGCTTTTTTGGGACAATGATCTATTAATGATGATGATCACACTTCTATTTATTTACAACTCAATGATTAGAACTCGATACTAGAACAAGATATGACTCTATATGAATGCCTCCGGCGGTGTACCAGGATGTGCGATGAATCAAGAGTGACATGTATGAAAAAATTATGAATGGTGGCTTTGCCAAAAATACGATGTCAACTACATGATCATGCAAAACAATATGACAATGATGATGCGTGTCATAATAAATGGAACGGTGGAAAGTTGCATGGCAATATATCTCGGAATGGCTATGGAAATGCCATAATAGGTAGGTATGATGGCTGTTTTGAGGAAGATATAAGGAGGTTTATGTGTGATAGAGCGTATCATATCACGGGGTTTGGATGCACCGGCGAAGTTTGCACCAACTCTCAAGGTGAGAAAGGGCAATGCACGGTACCGAAGAGGCTAGCAATGATGGAAGGGTCAGATTGCGTATAATCCATGGACTCAACATTAGTCATAAAGAACTCACATACTTATTGCAAAAATCTACAAGTCATCAAAAACCAAGTATTACACGCATGCTCCTAGGGGGATATATTTGTAGGAAAAGACCATCACTCGTCCCCGACCGCCACTCATAAGGAAGACAACCAAATAACACCTCATGTTTCAAATTTGTTACACAATGTTTACCATATGTGCATGCTACGTGACTTGCAAACTTCAACACAAGTATTTCTCAAATTCACAACTACTCAACTAGCACAACTTTGATATCACTATCTCCATATCTCAAAACAATCATCAAGCATCAAACTTTTCTTAGTATTCAATGCACTTATATGAAAGCTTCTTATTATGCCTAAAAGCAAATTGCCATGTTGTTCTAAAGGACTCTCAAAATAATATAAGTTAAGCATGAGAGATCAATTATTTCTATAAAATAAAACCACCGCCGTGCTCTAAAAGATATAAGTGAAGCACTAGAGCAAAAACTATATAGCTCAAAAGATATAAGTGAAGCACATAGAGTATTCTAGTAAATTCCAATTCATGTGTGTCTCTCTCGAAAGGTGTGTACAGCAAGGATTATTGTGGTAAAATAAAAATCAAAGACTCAAATCATACAAGACGCTCCAACCAAAACACATATCATGTGGCGAATAAAAATATAGCTCCAAGTAAACTTACCGATAGACGAAGACGAAAGAGGGGATGCCTTCCGGGGCATCCCCAAGCTTAGGCTCTTTGGTGTCCTTTTATTTTACCTTGCGGTGCCTTGGGCATCCCCAAGCTTAGGATCTTGCCACTCGTTGTTCCATAATCCATCAAATCCTTACCCAAAACGTGAAAACTTCACAACACAAAACATAAAAGAAAATCTTCGTGAGCTCCGTTAGTAAAAGAAAACAAACCACCACTTCAAGGTACTGTAATTAACTCATTCTTTATTTATATTGGTGTTAAACCTACGGTATTCCAACTTTTCTATGGTTCATAAACTCTATTACTAGCCATAGATTCATCAAAATAAGCAAACAACACACACAAAATAGAATCTATCAAAAACAGAACAGTCTGTAGTAATCTGTAGGTTTCGAATACTTATGGAACCCCAAAATTTCTAAAATAAATTTCTGGACGTGAGGAATTTATATATTAATCATCTACAAAACGAATTAACTAAATATCACTCTCCAATAAAAAATGGCAAAAATTCTAGTGAGCGCTAAAATTTCTGTTCTTTACAGCAAGATCAAAAAGACTTTCCCCAAGTCTTCCCAACGGTTCTACTTGGCACAAACACTAATTAAACACAAAAAACACAACCAAACCCGAGGCTGGATAAATTATTTATTACTAAACAGGAGCAAAAAGGAAGGAACAAAAAATAAAATTGGGTTGCCTCTCAACAAGCGCTATCATTTAACGCCCCTAGCTAGGCATAAAAGCAAGGATAGATCTAGGTATTGCCATCTTTGGTAGGCAATCCATAAGTGGCTCTCATAATAGATTCATAAGGTAATTTAATTTTCTTTCTAGGGAAGTGTTCCATGCCTTTTGTCGGTGTCAAAACCGGCAGATCTCGGGTAGGGGGTCCCGAACTGTGCGTCTAAGGCGGATGGTAACAGGAGGCAGGGGACACGATGTTTTACCCAGGTTCGGACCCTCTCTATGGAGGTAATACCCTACGTCCTGCTTGATTATTCTTGATGATATGAGTATTACAAGAGTTGATCTACCACGAGATCATGGAGGCTAAACCCTAGAAGCTAGCCTATGGTATGATTGTATGTTGTTCTGCGGACTAAAATCCTCCGGTTTATATAGACACCGGAGGAGGCTAGGGTTACACAAGGTCGGTTACAAAGGTGGAGATATCCATATCCGTATTGCCTAGCTTGCCCTCCACGCCAAGTAGAGTCCCATCTGGACACGGGACGAAGTCTTCAATCTTGTATCTTCATAGTCCAACAGTCCGGCCAAAGGATATAGTCCGGCTGTCCGGAGACCCCCTAATCCAGGACTCCGTCACCTTTCCTTAACGAAAATTGGAATCTAATATTCCCTTCCTTCATATCAATAATTGCACCAATCGTTCTAAGGAAAGGTCTACCAAGAATAATAAGACATAAAGGATTGCAATCTATATCAAGAACAATGAAATCTACGAGCACATAGTTCCTATTTGCAACAATAAGAACATCATTAATTCTTCCCATAGGTTTCTTAATGGTTGAATCCACAAGGTGCAAGTTTAAAGAACAATCATCAAATTCACGAAAACCTAGCGAATCACACAAAGTTTTTGGAATCGTGGAAACACTTGCACCCAAATCACACAAAGCATAGCATTCATGATCTTTAATTTTAATTTTTATTGTAGGTTCCCACTCATCATAAAGTTTCCTAGGGATAGAAACTTCCAACTCAAGTATTTCTTCATAAGATTGCATTAAAGCATCAACGATATGTTTAGTAAAAGCTTTATTTTGACTATAAGCATGAGGAGAATTTAGCACGGATTGCAACAAGGAAATACAATCTATCAAGGAGGAATTATCATAATTAAATTCCTTGAAATCCAAGATAGTGGGTTCATTGCTATTTAAAGTTTTAACCTCTTCAATCCCACTTTTATCAACTTTTGCATCAAGATCTAAAAACTACGAATTTTTGGGATGCCTTCTAACTAAAGTTGACTCATCTCCAGTCCCATCATTATCAAGGTTCATATTGCAAAACAAAGATTTAATAGGTGACACATCAATTACTTTTAGATCTTCATCTTTATTGTCATGAAAACTAGAAGAACACGCTTTCACAAAGCAATCTTTCTTAGCGCGCTCCTAGCGGTTCTTTCTTTGCACTCATCAATGGAAATTCTCATGGATTTGAGAGACTTATTGATATCATGCTTTGGTGGAATAGATCTATGTTTCAAATAATCATCATCAAGAGAAATTATATCCACGTTCCTAGCCAACTCATCAATCTTAAGCAATTTTTCTTCAATCAAAGCATTGAAACTCATCTGCGAAGTAATAAATTCTTTAATACTAGATTCAAAATCAGAGGGCATCTTATTATAATTTCCATAAGAATTGTTGTAGGAATTACCATAATTATTAGAGGAATTACTAGGAAATGGCCTAGAATTAAAATTACCCCTATACGCGTTATTACCAAAATTGTTCCTACAAACAAAATTCACATCCATAGATTCATTATTATTCTCAATAAAGGTAGACAAAGGCACATCATTAGGATCTGTAGGAGCACTCTTATTAGCAAAAAAATTCATAAGTTCATCCATCTTTCCACTCAAAACATTAATCTCTTCAATTGCGTGCACCTTTTTACTAGTAGATCTTTCAGTGTGCCATTGAGAATAATTAACCATAATATTATCTAGGAGTTTGGTAGCTTCTCCTAAAGTGATTTCCATAAAAGTTCCTCCCGCGGCCGAATCTAAAAGATTTCTAGAAGCAAAATTCAATCCGGCATAAAAAATTTGTATAATCATCCATAAATTCAAACCATGTGTAGGGCAATTACGTATCATTAATTTCATCCTCTCCCAAGATTGTGCAACATGTTCATGATCAAGTTGCTTAAAATTCATAATATCGTTTCTAAGAGAGATGATCTTAGAGGGAGGAAAATACTTAGAGATAAATGCATCTTTGCACTTATTCCATGAATCAATACTATTTTAAGGCAAAGACAAAAACCAAGCTTTAGCATGATCTCTAAGCGAAAACGAAAATAGCTTAAGTTTAACAATATCATTGTCCACATCTTTCTTCTTTTGCATATCACACAAATCAACAAAGTTGTTTAGATGGGTAGCGGCATCTTCACTAGGAAGGCCAGAAAACGGATCTTTCATGACAAGATTCAGCAAAGCAGTATTAATTTCACAAGATTCAGCTTCGATAAGAGGAGCAATCGGCGTGCTAATAAAATCATTATTGTTGGTATTGGAAAAGTCACACAATTTAGTATTATCTTGAGCCATCGTGACAAGCAAGCAATCCAACACACAAGCAAACAAGAAGCAAGCGAAAAAGAGGCGAACGGAAAAAGAGGGCGAAAGGAAAAGAGGGTGAATACAATGACAAGGGTGAAGTGGGGGGGGGGAGGAAAACGAGAGGCAAATAGCAAATAATGTAATGCGAAGGATAAGAGTTGTGATGGGTACTTGGTATGTCTTGACTTGGCGTAGATTTCCCCGGCAACGGCGCCAGAAATCCTTCTTGCTACCTCTTGAGCACTGCGTTGATTTTCCCTTGAAGAGGAAATGGTGATGTAGTAAAGCAGTGTAAGTATTTCCCTCAGTTTTTGAGAACCAAGGTATCAATCGAGTAGGAGACCACGCGCGAGTCACCTCGTACCTACACAAACAAATAAGAACCTCGCAACCAACGTGATAAAGGGGTTGTCAAGCCCTTCACGACCACTTGCAAGAGTGAGATCTGATAGAGATGATAATAATAAGATAAGTATTTTTGGTATTTTTATGATATAGATTGAAAGTAAAGATTGCAAAATAAACGGTAATGGAAATAACGGTAGATTAATATGAAGGAAGATAGACCGGGGGGCCATAGGTATCACTAGTGGCTTCTCTCAAGATAGCATAAGTATTACGGTGGGTGAACAAATTACTGTTGAGCAATTGATAGAAAAGAGAATAATTACAAGAATATCTAGGTATGATCATGTATATAGGAATCATGTCCGAGAGAAGTAGACCGAAACGATTCTGCATCTACTACTATTATTCCACACATCGACCGCTATCGAGCATGCATCTAGTATTAAGTTCATAAGAACAGAGTAACGCCTTAAGAAAGATGACATGATGTAGAGGGATAAACTAATGCAATATGATATAAATCCCATCTTTCTATCCTCGATGGCAACAGTACAATACTTATCGTTTCCCTTTCTGTCACTGGGATCGAGCACCGCAAGATTGGACCCAAAGCTAATCACTTCTCCCATCGCAAGAAAGATCAATCTAGTAGGCCAAACCAAACTGATAATTTGAAGAGACTTGCAAAGATAAACCAATCATACATAAAATAATTCAGAGAAGATTCAAATATTGTTCATAGATAAACTGGATCATAAACCCACAATTCATCGGATCTCGACAAACACACCGCAAAAAGAAGAGTTACATCGAATAGATCTCCAAGAGAATCGAGGAGAACTTTGTATTGAGATCCAAAGAGAGATAAGACGCCATCTAGATACTAGCTATGGACCCGAAGGTCTGAGGTAAACTACTCACACATCATCGGAGGGGCCATGGAGTTGATGTAGAGGTCCTCCGTGATCAATGCCCCCTTTGGTGGAGCTCCGGAAAAGGCCCCAAGATGGGATCTCTTGGGTACAGAAGGTTGCGGCAGTGGAAATAGGGTTTTGTGGTGCTCCTGGATGTTTGCGGGGTATATGGATATATATAGGAGGAAGAGGTAGGCCGGTGGAGCAACAAGGGGCCCACGAGGGTGGAGGGCGCGCCCAAGGGGGTAGGCGTGCCCCTGCCTCGTGGCCGCCTCGTTGATTGCTTGACGTCCACTCCAAGTCCCCTGGATCACGTCTATTCCAAAAATCACGTTCCCGAAGGTTTCATTCCATTTGGACTCCGTTTGATATTCCTTTTCTTCAAAACACTGAAATAGGAAAAAAACAGCAATTTGGGCTGGGCCTCCGGTTAATAGGTTAGTCCCAAAAATAATATAAAAGTGTAAAAATAAGCCCATTAATATCCAAAACAGGTAATATAATAGCATGGAACAATAAAAAATTATAGATACGTTGGAGACGTATCAGCAAGCACAGCGTTGAAGAAGGCGGAGAAAGGAGGGACCAAGCCGGCCCAAAGGGCATCGATGAAGAAGGGGACCTCAGTGGCCGCCCGGTCAATACGAGCGTGAGATGCAGGCCAAGCCACCATCTTTCCCCACTCATTGAAGCTGGAGGCGAGCATGGGACGCACCTTGCCCATAGCCTCATCGTTGAGCACCAGCGATCGGCCTACTGCAGGCTCGGCGGCTGGGGGCGTACTAGCCGAAGACAAAGGCTTCTTCCCCTTATCCTCTTGCATCGGCGCTAGTGCGATGGAGTGAGCGGAGCTAAGGTTAGATTGGAATGAGGAGCGGAGTCCGAGGGAAGCAGAGGAATTGGAGGAGAATGGCGCAGATGATGGAGGAATAACTGTGTAGACCGTGGTGGCCGTCTAGCCAGACGGGTATCAAGGCAGCATGGGGAGGCGGAGGCACCCACGTCCAATTAACCACCACATGTTGACCAAGGTCGCAAGCTATTGGGGCCTGCAGCGCTCCGCACTTGGCCTTTGGCTTCGCCTCGAGCCAAGCCCGAGCGCGCCTTGGGCCCGGGGGCTACTGTGAGTGTTCTGGGAACGGGGGTCCCCAGACTTGCATGCCTGCAGCCCACGGCGTGGCTCTACGAGCGGGCCCGTATGACCCATCTTCACCAACACGGACTCAAGACCCTCACGAGGCGGACGACACAAGACCTCCTCAGGAGCGGCCTCATCAGGCTAGCTCACGAGGGGCGGAGAGTTCAAGGCCAGGCAAACCTCGCGAGGTTCCAGAGACGTGAGCCATGCCGACCAAGGCCAGGCGAGCGTCAGTGCACACAGTGTCCTTGTTTCCTCTTTGGTGCTAAGAAAGTAGGCGCAGGCACGGAGTACCGAGGCGTCAAGTAAAGGTTTCCATATTAGTGCAACAGGACCAAGACTAGAAGGACGGCAAGACGGAGGTCACCGTGGAGCCCAAGACGGCGTCACCACCAGAGCCTTTGACAGGCGAAGACTGCTTTTGTTAGGATAAGTTGTACTAGTTGTCCCCCTTCAAATTGGCCGTTGTTGGCTCCCTTCCTGCTCAATATTTGGGGAGAGGACCAGGGCCTCTATAAATAGGACTAGCCACCACCGTAGCTAGGGGGAGGATAGATAGACCAGTCCAACCAAGAGAGACCAGCACAACCACGAGTCCACCAAGCACAAGAACAACTCTCCTCAGGAGGCTGTTCTTCCCCTTGTACTAATCATCCTTAGCCCAAGAGACAATCCACCACACCACACTAGAGTAGGGTATTACACCACAACGGTGGCCCGAACCAGTATAAATCTTGTGTCCCTTGTGTTGTGAGTTTGTCGAGTTAGTTCGTAAGATCTTAGCCGTGCTAGGATATGGATCGGTAGGGGGAGATCTTCGCGCGCACCCCAGTGTTCGAACCTTGAGGGTTTTGCCAGAACCCATGATCCGACAATAGCAGTTTCATGATAGTATTCATCACTAGAGTTGCCAACAAGTAAATCATCATCACCTAGCAAATCATCTTTGTCACTATTGAAATAAAAATACACGGGGTGTGATACCTTGGGGCCTTTAGCCATGAAGCATCTTCCAATTCCTTCATTTCGTGAGTCGAATATGTCGTAGGAGTTGGATGACACAAGTGCAAGACCGGCAACACCTTGATCTTGAGTATATTCAGAGTCGGAGTGATAACTTCTCCCGGAGTAGTTGTCGGAGCCGGAATCGGATACTCATTCACCAACATGAGCTTGATGCTTCATCTTGTGTAGATCTTTGATGACTTGTCCTTCCTTTGTGAATCCTTGCTTCTGCAAGAGGGTCTTCGTTCATAATGATCATCTCTACTCCTCTCTCTTGGTGGCGATTCCTCTCTTTTACTGCTCCTTTTAGGTGAGTCTTGCCTTATTTTGTAGGGAGCCGTACACTCACTAGAGTAGTGTTCGAGTCTTCCACAATTGTAGCAATTGCGATCAAGACTAGAAGATCTTTTGTCATTGTAGGACCTTGGCTTGGAACTTCTCTCTTTGCTTCTACTCTTGTAGAACTTCTTGAAGTTCTTCACCATTAAGCTCAATTCTTTGTTGAAGACTTGTTTCTCACTTGATGTTGTAGGAACATCACATGAAGCTTTGTAAGCACCACTAGACTTGTCGTTAAGATCTTCCTTATCCTTGAGTGACATCTCATGAGCAACAATTCTACCAATGACTGCCGTTGGCTTGAGATCTTTGTAATTGGGCATAATTTGGATCAGGGTGCACACGGTATCATCTCTATCCAATGCTCTTAGGATCTTCTTGATGATGAATCCATCAGTAATCTCTTTGCTTCCTAAGCTGGCAATCTCATTTGTGATGAGAGCAAGCCTAATGTACATTTCAGCGACTCCTTCACCATCCTTCATTTTGAACTTGTCAAGTTGACTTTGAAGCACATCCAATTTGGATTCCTTGACGGACTCAGTACCTTCATGCATATCACCAAAGTATCCCAAATTTCCTTTGCATTCTCAAGGCAGCTGATTTTGTTGAATTCTTCGGGGCACAATGCGTTGAAAAGGATATCTCAAGCTTGAGAATTGTATTGCCACATCTTCAATTCTTTGGCGGATGCTTCACGATCCAGTTCTCTTCCATCCTCGAAGTATTCACCTTGAAAACCAATGCGCACAATAGCCCAAACGACGGGGTTATGACCAAGAATATGCATTTTCATCTTATGCTTCCAACTAGCAAAATTCGTACCATCAAAGTAAAGACCTATGTGGTGGTAATTTCCCTCGCTAGACGCCATACTCTCTTAGGTTGTGAAACCAAGGCAATGATCACCAAAGCTATGGAAATCAAGGAAAATGGAGACCAAAGCTTTGATACCACTTGTAGGATCAAAAGTAGGTCTCGAGGGGGGTGATTAGACTACTTGACCAAATAAAAAACTAGCCTTTTCCCAATTTTATTTCTTGGCAGGTTTTAGCAACTTAGCACATGTCAAGCAATCAACGTATACATGCAATTCTAAGAGTATAGCAGCGGAAAGTAAAACATTGCATATGAAGGTAAAGGGAGGGGTTTGGAGAATGCAGACGCAATGTAGACACGAAGATTTTTGGCGTGGTTCCAATAGGTGGTGTTATCGTACGTCCACGTTGATGGCGACTTCAACCCACAAAGGGTAACGGTTGTGCGAGTCCATGGAGGGCTCCACCCATGAAGGGTCCACGAAGAAGCAACCTTGTCTATCCCACCATGGCCATCGCCCATGAAGGACTTGCCCTTACAAACTCCTAGCACTACTACAGGATGCTGCTAATGTGACACTACGATCAGAGACCCTCTCATGAAATTGTGTGTGATGCATTAATCACAAACGGGGATGTAAAGAACTGTCAAAAAGGTGCAAAACGTTTGAAATGGAGGATGCATCAAACACGGTTTAGATTTTAGTTGCCTGTGCGATCCAGGGCATACGGTTCAGTCCAATGAACCGTTTGTGATGAGGTGGAACAAAAGAAACGAGCAGCCTGATGAAGGTGTGTGCGATGTACAGCATACAGTTCACTTGGATGAACTGTTTGTGATTAGGCAACACAAAAGAAACGGTCAACCAGATCAAGGTGTGTGCGATGTATAGCATACAGTTGACTCAGATGAACCGTTTGCGATGAGGCGGAACAAAAGAAACGGGCAGCCTGATGAAGGGGTGTGCGATGTATAGCATACGGTTCACTCGGATGAACTGTTTGTGATTAGGCAACACAAAACAAACGGCCAGCCAGATCAAGGTGTGTGCGATGTACGACATGCGGTTCACCCAGATGAACAGTTTGCGTTGAGACAAGAGAACATAAATGGTTCAATATAACAAATACCATAAATATTGCAAGGTTCAAGTTCAAAGATTACAACGCCCAAATTCAAACATTGCAAGTTGCGTCATTTCTAAAAAGGGATCGGCCGCTGACAAGTCATGTATGGGTTTGGTACAATAACTTCCAATTACTCTGCCATATGATCTTCCAATATGAAGTTTGGCATTTTTGGAGGCACTTCCATTCTGTAGTACTAGTTGCCTCTGATAATCATACCATTGATCTTTCCTAATTAAATGTGTGTTCAACCTTAGTACCCTCAGCACCTTTGCTCTGGCAAGAAAGAACATGGCGAGTGTAATCTCTGGTGGGGTCCCTCGGTAGGAGTTCAAAGTAATATTTGAGAGATGCAGATCCAGGCATTCGATGTGACCGTCGTTATCAACATCTTCCACGGGCCTAATATGCACTTCAAAAGAAGAGAACGTGTTAGTGCCTACATGCAGTTTTGAACAGTGCTACATGCCCATTTGGTTTGCAGGATTTGTCAAATGCACCAACGTGCCATCTTCGATTTTTCATGATTAACATGGGTATTAATTTGATTACAATCTAGAAACATGTAGCCTTCTTCACAAGAGGTTGGATTGGATGAAAAAATCCCTAAGAAAACTAGTACAGATGAATCCAAAGGAGAAATGC
Source organism: Triticum aestivum (assembly GCF_018294505.1). Taxonomy (NCBI): domain Eukaryota; kingdom Viridiplantae; phylum Streptophyta; class Magnoliopsida; order Poales; family Poaceae; genus Triticum; species Triticum aestivum. Next base: position 318,562,087 of record NC_057812.1, read on the forward strand.
TTATGGACGATTGTAACCATATGAATGAAGCAACCAATATGGAGTGGGGTGTATATCCTAAAATTCTCCAAAATTCCTTCAGAAATCGTAGTACATAGTCATTGTAAACTTGGGAATAGGTGAAAAAAATTGAACTCCCTTATGGTTAACATTTAACAGGAAAGGAACATCACCTTGTTATAAAACTTCTACAGGAACGGAAAGCATCTCAGGCAACTAAAAACTTGGTCCAGGTTGGGGACGATAGAATCTAGTGCCAAGACCTTCACTGTGCCCAGAATCTGGGTGAAGCTTCGCTAGATGACAGACGAATGTACATCTTCAAAACTAGTTATAACATTGATATCAAGAAGGAGAGGTATATAAGGCGACTGTTGTACCTGAAAGTTGTAGTATTTGACAGGCGGGTAGCCCACCACTTTCAATTTCAGTGCAGAAATGACATTGATTCTTGTTGGACCTTGTTGATCAAGTACAAGTAATATCTCAAGTGAAGGTGTGTCCTGGATGACCATATTGTGGTCCACCTTTTGTGATCTCTTGTTGCAGCACCAGCAACACACATAAATAGTGCTGAGAGTCCTGGAGGTGATGTGCAAGGTACTCGACCAATTCATCGCCTGAAGATGAAGGAACTCGAGTGCAGTACAGCCACGGAGCAGGCGCTCCATGTCATCCTTTGGGATGCAGACGGCGACGAGCTCGAGGTGCTTCAGTCGTGGTAGAAAAAGAGCGGGCGCGTCATTAAGGGGGGGAATGACAGTTCATGAACTTGGTGAGGCGCAGCGTGGGCGCGAAGCGGAGCGCGAATGTTGGCAGCAAGCTCATATGCCCATCATTATAACTTAGCTTCTCGAGTTGATCTATGGCGCGGGATCGGAACCACTCGTGAAGCTTGGCTCGCTCCTTGCCATTGGAATGGAATTTGCCCGCGATAAGGCCTTTGGTTGGGCCATGGTGACTGCCAAGGATCTGGGAGATCGCATCCAAGCTTTGGCGATAGCCATGGCAGAGCTTGTGGGTGTGGAGGAGGTCGAGAGGGATGCGAAGCCATAGGGTGCGCCACCGCCGGGAAACGGCGGCTATCCTTGCCCGATTTCTGATTGGGAGGAGGGATATGATGACTATCAACATATCATCGGGGAGGTTGTTGATGAAGTCTAGGCCTGCTAGAGTCGCTTGCGGTTCTTTCTCGACCCGTATCCACTTGTTGGCCGCCTCGTTTTCCACCTCGTCGGCGGGGACGGGAACCTCTGTCTCCATATTCACATCGTGCTTCGGTGCTTCAGCGGCCCTAGCGTCGCCACTCCCTCCGATGGGGCGCTTAGGCTACATCCTCGTACACTGACAGCTTTGAGGACTCAAAGCAGCGTCGAGGATGCGGGCAGAGAGAGAGGAATTGTGTGTGTGGCGAGGATGGGGGTGTGGCCGCTCAGCGGCGCCATTAATATAGACCATTGGGAGCGAGGCAGGCGGCGGTCCAAGGTTGTCTCGCTTCCCAGTGAGAACGACTGCTTAATCTCCAGTATGAATGAAATATATGCTTAATTAATGAATTTTAGTTGCAAAAAATAGCTGGTGATATTGATTTTTAGCTGCATATTTTGACAAATCGCGGTGTCTCTTGGCTTAGCGCCGAAGTCTGGCTTTAATTTGCATACCATAATCTGAACTGTGTGCGTTGAAGAGATGCACAGATCCTACTTTGAACAACTTGTACGCTTCCCGGTGAGCCTGCGCACCGGACTGCGATCGCATGCCTCCCGTTCAGTCAAGCAGCTATCCAGACAACACCTCTGTCGGTGACAAAACCGGCGGAACTCGGGTAGGGGGTCCCGAACTGTGTGTCTAGGATCGATGGTAATAGGAGACGGGGGACATGATGTTTACCCAGGTTCGAGCCCTTTCTATGGAGGTAATACCCTACGTCTTGCTTGATTGATCTTGATGGATATGAGTGTTACAAGAGTTGATATACCACGATATCGTAACGGCTAAACCCTAGAAGCCTAGCCTGTATGACTATGGTAATGAGTATATCCTTTCCGGACTAACCCCTCCGGTTTATATAGACACCGGGGGGATCTAGGGTTACATAGAGTCGGTTACATAAGAAGGTATCTTCATAATCGGTCGCCAAGCTTGCCTTCCATGCCATGGAGAGTCCAATCCGGACACAGGTACAGTCTTCCGCCTTCATGTCTTCACAGCCCATCAGTCCGGCCCCATAGATAACAGGCCGGACACCCAAGGATCCCTTAGTCCAGGACTCCCTCAATAGCCCCCAAACCAGTCTTCAATAGCGAGGTGTTCGGTACACAAATTGTCTTCGGCATTGCAAGGCGGGTTCCTCCTTTAATGATCTTCAAGTGATGTATTTGGCCATCGGCTCAATGCCGCTCCCCTCGGATTCTGCGCATTAAATAACTTCGCCCCCACGTGTCAAGCAAAGGTGGAAGGCCAGGGTGTTTTTGCAGACAACACCCTGTCCAGGCAAGGAAGAGCACCTATTTAAGAGATTGGTTCCTAGATCCATTCGGCACCACACAGAGGAAATCCTCGGAAACTGCTTAGGAGAAATCATTCCAGCATGGCTAGCGCCCCCAGCTCCTCCACCCATTCCGGCTCAGAGAAAGGCCAGTGGGAGAGGTGTTCAGTGTCCCATAGTCAATTGACGAAGCTGCAGACGCGAGGATTTCTTCCCCCATAGATCTAGTTCCTATTCGAGCGGGGCTAGATTCCTTCAATGGTGAGATTCAGGAAGAGGATTCCCCAATCCATCCGGGGGAGAGCAAGTATGTTTCGTCCCCTACCTGCTAAGGGGCGTTGGATTTCCCATTCATCCATTCCTCCAAGGGCGTTTGGAATACTACGGCCTTCAGTTGCACAACTTCACCCCTACCACCATTCTGCACATTGCAGGTTACGTCGCCTTATGTGAACTGTTCCTGGGTATCGAGGCTCATTTCAAGCTATGGAGAAGGTTGTTCTCTCTTGTCCCGCGTAATCATGAGGGGTCAATATTTGAAGTGGGCGGAGCCGAAGTATGGCGTATCGCTGATATCGGATATCTTTCCGGCACACCAAGGAAGGCATCCGAAGAATGGCCTTCCGAGTGATTCTATATCGAGGACATCGCGCTTCCCGACCCAGTTCGAAAGGGTCTTCCTGAATTTGCGAGCGTTTCATTGAAGAAACGCCATAGTTGGCGTCCTCGGAGTCTTGAAGAGGATGACAATGCAGAAGTTTGCCAGCTCATGAGCAAGATAAAGACGCTCGCTCAGTCCGGACTCACAATAGTCGAGGTAATGGCGATCTCCATAGTGCATGGGGTTCAGCCGCTACAATGCTGCCCATGTGGCACTATAACGGAGAGGATGACGCCTCCCGCTATGGCCGAAAGGGTCCGGATATCCCCGCCGCTCTGGCCAAATTATTGGCTGAGCTGTTTAAATGGGAGGAAGAGGAGTTCCTTCGCATTAAGAGCAGAGATGGATATTCTATGTATGATCCTCCCAGTTGGGTAAGCTTCGACCCCTCTATTCTACTCATTCCCTTTCCGGATTACTTTTGATAAATTTCAAGCCTGTTTATGACAGCACTAGCGGAAGGTCACCGAAGGACTTCATAGTCCTGCCCCACAGCCAGAGATCCACAACCGGGAGATAGATCCTGGGTTTGAAGAGGATCCGGATATATTCGTGGTGCTTGCGGGGGGAGTGTTTTACCAGACCAGCTATGACGGCACAGAAGTGGCCATCATCGCCGACTATCCTGGCCTTCTTCTTACTTCACATGTAAATAATTAAGAAACGCCTTCTCTAAAAGAGTGTACTTATTCTGCCTGACCCACCATACTATATCATGCTTCACAGGGGAGATGCTTCGCAGTTTCGAAGAGATCCACTCCCGCGCCGGGCAAGCCTTCCAAGAGGAAGGCAAACGAAGACATAGCCGTGCCTTCGTCAAAGAGGTATGAATTTTCCAACCCGCACCTGAGCAGTCATGTCCAACCGTGACCTTCCTGTTTTCCATGTGTCAGGAGGAAGGTGCGCTGGACTATATCCGGAGGTTCAAGCAGTCGTACTTCCCGCAACCAGGATTCAAATCCTACCGTGCAAATGGGGGCTAATGCAGGGGCGACGCCAGACTGTCCTCCAGCCACTCGGATGATGTATCCATCACCAACTCGGAAGTGGAGAGTGCCATGAATCATCGGCGCCGCCGGGCCATTTTCAAGACCTCGGCTTTTCAGAAGAGTCGTTGAACGCCTTCAACTCAGCCGATGCATACATCCGGGCTGCTCAAGATGGGATTAACAGGGCCAAAAAGCAACATTTGAAAGATGTGCATGTAAATTTGCTTTGTCTGACTATGATAACCATATGCCAGTAGCCCTCGAAACTTAAAGGAGTTGAACAACTGATTTAAGGATCAATGTACAACCAAGTGCTTACGGAGAGGAATACCCAGCTAGCTCAGGAACTAGAGAAGTGTAAGCGCCAGCTACTTGCTGCCAATGCCGGACTGGAGAAATACAAAGCATCTCCCGGTAATATTTTCCTCTATCAAAAATTCATAATGATACACCGATAGTGTGAATCTGGGTTCTAATATTTGTGTTGGGTCGTTAGACCAAGTACGAGAGTAGCTGGACGCCACTGGAAGTGAACAACACGGAGCGAAAAAGCTACTAGCAGCGGGCGAGCGTGTATTGACAAAAGTCGTTGAAGAGAAAAAGAAACTCCAGGATTCAAACACCAAACTGGGCGAAGAGCTGAAAGATGTGCGAGCGTAGCTAGCCGACTCTGTGAAGGAGAATAAGAAGCTGCGATGCGGCATATTCAGCATGTGGCCGCTTTTATCTTATAGCAGTTTGGATGTAGCGGTAGCTAATATAGCTGTAATTGCACGTGTATTGACGAACCGCCCCGAAGAGGAAGTGTCCGGATCATCAAATGATCTTCTGCAAGGGCTGTCGCAGTTGCACGAGCAAGCTCGGCAGGCTATGCGGAGTGTAGCCAAGGCTTTATGGCCGCCCGACTCCCCTCCAGGAAGCATGGAGAAGCTGGTAGAGCTGTTCAAGGGAGTGTGGCAGCGTAGCCGGCTGTGGAAGATATCTGCCTGCCGAGAGGGTGCGCAAGAGGCATGGGCCATGGTGAAGACGCGATATACCAAGCTGGATCCTAATCACATGGCTCGTGTCGGACCGGTAGGTCCGAATGGGGAAGAAATTCCCGTTAGTATAGTATATGACCAAGTAGAGGTGGTCGCCAAATATTCCCAACAAGATTGTAAGTTAGACTGCCTGTTGGAAGGTGTAGAGGAAGAGGTGTTCGAGTCTAGGTGACTGTGTACTTTCCTCATCTAGTTGAATTGTATATCATTTGTCATGGCAGACCTTTTCGCTTCAACCTCCAGACCCGAAGGTGCGGAGTGTTTCCGAATACCGTCGCGGCTGAATAGGCCACGGTATGCCTGGAAAACTAGGCGTACGGGTCATAGTTGCTTGAACAGACAAGTTGTATTCGGCTAGCTATGTTATATTACATTGATATCGTAAGAAACATCTTCCAGAGAGAATAGTTACGTTAAGGGTTGCCTTCCCTGGGTGTGCATGTATTTAATGTACATGTCCAAATTGTGATGTGAGCACCACAGTTTGTATAACTTCTGGGGGTGCACAATGGAGTGTGTTTAGAAAACATCTTTAATTCGCCGATCGAATATTCCCTTAAGAACGCTAGCTTTCGACTTCACCCAGTCCGAGGTACACATCTGGATGACCCAACAGTAACAATCGCAAAGGTGCTCCCTTTATGCCCTAGCCAAACTAATGGGAATGTAGGGCGTAAGCACTGGAGCCAGGCAACCCAGCTTGGCCAAAACTTAAGTCATATCGATGCATATAGTGGCAAAGAAAATGTACATATGGAAAAACTCATATGTGAGGAGCTTAATGCTCAAAGAATGACAAGAACGTCTGTCAGAGAAGCCCCCAGGTACAAGTGACATACATATTTAGAGATGTATGTGTCGATGGTGTGTGGTCTAGCCGTACCAAAGCGTTAAAGCAAGAAAGAATAAAATAATCTGAAAAGAGAGAAAAAATAATGGAAACTACAGGGGAGGAGGAGACGAACAAGGGGTTTGGCGCTAGGAGTAGAATCTCCGGAGTCTGGCCGCATTCCAGGGGTTCGGTTCGAGGAGATTGTCTGATACATCATGAAGACGGTATGCTCCTCAAGTGAGAACTTCATCAATTATGAAGGGACCCTCCCATTTGGGCTCGAGTTTATCCTTTTTCTTCTCTGGCAGACATAGAATGAGTTCACCAACGTTGTAAGTCTTGGCCCGTACTTTTCTGCTTTGATATCTTCGAGCCTGTTGTTGGTAAAATGCTGAACGGGCTTTTGCTACATCGTGTTCCTCCTCCAGGGCATCTAGGCCATCCTGCCAATCAAGCTCGGCTTCTCTCTCTTCATACATACGCACTCGAGGTGAGTCGTGAATAAATTGCAGGGCAATACGGCCTCTACGCCATACACCATGAAGAAAGGTGTGTATCCGGTAGTGCGCTTGGGCATGGTTCGCAGCCCCCAGAGTACGGAGTCGAGCTCCTCAACCCAGTGCTTGTCTGATTCTTTCAAAGATCGCACTAGTCTGGGCTTGATGCCGCTCATAATAAGACCGTTGGCTCGTTCAACTTGACCGTTGGTTTGTGGGTGGTAGATAGAGGCGTAATCGAGTTTAATACCCATATTAGTACACCAAGTTTTTACTTCACCAATTGTGAAATTAGAGCCGTTGTCAGTGATGATGCTGTGTGGGACACCATAACGATGCACAACACCGGATATGAAGTCTATCACCGGGCCGGACTCAGCCGTTTTGACCGGCTTAGCCTCTATCCACTTAGTGAATTTGTCCACCATAACCAGTAGATATTTTCTCTTATGGCTTCCCCCTTTAAGGGGTCCAACCATATCGAGTCCCCAGACCGCAAAAGGCCAAGTGATGGGGATTGTTTGTAAGGCGGTGGGGGGCATATGGCTTTGGTTGGCAAAGAGTTGGCATCCGACGCAATGTTGTACAAGGTCTTGTGCATCTGCTCGGGCCGTCGGCCAATAAAACCTTGTACAGAAGGCCTTGCTAACAAGGGCCCGAGCTGCGGCGTGGTGCCCGCCGAGTCCGGCATGAATTTCAGCCAAGAGCTGTCGCCCCTCTTCCTCAAATATACATCGTTGAAGGACTCCGGTGGTGCTTTTCTTGTAGAGCTCTCCATCATGAACCTTGTAGGCCTTTGAACGCCGGACAATGCAGCGGGCCTCATTCTGGTCCTCAGGAAGCTCTTTCCTGTCATGATGAGATGCGCTGATGGTGCTATTTCGATGGCTGAGCCCCCGACGACGTTGGTGTTTCCAGGATCTTGGATTACGCTTGGTTCTGGATTAGTATTGCCGTTTCCCCTGCCACACCACGGATTGCTTAAAGAGCCTTTCCAGGAAAATATTAGGTGGGACGGGGTCGCGCTTAGCGCCGATACGAGCAAGAACATCCGCTGCTTGATTACTTTCTCAAGCCACATGATGGAACTAGAGTCCCTCGAACCAGGCCGACATTTTTATGACTACGTTATGATACGCTGCCATCTTTGGATCTTTAGCATCGAAATCTCCATTTATTTGAGATATTGCAACATTGGAGTTCTCGCGTACATCTAGGCGTTGTATGCCCATGGAGACAGCCATCCGGAGACCATGTAATAGGGCCTCGTATTTGGCTGTGTTATTGGAGTCTGTGTATAGTATTTGGAGAACGTACTGGATGATGTCTCTAGTAGGGGACATTAAAACGACGCCCGCTCCTAACCCTGCCAACATTTTGGAGATGTCGATGTACATGACCCAATTGGAGTATGTGTCGTACTCTTTAGGGAGTTTGGCCTCTATCCATTCGGTGACGAAGTCGGCCAGTACTTGGGATTTGATAGCTCGACGTGGTTTATATGTAATGTCAAATGGGAGGAGTTCAATGGCCCACATGGCAATCCGGCCTATAGCATCGCACTTGTTTATGATGTCATTGAGTGGTGCTTCTGAGGCCATCGTGATCAAACACTCCTAGAAGTAGTGACGGAGCTTTCGAGATGCCATGAAGACCGCGTATGCTATTTTTTGGTAATGAGGGTACCGGGATTTGCATGGTGTAAGGACAGTAGATACATAGTATACTGGCTTCTGAAGCGGGAAATTATGTCTGTCCTGTTCTCGTTCAATGACGAGTAGGGCGCTCACCACCTGGTGTGTTGCCGATATGTATAATAACATCCGTTCGCCGGCGTTTGGTGCGGTCAGGATTGGATTGCTCGCAAGAAGGGTTTTTATTTCCTCCAGTCCGGTTGTGGCTGCGTCCGTCCACTTGAAGTGGTTGGTTCGCCATAGAAGGCGATAGAGTGGCAGTGCCTTTTCTCCCAATCTGGAGATAATGCGGCTTAGGGCTGCTACACAACCCGCAAGCTTTTGAACTTGTTTAAGGTCTATTGGCTTAGCCAACTGTGACAAAGCTCGGATTTTGGCTGGGTTTGCTTCGATTCCTCTATTGGAAACGATGAAGCCAGTAGTTTTCCAGCGGGGACGCCGAAGACACACTTTTTCGGGTAGAGCTTAATGTCATACGCCCGGAGGTTGTCGAATGTAAGACGCAAGTCGTCTATTAGTGTTTCGACGTGCCTTGTTTTGATGACAACGTCATCGACGTAAGATTCTACTATTTTGCTGATCTGTTTCTCCAGGCATGTTTGAATCATGCGTTGGTATGTGGCACCGGCGTTCTTGAGCCCAAAGGGCATGGTGTTGAAGCAGAATGGCCCATATGGGGTGATAAATGCGGCTGTGGCTTGATCGGACTCCTTCATTTTGATTTGATGGTATCCGGAATATGCATCGAGGAAACAGAGTGAGTCGTGTCCTACGGTGGTGTCGATGATTTGATCAATGCGGGGCAGGGGGAAGGGATCCTTAGGGCAAGCCTTGTTGAGGTCTTTGAAATCGACGCACAGGCGACAGGATTTGTCCTTCTTTGGTACCATCACCAGGTTTGCTAGCCAGTCCGGGTGTTTGATTTCTCTAATGAATCCGGCCTCGATGAATTTGGCCAGCTCCTCCCCCGTGGCTTGTCACTTGGGTTCGAAAAAGCACCGTAGTGATTGCTTGACCGGTTTAAACCCCTTTAATATATTCAGGCTATGTTCGGCCAGCTCGCGTGGGACCCCTGCCATATCTGAAGGGTGCCAGGCGAATATGTCCTAGTTTTCGCACAGGACTTCTCGTAGTGCGGTGTCAACTATTGGGTTCAGTTGAGCTCCGATGGATGCTGTCATCTTGGGGTCCGTTGGGTGGACCTGGAATTTGACTATTTCTTCTGCTGGTTTGAAGGATGTGTATTTAGGGCGTTTGTCGAGGATCACATCGTCCCTATCCACCGTGGAGCGTAGTGCTGTTAATTCGTTGGCCGCGAGGGCTTCGGGTAGCTCCTCCAGGGCCAGGGATGTGGTTTTGTTTTCAGCGTAGAGTGGTATGTCCGGATCACTGACGAGAGTGATTATACCGTTTGGTTCGGGCATTTTGAGCTTCATATACCCGTAATGGGGTATGGCCTGAAAGCGTGTAAAAGCATCCCGCCCCAATAGGGCGTGATATCCGCTCCTGAAAGGGGCCACTTGGAAATTTATTTCTTCGGATCGATAGTTTTCCGCGTGCCGAATACTACGTCAAGTGTGATTTTGCCCGCGCATCGCAGCTCCCGACTGGGAATAATTCCTCGGAAGGTTGTGTTACTTTGCATGATGCAGCTCCTATCTATTTCCATTTTATGGAGTGTGTCCTCATAAATGAGGTTTAGTCCGCTGCCTTCGTCCATGAGGACCTTGGTAAGTCGAAACCCATCCACGATGGGACTGAGGACTAACACGGCTTGTGCTTGTACTATTCTGTACTTTTCTTCGTGTTTATTGGTGTGAATGTGACATGGCAAATCCATCACATCATTACCAGCTGCATCTTTTACTTTCTTTGGGGTCCAGGGCCCCTTAGGTTTCCCTTTAAACTTTCCTTCAATCACTGCTGCAGTTTCACTAGGTCCTGCAGGTTCAGCTTTACGCTTCTTTTTCCGATTGGAATTACCTCCACCAGTGTCCTAACCAACTGGTTTGCTCTTTCCACTGCGGAGCCGATCCTCCTCTTCTCCGTTAGCATACCGAGTGGCTATTTCCATCATCCGAGTCAAAGACATATCTCCTGTTCGACCGAATTTCAGGACTAGCTCTCGATTTTTGATGCCTTCCTTGAAAGCGCAAACTGTTTGATGGTGGGATACATTTTCCACTATGTGGTGTAGAGTGGTCCACCTCTGAATGTAATCTCTCAGAGTCTCACTCCATTTTTGCACGCAATGCTGCAATTCCGTTAATCCCGCTGGCTGTTTGCAAGTACCCTCTAAAGTTTTGACAAACACTCGAGCAAGTTGTTCCCAACTGAATATACTGCCTGGTGCTAACTGAGTCAACCATGCTCTGGTTGATCCTTCCAACATCAGAGGAAGATGCTCCATGGACACTTCATCATTGCCGCCACCAATTTGTACAGCCACTTGGTAATCCTCAAGCCAAGTGTCAGGCTTGGACTCACCAGTGAACTTACTGACCCCAGTCGCCAATCTGAAGTTGGGAGGAATCACTGCGGCTCTGATGGCTCTGCTGGAGCACTCTGGACCTGAAACATGAACTCTGCTACCAGTCGGGTGATCTCTGCCAAGGCCCTCTCTGTGTGCTCTATTCCTATCAACTAGACCTTGAACGAGAATAGATCTCGCATCAAAGCTTGGCTCCCTTGGGTCGGCTTGTACTCTTCGCTCGCCACTGTGAGGGCGTCTGGCATCATATTGTCGAGGCACATTTGATCCACTCCTCGGAGGAGGCGTGGGCACTCGACGACGGTCGTCATGATCGAGTCGGTGATCATACTACTCGTGGTTTCTGTATTGTTGCCGATGCCCACGTCCCTCACGCCGCGGGGACGATCTTGGGCTATGGGCCGACTGGACTATATCCGCCAGCACATATCTGCTATGAATCTTATTCCGTGACTGAGATACTGCTGTGTTCTGCTCTCCTGCTGCTCGGAGTAAGGCCCGGATCTGCATCAAACCTCTGCCAGCCTCCGATTGCGAAGGCTGAATTGACTCTGCTATACGGGCTGCAGCTGTGAGATTTTGAATCAGAGTGCGATATACCTGAGGTTGAGGTGGAAAAAGCTGTCGTCGATTGGAATCAGGGATCCGTTGCCATGCACACTCGTCGAGTGCATGCTGAAGGTTCTCCAGTCGAGTGCGCTTAGCCAAATTGGCCAAGCGTGCCTTCTCCAAGGCCCGGGCCTTGGAGGTTTCCCCAACCATGGGCGTGTGAAGTGCATCCATGTTGCGGCGGCGAAGATCTTCTCTCTGCTGCGAAGAAAGAGGCTCGGGGCGGTATTCTTCATGAGCGCGCGAGGACCGCCGCCACCATCGCCTCTGTCGTCGCGATGGAAGCCAGGAGGACTATGTGGTCCGTCGACCATCAAGACTTGCCACAGGATCGCTGTTGTCGCATTCGGATGCGGTCTCGACGGAGCCAGTCGAACAGGCTGTAGAGAGTTTCCTCGGGCTTGATTGCCGCGACTTGTGGGGTGGCCGACTGACGGGCCATCGCATGTTTCACCCACCGTTGAAGCCGCGACCGACTGGATCGCTTGCGCCGACGAACAGCATGAAGCGAAGACACCACGGGAGCCGACCAATACTGGCTTGATGACTGCCGGAGAAGGACGCCGTGAGCGCACACGCGAAAGTGCGTCGCCTCACGGACGGGGAGCGCCTTGACGTCAAGGGGAGCTTCCTGAAGCCAGGAGGAGTTGTCGGCAACAAAGACGAGCACGCCGAGACGGATCTCGCGGCCCTCAGCCAATCCACCGCCGGAAACCATGATGATATGGATTGGAAAAATTGCAACTTCACCAAAAAATCGCTAAGACGCCTGCCCCACAGTGGGCGCCAACTGTCGTGGTTCTAAGGCCGACAGTAGAATGGGGGTAGGTATGAGGAGGCAAGATCCCAGCTACGGTGAAGTTGCACACACAAGATTTACGAGTTCAGGCCCTTCACGGTGGAAGTAAAAGCCCTACGTCTCGGTGCCCGGAGGCGGTCGACTGGATTATGTGAGTGTGGTATTACCGGGGTGCGAACCCTTGTCCCTGAGGAGGGGGTGGCTTATATAGAGTTCGCCAGACCCCTCCTGCCCTCAGTTACACAGGGTTTAAGGTACATAAGGACGGGGCGTTTCTGATAACGCCAGCAATAAAGTGACATAAATGGCCATTAAGTCTACATAGTAAACATTCGACTGTTGCTATACAGAGTGGCTTTAGGTCTCCTGATCGTCAAGTGATCATTGTCATGGTCGAGTGACACTGAGTCTTCCGAGTGGAACGTTTGTGGTCGAATGGATGATGGTATCCCTTGAATACTTCTGGATTTAGGGTGATGTCCTAGTGGAGGGTGTCTAGGTCAGGCCTATGACCCTACCCTAGGTACATAGCATCATCATTAAGTGCAACCAAATTTGATTTATTCCTCACATGGTATACAATAACAGAATGCAGCCACACCAATTGAACATCGCATTGCAGAATTGAACCAAGCAATTAACTAAACACCACAACAAATGAACCAAACGTTAAATGAGCACCACATTGCACAATATAACATACTCCTAATAAAAGATCAGACGGTTAACCAAACCAAGCATGCTTAACAACTTGGAAATATAACAATTGTATTTGTTTCTCGTGTATTTAGTATAGCCAAATTTGATTTATTCCTCACATGGTATATAATAACAGAATGCAGCCATAAAAATTGAACATCACATTGCAGAATTGAACCAAGCAGTTAACTAAACACCACAACAAGTGAACCTAGCCACAACAAATGAACCAAGTAGTTAAGTAAACATCAATTGAACAATATAACATACACCTAATAGAAGATCAGACAGTTAACCAAACCAAGCATGCTTAACAACTTGGAAATATTGCACCCTGAAGAATTGAACATCACATTTGCAGAATTGAACCAAGAAGTTAATTGAACACCACATTGCACGACATATAGAACATATACACTATAGCATAAGATTGCATGGTAAAAGTAGATAGCACAATTCACTAGAATTTGTTAAGGAAAGGCAGTAGCTAGCAAACTGAACATTGGTCCTTATAGTGAGCTAATAAGACAAGCTACTCCTCATTGTCGGAGATATCGATGACGATTGGCTCTTTGGACATGGAAGAGGGTGAGGCCTCCACATCGTGGGTGCCCACGTTGTAGTGGTGAGTTGCCTAAGCCGCTCCAGGCACTAACCTGCTGGCTCTCAAGATGAGTTAAGCACGTGCACGCTGAGAAAACACCTCGTAGTCTTCGTCGAAGGCACCGACGGTGGCCTCGAGAAAACGCCATGAACTGTCGTTTAAAGCAGCCAACCGCGTCAGGGCGTCAGTGCGCGAGGCGTCAATGGTGGCCTCGATGGCGAGGTGCTCCTCCAAGATATGGAGGTCAGCACGAATGGCGGCCATCGCGACCTCATCCGCGCGTGCGGCCACGATTTGCTTCTCCGCTGCCAAATGCTCCTTGAGGTCTTGTCTATACTGCATGCACCATGGCTTAGGCTGGCGCTTATTTGGTGGTGGGGTCGATGATTTGGGTGGACGGTGTCACGCTCGCGCCGGCTGTCGGGGCATGTGGGTTGTGGAAGGAGGAGGAGGATGGGGTCGGGTGTGGATTACCTGCCTGGATAGGCGAGGTCGAGCAGCGTGAAGGAGGGTCACCGGCGAGGAGGCAACGACGCTACAAGCAAGGAGTGAAGGTTTCAACTTGGAAAGGAAGGCAGAAAGGGGGGAAATGTGGCTTTTGGTAAGGGGAAGGGGGCGGAGAGGTAGATATTTCCACGGAAGCGGAAAATTTGGAATCACTTCAGCCAAAAAACTGGCGCGCAAAGTGTCATCATACACGGTCCCTTATTCAGACACGGTCCAAAGATATTTTGTGCTGCATCTCACATGGTTGGTTATAATAAACTATGTGGGATCTACTTGATTTTTGGTCTTGATTTGAATTACATAATGGGGTCACAGCGGCCATGGACGGTGTTTGAATTGCTAGACCTTTTATCTGCAGTGATCATAAACGAATTGGAATTATTCAGGGTTCATTTGGACATTTTTATGCATTAAGTGAGTTTTCAATGCATTTATGTGCATAATTCAACGTAACATGCTTCGCAGAAGGCACTACAACATCGGTAATGACTTCACTTGTCTCCTCTGCGAACAGAACATTGAAGAAACTGTGGATCACATGGTGTTTACGTGCCAGTTCAGCAAGAGATGTTGGGCCAAACTACATATTCAGTGGCCGGACTTTGATGTCAGATTAAATGCTCTACAACTTGCGCGAACAGCCTGGCCTAACCCTTTCTTCACTGAAGTTTTCCTATCGGCTGCCTGGAGTTTGTGGAAAGAAAGGAACAACAAGCACTTTAGAGGAGTCAATCCCACTTTGGGGTACTGGCACGCGCCCCTAAAAGAGGATTTGGGTCTGCTACAACATAGGATCAAAGCTGCTCACAGAGCGGCCTTCCTCACATATTGGGCCACACTTTGATCGGACCACGGGAGACTTGGCTTTGCTGACCCTAGTCTCCCCTCTTGTAAAACACAGTTTTAAGTGTACACATAGTAGCAAAAAGTTGAGTACATATTGAGCTCTCACACCCCTCTGGTGGTGAGACCAGTGGGTGGTTGCCCATGTGTATTTAACCTTGTATGTCTATGTAAACACCCCATTTGTATAGATATATGAAAAAACAGTAGGAGTCTCTCCTACTATCAAGTCCCTCAAAAAAACACGAGTGTTGTGTGAATTTTTGTGATTTTTCGGAGTTCGTTTGGAGATTTGTATGCATTAAGTGAGTTTTCAATGCATTTATGTGCACAATTCAAATTTGAACTACATGTGCATGCTCCAGTGCATATAAATTCATTGAAAAATTAATTATTTATCCTTGGGTGCATGCTTAGATCCCATGCAAGAAATGGGAATGAATTTCAAACACAATGGCACCATTGATTGCCGGCAAAACAGTGAGATGCCTGGTTTTTAAATTCTAGTAAATACAAAACTCATATGAAATTCATGAAACTTGGCATGCTATCATGGATTGGCATCAAGATGTCGTGGTACAAATTTTTTCACATTTGGGGCAGGTTTGGGTATATGCTTCTCACAAACCGGAGCTTCTCACAACAAGCATGATGGTTTTCGGTACGGAACGTCCCACCTTTGGGGACGAAACGATATCCATTGCCTCTTATTGCTTTCAAGTTTTTTTCTCGTGTCAACATAGAACAACAGGAGTGTTGTGTTTTTTTGTGATTTTTCAGGGTTCCTTTGGACATTTTTATGCACTAATCGAGTTTTCAATGCACTTATGTGCATAATTCAAATTTGAACTACATGCGCTTGCTCCAGTGCATATAAATTCGTTGGAAAATCAAATTTGTGTCCTTGGGTGCATGCTTAGGTCCCATGCAAGAAATGGGAATGAATTTCAAACACCAAGGCACCGTTGACTGCCGGCAAAACAATGAGATGCCTGGTTTTCAAATTCTAGTAAATCCAAAACTCGTCTGAAAATCATGAAACTTGGCATGCTATCATGGAGCGGCATCAACATGTTGTGGTACAAATGTTGTCCCATTTGGGGCGGGTTTGGGTATATGCTTCTCACAAACCGGAGCTTCTCACAACAAGCATGATGGTTTTCGGTAGGGAGCGTCCCACCTTTGGGGACGAAACGATATCCATTGCCTCTTATTGCATTCAAGTTTTTTTCTTGTGTCAACATAGAACAATAGGAGTGTTGTGTGAATTTTTGTGATTTTTCAAGGTTCGTTTGGACATTTTTATGCATTAATTGAGTTTTCAATGCATTTATATGCATAATTTAAATTTGAACTACATGCACATGCTCCAGTGCATATAAATTCGTTGAAAAATCAAATTTGTGTCCTTGGCTGCATGCTCTGGTCCCATGCAAGAAAGAAGAATGAATTTCAAAGACCAGGGCACCGTTGATTGCCGGCAAAATAGTGAGATGCCTGGTTTTTAAATTCTAGTAAATCCAAAACTCGTCTGAAATTCATGAAACTTGGCATGCTATAATGGAGGGCCATCAACATGCCGTGGTACAAATTCCGTCGCATTTGGGGCAGGTTTGGGTACATGCTTCTCACAAACCGGAGCTTCTCACAACAAGCATGATGGTTTTCGGTAGGGAACGTCCCACCTTTGGGGACAAAATGATATCCATTGCCTCTTATTGCTTTCAAGTTTTTTTCTCGTTTCAACATAGAACAACAGGAGTGTTGTGTGATTTTTTGTGATTTTTCAGGGTTCGTCTAGACATTTTTATGCATTAACTGAGTTTTCAATGCATTTATGTGCATAATTCAAATTTGAACTACATGCGCATGCTCCAGTGCATATAAATTCGTTGAAAAATCAAATCTGTGTCCTTGGGTGCATGCTTAGGTCCCATGCAAGAAATGCGAATGAATTTCAAACACTAGGGCACCGTTGATTGCCGGCAAAACAGTGAGATGCATGGTTTTCAAATTCTAGTAAATCCAAAACTCGTCTGAACTTCATTGAACTTTGCATGCTATCATGGAGCGGCATCAACATGCCGTGGTACAAATTTTGTCCCATTTGGGGCAGGTTTGGGTATATGCTTCTCACAAACCGGAGCTTCTCACACCAAGCATGATGGTTTTCGGTAGGGAACGTCCCACCTTTGGGGACGTAACAATATCCATTGCGTCTTATTGCTTTCAAGTTTTTTTATCGTGTCAACATAGAACAACAGGAGTGTTGTGTGAATTTTTTGTGATTTTTCGGGGTTCGTTTGGACATTTTTATGCATTAACTGACTTTTCAATGCATTTATGTGCATAATTCAAATTTCAACTACATGTGCATGCTCCGGTGCATATAAATTCCTTGAAAACTCAAATCTGTGTCCTTGGGTGCATGCTTAGGTCCCATGCAAGACATGGGAATGAATTTCAAACACTAGGGCACCGTTGACTGCCGGCAAAACAGTGAGATGCTCGGTTTTTAAATTCTAGTAAATCCAAAACTCGTCTGAAATTCATGAAACTTGGCATGCTATCATGGAGGGGCATCAACATGCTGTGGTACAAATTTTGTCCCATTTGGGGCAGGTTTGGGTAGATGCTTCTCACAAACCGGAGCTTCTCACAACAAGCATGATGGTTTTCGGTAGGGAACGTCCCATCTTTGGGGACAAAATGATATCCATTGCCTCTTATTGCTTTCAAGTTTTTTTCTCGTGTCAACATAGAACAACAGGAGTGTTGTGTGAACTTTTGTGATTTTCAGGGTTCGTTTGGACATTTTTATGCATTAACTGAGTATTCAATGCATTTATGTGCATAATTCAAATTTGAACTACATGCGCATGTTCCAGTGCATATAACTTCGTTGAAAAATCAAATCTATGTCCTTGTGTGCATGCTTAGGTCCCATGCAAGAAATGGGAATGAATTTCAAACACCAGGGCACCGTTGATTGCCGGCAAAACAGTGAGATGCCTGGTTTTTAAATTCTAGTAAATCCAAAACTCGTCTGAACTTCATGAAACTTGGCATGCTATCATGGAGCGGCATCAACATGCAGTGGTACAAATTTTGTCCCATTTGGGGCAGGTTTGGGTATATGCTTCTCACAAACCGGAGCTTCTCAAAACAAGCATGATGGTTTTCGGTAGGGAACGTCCCACCTTTGGGGACGGAATGATATCCATTGCCTCTTATTGCTTTCAAGTTTTTTTCTCATGTCAACATAGAACAACAGGAGTGTTGTGTAAATTTTTGTGATTTTTCTGGGTTCGTTTGGACATTGTTATGCATTAACTGAATTTTTAATGCATTTATGTGCATAATTCAAATTTGAACTACATGCGCATGCTCCAGTGCATATAATTTTGTTGATAAATCAAATCTGTGTCCTTAGGTGCATGCTTAGGTCCCATCCAAGAAATGGGAATGAATTTCAAACACCAGGGCATCGTTGATTGCTGACAAAACATTGAGATGCCTGGTTTTCAAATTCTAGTAAATCCAAAACTCGTCTGAGATTAATGAAACTTGGCATGCTATCATGGAAGCGCACCCGACATGCTATGGTATTTTTCGTGTCCATTTTGAGAGAAGGCACACTCGAATAATGGTAGCCAACAAAGGCATTTTGAAAAAAAAATAGCTGCCACTTTAATATCTCAAACGTTTGTATAATTCAAACCGTGTGCGTTCGGTTAACCATTTATGTGAAGCCACGTGTCTTGGTTTTAATGGCTATAGGAGGTTGAGGGAGTCCTGGACTAAGGGGTCCTCCGGCGTCTGACCTGTTATCTATGGGGCCGAACTGATGGGCTGTG
Organism: Triticum aestivum; assembly: GCF_018294505.1. Taxonomy (NCBI): domain Eukaryota; kingdom Viridiplantae; phylum Streptophyta; class Magnoliopsida; order Poales; family Poaceae; genus Triticum; species Triticum aestivum. Next base: position 318,580,697 of record NC_057812.1, read on the forward strand.
AAGACATGAAGGCCAAAGACTGTACCTGTGTCTGGATTGGACTCTCCATGGCATGGAAGGCAAGATTGGCGACTGACTATGAAGATTCCTTCTTATGTAACCGACTCTATGTAACCCTAGATCCCCCCGGTGTCTATACAAACCGGAGGGGTTAGTCCAAAAATGATATACTCATTACCATAGTCATACAGGCTAGGCTTCTAGGGTTTAGCCATTACGATCTCGTGGTAGATCAACTCTTTTAACACTCATATTCATCAAGATCAATCAAGCAAGATGTTGGGTATTACCTCCATAGAGAGGGTCTGAACCTGGGTAAACATCGTGTCCCCTATCTCCTGTTACCATCGATCCTAGACGCACAGTTCGGGACCCCCTACCCGAGATCCGCCGGTTTTGACACCGACATTGGTGCTTTCATTAAGAGTTCCACTATGCCATCGACGAATGGCTTGATGGCTCACCTTGTCCTTAAAGACAACATCACCTCCATGGGAGCTCTGGCCCCGGGCCAAACCCTCCGGTTGGGCGGCTTTACTATGATCGCCCATTCGGCCGTTGAGCTGACGATGACCTCTCGGGCCATCGAAAACCCCCTTCACATCAACCCCGAGCACTCCAAGCAGATGGATCCGACAGAGTTTTTGTCTTTGAACGAACTCCTAGATCGCATCGCCGCTTTGGGAATAGCCACAGACTACGATCAGATCGGGCCTAAAACCGATCAAGAAGAAATTCCGAAACCCGGATTGTTAAGCCCGGAAGGTCGTCAGACTCTGGATAATCGGTCAGGTCGGGGTTCGGATTTAATTCCACCCACCCACCGGGATATAGAAGCTCTCATGGGCACAAAATAGCAGTCTCAGGAAACGGTCCATCACTTCTGGGCCAGATTCCTCCTCGTCAAGGACAAGGTAAAAGATTGTCGTGACGAGGACACAATATCATCGTTCTGCAACAATTGCGTGGACGAAGGAATCCTCAACGCCATTAATCGCCGCCGCATACTGAAATTCGCTGACTTAGCAATCATCGTACAAAAGTGCAGCACGATGGAGAGCACCTGGAAAACTCAGGCAGCTCGCTGGGAACCGTCATTCCCAACTCAACTCCCCCTACAGGCGAAAAGGGCGCACCCTCGTGGCACGCCCAGTCCAACAGCAAGAAACACAAAACCGTTATGCGGCACGACACCGTTCTGGTGGGGTGGCTCGATGGCCCATGCAGAATACATACAAAACCAGATACCATGGCAACCCACAACCTTAGAGCATGTTGCACACTACGACGGGTAGCCAAGAGCGGCGAGGACATCCTTATCAAGGACAACCCAGAATGACATCCCCCAGGGGACGGTAACTCAAGAGTATTGACGGTCTTTGAGACATTCTCTTCAAACAACAAGTGCAAAAGGGCGCTTCGCGAGCTCGCCGAAGTCTGCCAAATTGCTATGATAAACCCCTGGAACGACACGGCTATAACATTCAACGCTGGTGATGAATCAAAGGCAATTTGATTTATCCCAAGCATACCACTCGACAGTGTCGAGTTCTGATCGAGCAATTCCGAGAGAAACAGCCTAATGAGAAGGGAAAAGGATCTGACAAGGATGAAGACAAAGAGGAAGATGATGGTTTTCCCAATGTCAATTCCTCTCTAATGATTTTTACTGACGTCGAGAGCAAAAGTCGACTGAAAATAATCAACAGGGAGGTGAATATGGTTGCTCCGGCAACGACAACATACCTGAAGTGGTCACAAACGGCCATCACATTCGACCAGTCTGATCATCCTGCTCGCATAGCCACCCCTGGGAGGCAAGCATTGGTGGTCGACCCGGTTGTTGGAGGCACTAGACTGACCATAGTGTTAATGGATGGTGGTAGTGGCCTGAATATCCTTTATGCTGAAATCTTGAAGGGGATGGGCATTCCGATGTCCAAACTTAGTGAGAGCAACATGAGCTTTCACGGCGTCATCCCTGGCAAGAAGGCTGAATCACTCGTCCAGATAACCCTTGACGTAGTTTTTGGTGATTCAAAGAATTACCGTAAGGAAAAGTTGGCATTTGTAGTAGTGGATTTCTAGAGTGCGTATCATGCTATTCTGGGAAGGCATGCATACACACATTTTATGGCTCGACCATGTTACGTGTATCTCAAGTTGAAAATGTCTGGTCCCAAAGGAGTGATCATGGTTACTGGCAATCGGCAGAAGGCAGAGGAATGCTTCCAGAAGGGTTCCAAAATTGCCGATGCACAAATGGCAGTAGTTGAAATGCAAGAGTACCAGAAAAATGCAGATCCGAGTGATTTGCTGCGAGCAAAGAAGCCTGCCATAGATTCTTCATTTGAGTTGTCCGAAGAAACAAAACCGATTCATATTCACCCGACTGATCCTAATGTTGCTCCTACTCATATCTCAACTTCACTCGACAACAAATAGGAAGAAACGCTCATCCAGTTCCCCCGTGAGAACTGGGACATCTTTGCATGGAAACCTTTTGACATGCCGGGTGTACCCAGGGGACTGGCTGAGCATCGTTTGCGAGTTGACCCAAAAGTGAAGCCAGTCAAGGAACATCTAAGACGGTCTGCCGTACAGAAGAGAAAAGCAATTGGCGAGGAAGTGGCTCAGCTCCTAGCAGCTGAGTTCATCCGAGAGATTTACCCCTCCGAGTGGCTTGCCAATGTTGTCATGGTCCCCAAGAAGGACGATTCAATTCGTATGTGCATTGACTTCAAGCATATCAATCGGGCATGCCCGAAAGATCATTTTCCCCTCCCCCATATCGACCAAATCGTTGACTTGACTGCGGGGTGTGAGCGTTTGTCTTTTCTAGACGCCTATTCCGGGTATCATCAAATCTGACTGTATGGATCCGATGAGATAAAACAACTTTCATCACTCCATTCAGGTGCTTTTGTTATGTCACCATGCCATTCGGTCTCAAGAACGCTGGTGCCACATATATGAGGATGATTCAGAAGTGCCTGCTCACTCAAATCAGTCGGAATGTAGAAGCATATATAGACAACATTGTGGTCAAGTCGCGCAAAGGTTCCGATCTGCTGACTGACCTCGCTGAGACCTTTGCCAACCTAAGAAGTTATGGTATCAAGCTTAATCCATCAAACTGCACATTCGAAGTTCCAGGAGAAAAGTTACTCGGTTTCCTTGTTTCCGAACAAGGGATCGATGCCAACCCAGAGAAAGTTGGAGCCATACTCCGGATGAAACGCCCTGTGCGTGTGCATGACGTTCAAAAGCTTACTGGTTGTTTGGCCACCTTGAGTCGATTCATCTCTTTCCTCGGTGAAAAGGCCTTGCCTCTTTACCGACTGATGAAGAAATCTGATAAGTTCGAGTGGACTCCTGAAGCTGATGCAGCGTTTGCAGAACTCAAAACCCTGCTTTCCACCCAACCGGTGCTCGCTACCCCAATCAGCAAAGAGCCTTTACTGCTTTATATTGCAGCCATTGGACAAGTCGTCAGTATAATACTTACGGTCGAGCGGGAAGAAGAAGGAAAAACCTATAAAGTTCAATGCCCAATGTATTATATTTCTAAAGTCTTGACTCCATCCAAGCAAAGATATCCTCACTATCAGAAGCTTGTCTATGGGATCTACATAACCACGAAGCAGGTTGCACATTATTTCTCTAATCACTCTGTGACAGTCATCAGCGACGCACCTTTTTCAGAAATTCTAAACAACAGAGATGCAACTGGTCGAGTGGCAAAGTGGGCGATTGAACTCCTTCCCTAGGGTATCAAGTTCGAGGCAAAAAAAGCTACCAAGTCCCAGGCAATAGCAAATTTCCTCGCCGAGTGGGTCGAGCAGCAACAACCGACTCAAATTCACTCGGAGCATTGGACCATGTTCTTCGATGGATCCAAGATGTTGAACGGTTCTGGTGCTGGGGTAGTATTGGTATACCCTAGAGGAGATAGACTCAGTTATGTTCTTCAGATCCATTTTGATTCCTCCAACAACGAAGCTGAATATGATGCACTTCTGTACGGGTCGCGTATGGCCATTTCACTCGGCATCCGTCGCCTAATGGTCCATGGCGACTCAGATTTGGTGGTTAATCAAGTAATGAAGGAGTGGGACGTCAGAAGCCCGGCTATGACTAGTTATTGTAATGTAGTGAGAAAGTTAGAGAAAAGTTTGAGGGGTTAGAGCTCCATCATATACCCCGACTGAGAAATCAAGCAACTGATGATTTGGCAAAGATAGGCTCCAGGCATGAGCCCATTCCCAGTAATGTTTTCTTGGAACATCTCCACACGCCGTCTGTCCAAGAGGACCCCTTCACGGAAGAGCCCCCACAACCTAAGAGCCCTACTGATCCGACTGAAGTTGAAGTCCCAGCCGTGGTCGACTTGGTCATGGAAGTTTTGGTTGTCATACCCGATTGGACAGTGTCGTACATCGCGTATATTCTTAGGAAAGAGCTTCTAGAGGATGAAGAAGAGGCTCGTTAGATTGTCCGTCGATCTAAAGCTTTCACAGTAGTGGGTGGATAGCTTTACAAAGAAAGTGCTACCAGAGTTGCTCAGAAGTGCATAACACCAGAAGAAGGTCGAGTGATCCTGAACGACATCCACTCGGGGACCTGTGGTTACCATGCGTCCTCTCAGACCATTGTAGCCAAAGCATACCGAGCGGGATTTTATTGGCCATGAGCGAATGAAATGGCGAAAGACATAGTCGACAAATGTGAAGGTTGCCAATACTACTCCAACATGTCTCACAAGCCTGCATCAGTCCTGAAGACCATTCCACTCGTCTGGCCCTTTGCTGTCTGGGGATTAGATATGGTTGGACCTCTGAGGACTGGCAGAAGTGGCTTCACCCATGTGCTCATAGCAGTCGACAAGTTCACCAAATGGATTGAAGCCAAGCCTATTAAAAACCTCAAAGCAAGTACTGATGTCAGCTTCATCAGAGAGTTAACATTCGATATGGTGTCCCGCACAGCATTATCACGGATAATGGGTCGAATTTCGATTCTGAAGAGTTCAGAGCCTTTTGCGCTTCCCAAGGCACTCAGGTTGACTATGCTTCAATCGCCCATCCCCAGTTGAATGGACAAGTTGAAAGAGTGAACGGATTGATTCTCAAAGGACTGAAGCCCTAGTTGATGCGTGACCTCAAGCATGCCGCGGGCGCTTGGGTCGATGAACTTCCATCAGTACTTTGGGGATTGAGGACAACTCCTAATCGGTCGATTGGCCTAACTCCATTCTTCTTAGTCTATGGGGATGAAGCTGTGCTTCCGAGTGACTTACTTCATAACGCCCCACGAGTGGAACTCTTCTCAGAAGCCGAAGCAGAACAAGCCCGTCAAGATGCTATTGACCTTCTGGAAGAAGAAAGAGCGATGGCGCTGATCCGGTCGACCATCTATCAGCAAGACCTACATCGATTCCACGCCAGAAACATGAGAGGTCAAGAATTTCAAGAGGGGGACCTGGTTCTTCGAGTAGATCAGCAGAAACCGCACAAGCTCGCTCCTTCCTGGGAATGTCCCTTCGTCATCACCAAAGTAATTCACAACGGGGCTTATCGCCTCTACAATGTGGAGCACAATAAAGACGAGCCACACGCTTGGAATGCGGAGCTCCTTCGCCCCTTTTATACTTAAGCATTCAGATTGTTGTGATGTAATAAGAAATACATTCTAGTTCGATTATCAAAGACGCAGTTTCTCACATGATTGTTGTTCCTTTTTTAAGTGTTCTAAATCCCCCAGTGGGTGCCTTAGCTGCGAACCTGCTTTGCCTAAGTTTAAAAAGTCCTACCGAGTGATGAGCAAATCTCTCACTCGGGGGCTTAGCTGCGAATCCGTTTCACCTAAGTTTAAAAAATCCTACTGAGTGATGAGCAAGTCTCTCACTCGGAGGCTTAGCTGTGAATCCGTTTCGCCTAAGTTTAAAAAATCTTACCGAGTGATGAGCAAGTCTCCCACTCAGGGGCTTAGCTGCAGTTCAATACTCACCTAAGTTTAAAAAATCCTACCGAGTGGTGAGCAACCCTCCCACTCGGGGGCATAGCTGCAGTTCAATACTCGCCTAAGTTCAAAAAATCCTACCGAGTGGTGAGCAAGCCTCCCACTCGGAGGCTTAGCTGCAGTCCAGTACTCGCCTAAGTTTATAAAATCCTACCAAGTGGTGAGCAACCCTCCCACTCGGGGGCTTAGCTGTAGTTCAATACTCGCCTAAGTTCAAAAAATCCTCCCGAGTGGTGAGCAACCCTCCCACTCCGAGGCTTAGCTGCAGTCCAGTACTCGCCTAAGTTTAAAAAATCCTACCGAGTGGTGAGCAACCCTCCCACTCGGGGGCTTAGCTGTAGTTCAATACTCGCCTAAGTTCAAAAAATCCTACCAAGTGGTGAGTGACCCTCCTACTCGGAGGCTTAGCTGCAGTCCAGTACTCGCCTAAGTTTAGAAAATCCTACTGAACGGTGAGCAACCCTCCCACTCGGAGGCTTAGCTACAGTTCAATACTCGCCTAAGTTCAAAAAATCCTACCGAGTGGTGAGGAACCCTCCCACTCTGAGGCTTAGCTGCAGTCCAGTACTCGCCTAAGTTTAAAAAATCCTACCGAGTGGTGAGCAACCCTCCCACTCAGAGGCTTAGTTGTAGTCCAGTACTCGTCTAAGTTCAAAAAATCCTACCGAGTGGTGAGCAACCCTCCCACTCGGAGGCTTAGCTGTAGTCCAGTACTCGCCTAAGTTTAAAAAATCCTACCTGGTGGTGAGAAACCCTCCCACTCGGAGGCTTAGCTGTAGTCCAGTACTCGCCTAAGTTCAAAAAATCCTACCGAGTGGTGAGCAACCCTCCCACTCAGGGGCTTAGCTGTAGTTCAATACTCGCCTAAGTTTAAAACAATCCTACCAAGTGGTGAACAACCCTCCCACTCGGGGGCTTAGCTGCAGTCCAGTACTCGCCTAAGTCTTAAGGCTCGCTCCACCCTTACCCGTAAGGACGGCGAGATGCAACTGGACCACGATCTGCCCTCGAAGCTTCGCCACAGATACAACGTCCGCTCCATCCTTACCTATTAGGGCGGCGAGGTGCAGGTCGGACACGATCTCCCCTCGGAGCTTCGCCACAAATACAACGTCTGCTCCATCCTTATCCATAAGGGTGGCGGGGTGCAGGTCGACCATAATCTGCTCGTGATTCACTCGACTGAGCTGCATCACAAAGTCAATAGCAACTCGAACTGCAAGAAACAAGTCCTGCGCAAAGAGTCAAAATATTCAAAAGCAACCAAAGTTCAGATAAAATCCTAAGGTTCCAGAACACGAACTAAAGTACTCAAGCACCAGGCCCGAAGGAGTTTAATGATTACAAAATCACTCGGCATTCCGAGGCAAATTTAAGGCGAGGCATAAAGTTTGTTCACTCCGCAAGAGGAGGGCTTGCAGGCTCGACGAACTCGTCCAGATCAATCCCGTCAGCAATTCGAGTGGCAGCAGCAATGAAGGTTTCCATGAATGATCGGAAGTCATGCCTTTTGGTATTGCAAACCTTGATCACTTCCAGCTTCTCTTCTCGGGCTTCCTTGTAGTGGACGCGAACCAGCGACAAAGCCACGCCAGCACCGAGCAGAATACTTCTTCCATTCTTGCACTTGACCAGGGACCTCATTGAGTCAAGTCATCAGACACTCGAGGTCATTTTGAAGCGTCGCCCCTGGCCAGAGTGTTGTATCGGTGCACGACACCACCACCTTTAGGCGAGCAAGGTAGCTCGTAACACTAGCAACACGGGATTCCAGTCGAAGCACGTTCATAGCAGCAGCATCACCAATGGGAGAAAGGATGGGGTCCAGACCTGTCTTGACCCTCCTAGTCTCTTCTTCAAAGTTTTGACAGAATCCTACAAACTCAAAGAAATAATGAGTCGACGAATGCCTGATGAATCGACGATAGTTAAACAGTCGAGAAAAGGGAAATACCTTCGAGCATAAGGAACAACTTTTTTGCAAGTGCCCCCAGATAAGCCTCCAGGTCATTTCTCTTACGAGAAATTCCTTCGATCTTCTCGTTCAAAGCAACTTTGTCCTTCTTCAGACGGGTCGCTTCTTTGTTGGCCTTGGTGAGAGATGCCTTTATTTTGGCGTTGTCTTCCTCCAGTGCTCCGACTGAAGCCAGCTTCTTGTCGGCAAGTGCGGTCTTTTCCTTAGCCTCCTTCTGCGCAGCTGCAAGGTCAAGATCCTTTTGCGCCAAGGCCTGCTTCTTTTTCTCTGAAGAATGTGCATTCGGGTCAAGGAAAGGAACGAAGAGATAATTTGAGAGATGGTCAAGATAAACAGTCAACAGGTCGTTGCCTTTCGTACCAGCTACTTCGTCTCGAGCCTTTTTTAAGTTTTGATTGACCAGCTCCAAATCAAGGTTGAGTTGCCTCTGCTTTTCCTCGAATTTGGCGAACTTGGAGATAAGCTCACAGGATTTCTACAGTCGGCAAAAGATACATCAATGGACAAGATCAAAGATCATTCACTTCCGAGTGAATAGAACTCTAAGACTACCGCAAAATCAAACATTCTACAGTAGTCTCGGGGACTACACCTAGTGGGTGCACTTATCGTGCCCCCACTGGTTTCCACTCAACATGGCCTGCCCATACTGAGTGGAGAGAGAGAAAAAAGACATACTCAGACCCCAACCGACTGCCAGCAGTCAACTGCGGTCTCGGGGAGTACACCCACTGGGTGCACTTAGCGTGCCCCCACTGGTTTCCACTTGACATAATCCGCCAGGACCGAGTGGAAGAGTGAAACAATAAAGGCAATTCTTCTCAAGACCTCTACCGAATCACACATTCGACGGTGATCTCGGGGACTACACCCAGTGGGTGCACTACGTGTGCCCCCACTAAACCAGAACTACAACCGACACAACCTAGTCGACTCAACTGGGAAAGTTACTCGACATAAATTCAAACACCCAGTGGGTGTGCAGATGCGAAGTGTAGAATAACAGGAGGATGCACGAAGAAAAGTTTTCAGGTAGCATATCCTAACAGAACAAGCAACAAGATAAGAGTTCAGTCGGAAGCCAACTTACCTGGACATTTGCTCGAAGGGCCGCACTGGCGTCATAAGCAGCCTGACTGTTTTCATGCACCACCTTCACTCGCTCCATCATTATGTCGGCTTGGCGAATGGCTTCTGCGGTGGCGTCGGCTTGGCTTTCTGGAACATGATGAGTAGTGAAGAATGGGGTTGATGTGCAGTTGTGGCAGCTTGAAGTTCCGAGGCATGAGGCTGGATAGTTGAAGCAAACACTGGTGCAGTCGATGATGTGGGGCGTTCACTTGATACTGGAGCAGCGAAAGTAACAGAAGCCCGAGTCACATCTTCAGGCTGTTGAGTCACTGGTTCTGCCACCGGCACTGATTGGGACATCTTGCCAGTTGATGCCTTCTTACTCCTCCTGGGCCTCAACGACACGTCCTCTTCGTCATCCGGAAGATCAATGACATGGGGAGGAGCTGAAAAAAGAGTTGTCGGAATTCAATCGACAAAATGGCTGAAAAAGCAAAGGCAAGTTTGCAAAAATCATACCCGGGTTAGAAGTGACCGTGTCTTCTACGTCTTCACCATCATCCTTGTAAGTAGAAGTCCCAGAAGTGGCAGCTCTGCAAGTTTCAAGATTCACTCGGACAAATGAGAAAGAGAGTCGATAGCATAAATCCTCGACCAAAAAGTGGAGACAAGACACTTACGCAGAAGCGACGGGGACGTCGATCTTGATCTTGGGCAGGGCCTTCTGAGGCTTTGGTGCTGTAATCTTTTGCTGCTTAGGGGCCTTCTCAGTCAGCACAGGGGAAGAGGTCCGAGTGCGCTTGGAAGTTCGTGCGGTCGACCTAGCTACTTCTCCACGGACACTCGCCGGGTCGTGCTTATGTTTGGAACGCTTTTCAGTGCGAGGCGGTTACTCGACTTCCTCACCGCTGCTCGAGTCCTTTCTTTCCTCCTCCTCTTCCCCTCCATCAGATTGCCAATCCATGCATTCACCTCCGCTCGCCCCCCCCCCCTTCCGGGTCCTGCTCCTGCTCTCCGTTAGGCATCGAGTACATCTCAATGAGAGCCTGAAAGACAACAAGTGGAACAAATGTCAATCGATTGGCAAAAAGCAACTATATTATAGATCAAAAAACACACGGAAGATAGAATTGGACCTTGTTTGGTTCATATGAGTTGTCGAGTGGAGGGATTCTCCTGGACCACCTGGGGTTATCTTCATTGCCAGTGATGCCCCTCAACCACTGCTCCACCGTATCCTCGTCGACTTCTTCTGGGTGGATCCGAGTGGTATCTTCGAGGCCCGAATACATCCACATCGGATGGTCGCGAGCTTGAAGTGGCTGAATGCGTCGTCTGAGGAAGACCTCCAGCAGATCCATGCCAGTCACGCCATCACAAATGAGATGGACCACTCGCTCGACCAGCACCGTCACCTCTGCTTTCTCCTCCAGAGTCACTTTCAAAGCAGAGGGCTTCTCGACTCGAGCCATGGAAAAGGGGGTAAGTCCAGTCGACTGGCCTGGAGTCGGCTGGTCTTTACAGTTGAACCAGGTCGACTGCCACCCTCTGACTGACTCGGGAAGAATCATGGCTGGTGTCGGTGTCAAAACCGGCAGATCTCGGGTAGGGTGTCCCGAACTATGCGTCTAAGCCGGATGGTAACAGGAGGCAAGGGACACGAAGTTTTACCCAGGTTCGGGCCCTCTTGATGGAGGTAAAACCCTGCGTCCTGCTTGATTAATATTGATGATATGGGTAGTACAAGAGTAGATCTACCACGAGATCGGAGAGGCTAAACCCTAGAAGCTAGCCTATGGTATGATTGTTGTGGTCTATGTTGTCCTACGGACTAAAACCCTCCGGTTTATATAGACACAGGAGAGGGTTAGGGTTACACAAAGTCGGTTACAATGGTAGGAGATCTGTATATCCGTATCGCCAAGCTTGCCTTCCACGCCAAGGAAAGTCCCTTCCGGACACGGGACGAAGTCTTCAATCTTGTATCTTCATAGTCCAGGAGTCCGGCTGAAGGTATAGTTCGGCTATCTGAACACCCCCTAATCCAGGACTCCCTCAGTAGCCCCTGAACCAGGCTTCAATGACGACGAGTCTGGCGCGCAGATTGTCTTCGGCATTGCAAGGCGGGTTCCTCCTCCAAGTACTTCATAGAAGATTTTGAACACAAAGATAGTGTCCGCCTCTGCAAAATAAGTTTCCACATATTCCCATAGAGAGAATAATATTTACACAAATCTAATCTGCTGATGTATTCCGTAGTGTGACACCCCACGGCCAAGCCTTTATCCAAGTCGTTTCATTATCCCACCTCAGCGCGTCATGCGAGGCAGTTTCCTTGGCACGTCTTGTTAAAGCAGAGATCGTGTCCGCTTATTCTGGGATTCTCATTGATACGGGCGTGGGTAACCCAACCGCACCATTGATTATGGCGCTTGGGAGATAAGCGAGTTTTACCAGGCTGGTGGGGACGCATAGTCGCGTCCACCCATATAAGGGGATAAGGATCCACCTTTTCACCTACGCCTTCTTCCTCCTTTTCCTATCCATTTTCATGCACTCGAGCTCCAGCGCCCAAGTCCGCACTCCCCGCCTCAACCTTCTCCAGCCATGTCCGGAGCGGGAGGCAAGTGGATGGTCTCCTCCGTTACGGAGGGACACATCAAAAGACTAAGGAAGGTCGGATACTTGTCCAACGACATTGCGCACCGGCTTCCCGAAGAGGGGCACCTCATCCCTACCCCTAGGCCCCATGAGAGGGTGGTGTTCCTCCCCCATTTCCTCCGCGGACTGGGTTTCCTTCTCCACCCATTTGTCCGGGGGCTCATGTTCTACTATGGCCTAGATTTCCATGATCTGGCCCCGAACTTTGTCCTCAACATCTCGGCGTTTATCGTCGTGTGCGAGGCCTTCCTCCGCATCCGCCCCCATTTTGGCCTATGCCTCAAGACTTTTAATGTCAAGCCAATGGTGGTGCGCGGCAACCAGGCGGAGTGCGGAGGCACCATGGTGGGCAAGATGCCCAACATCTTATGGCTCGAGGGCTCCTTTGTGGAGACCCTGAAGGGGTGGCAATCAGGGTGGTTTTACATCACCGAGCCGCGCGACCCTACGTGGGTTGCAGCCCCCGAGTTCTGATCCGGACCCCCAACGTGGCTCACGTCCTGGAAAGAGACGGTCCTGTCATGAGGTAAAAAAGGAGAGCTGTCCGGACTCCAAACATGCGTCCAAACCCTGGTGGACAAGCAGCTCAAGCTTGTCAACATAGTCCAGGTTATGCTCATCCGCCGGATCCTCCCGTGTCAACAACGGGCTTTCAACCTGTGGGAGTTCGACCCAGTGCGGCACCGAACTCTGAGCAGGCTCTTTGACACGACGTACGAAGATGCCTGGAAGGTGCTTTTCAAAGGCGCCGAGGCCCCCGCATCCGCTACTGAGGATCGCGGATTCAGCACGCAGCGTCATGCTCGTGCGGTAAGCTATTTTTACCTTCTACAGGATATCAGTTTTTCATAGATTGACTCCATGCGGGATCTAAGCTCCCTTACCTTTGACGGGATTGGCAGGAGACGTCCGGACAGATCAACTGTCCGGCTCCTTTGCCCGAAGGCCCAGCGGATGCTCGTTTGGCGAAGCTGCTGGTTCCGGCACCCTATGTGGTGCCGGAGAAGAAGGCCAAGCAGAAGGCCGCGGGGACTCGAAAGAGTGCCTGGCGCCAGGAGGTGTCGGATCCATCATGCAATGGCTCCAAGACACACTCCTCCCACGAAGACGAGGAGGAGGAAGAAGAGACCTCTCCCCCCCAGCGGGGGAAGGGAAGAAAAGGAAGGCCGCCCCAACTAGGGAGGCCGAAGGGTCCAAGAAGGGGAAAACCCTTCCTCCGGAGTACTCCACCGATGCTGACGACGGCGAAGAGGAGTGGCCGCACAGGGCCAAGCCCCAGGCAAAATCGTAAGTATCCGGATACCAGAGTAATTCATAGTATTCCTTTATTGCACAACTTTCCCTTATGTCGAATACGAATATGCAGCCCACCAAAAGACCGGCTCGACGCACCGTCGAGCGGTTCACTGGACTCGCCGGACGTGAATTCGCTTCTGACGGCTTCCTCCCCCGCCCTACGGACGATGCCGAAGTGTTGTCCCAACAGGTTCCAAGCCAGGAGGAGGTGGTCCTGGAGGCGCCGCAAGGTGACCTCCCGGACTCCAGTGGTGAAGGGGATAAAATCTCCCAGGGCTTCAAGTCCGGCTCCAGGCCGGACACCGCTCCGGAACCTTCAAAGGTTCCAGAGTCCGGTGGGGGACCTCCTTCCAAGAGGAGCAAGCCCACCGTGCCGGTGACCCCCGTCCAACCGGAGGCACCGGACAATCTGTTGGAGGTGCTCCAAGGCGCCTCCATCGACGAGGAGCACCACACCATTATGAGTGCGGTGGTCCAGAAGGTTCAGTCCGCCAAGAGCGGACTGACTGAAGCTTGTACTAGCCTTTTAACAGGCTTTGAGGTAAGTAAAGAATGTGTAAACAATATTACCGCATAGACAGTAGCCCCTGATGCTCTGTTTGGCGTTCGGGAAGAAAAGCTGAATAGAGGATCAAATAAAATTCGCAGGAGTCTAACAAAAATGAGTCAATATGCGTATGCAGGCTTCTGTGCTTGCGTCCGCCGCACTGACTGCGGAAGTGGACACGCTAAAGCAGAACCTCGAGTGGTCCGAGCAAGAGCTCGGGTGTGCCAAGAAGCAACTCGAGGACAATGAAGGTAAGAAATACCTTGTTTAAATATATATAAAAAGGTGCAATTGCAAAAAATGATAGGATTATCGTGGCTATTGTAGGGGCCACGTCTGAGGTGGCGACCCTTAAGCAAGCGCTGGTCGAGGTCGAGAAGAGGGCGGCCGCGGAGCGCATCGAGCGGGAGAAGTATGAGGCCCAGGTTGGCAAGGTGCAGCAAGAGCTCCAGGTTCTCATGAAAAAACATGAGAGTTTGGAGCTTGACTCAAAGACGCGAGCATCCGAGCTCGCGGCGGCTATCAAAAATGCCAATTCTGTCAAGGCCGAATCCCAGAAGACCCTCCAGGAGTTGGATGAGGTGAAGAAGATAGTGGCGGGTAAGGCATTCTTTATGCAAAGAAAACACATAAATGTGAGTTACTTGTTACTTACCCGAATCCGGAGCTCTCCAGGAGCGTTCGCAGATCTTCCCCGGAGTGTGTCCGATGCCGCCGCATTCTATCGAGCCGAGGAGGGCAGCTCGACAGAGAAGGTGTTCTGGTCTCAGTATGTTGAGGCCGGACACCCTGTGCCCCTGAGCGACCAGCTGAAGCAACTGGTCGAGCTCCACAAGGCGGCCGAACAGGCCATGAAGGGCCTCATAGTTCGGCTGTGGCCTGGAGAGGCTCTGCCTGGGAGCTATTTCGGGCTGGTGCGGCGGCTGGTGGAGGCCTGTCCAAGGCTCGAAATCATCAAGCGCTCCGTCTGCATTGAAGGTGCCCGTAGGGCCCTTGCCCATGCTAAGGTTCACTGGGGCAAGCTGTATGCTGAGAAGCTTGTGAAGGACGGGCCACCATCGAGGAAAGAGTATCGCAAGCCCGAGAATTATTATAAGGATGTTCTGAAGGGTGCCTGCCTTGTGGCGAATGAATGTTCTAGGGATGTAATTTTTGAGTGAAACTTGCTCGTTTTGTCCTGTGCGCTGAAAACTTGTTCATATGCGCTAAGCAATGCTGTTGGAATTTAAAATATTACCTTCTGTCCGGTTGTTTATTAATTCTGAGAGATGGCGAGTCGTCGGCTTCTACCCTCGTGCGCTAGTGCTGGGGTGTTCTGGGATAAACCTGAGCGCTCTTTTTCCCATGTTTGGGTCCTTCGAGGGAGGCGCTCAGCCCAACGAACAAGGCAATCGGACTATAATGCATGAACACTCTCACTTAGCCATAGAATTTTATAATTTTAAATTTCGGTGAAGCCCCTGGTATTCGAAAGACCGAGTTCGGGGTGCTATCCACGCCTTGGCTGGACAGAGCTGACTCCTCGCTCTAAGCGGGATAAGTCTTTAGGGACTCGAAAAACCTCTCGAACAGCGACCAGCTCTCGCTTCATCATAACAGTCAGTTTTAGCTTTCTCTACTGAGGTGCTCGACCCAGCTCAACTGGGGCACAATCGCAGTAGTTCTCCTAGTGCTACCTTAGCCGATATAGCGGAACGTAAGGCACCAAAACATAGGAGCCGGGCAAACCCAACATTTGACCAAAGACATGATTCGGAGCCGATGCATATAATGCTATAAGTTTGGGGTGCCGCACTTGTTAAAGTGTTCGGACTTCTCACACCATATTGAGGGGTACTAAAGCCCCTGGCGTATCTTGGCCATACCGAAGTGCATGGGTGCAACATGTCATTAAGGAACATATATTTGCAAAAAAAGTAATGCAAAAATAGACAGAAGCTATGCATTGTTTCTGAAAAAGGGTTGCGATCAAAGCAGAACGATACAAATAATGTGATAAGCAAAAGGTTGGACCATTTTAACGTGTCCGTTCCAGGGGCAGGCTGCGGAATGGTATGCGAAACAGGTATACTGCTCGTGATAGAGACCACCTGGGAGTTCCGTAATGCGGCATGGCTTGTCTGCTTCCCTGGTTCTTGCATCATTTGTGCGGCAATTGAACTGCCGAACAGGCCTTCCGAAGAGTGGAGTCCTGAAAGTAAGAGAAAATTAAAAAATCGGCTGCCCCTGGTGCGGTTTAAGCCGTGTTTTGGGCGTGCCGTGATGGTGCCCCTCCCCCTGTACCCATGGTATTTCTAGAGCGTAGTTATGTACACGAAGTACTGGTGCCGCATTTTTGCGAGGGCTGGGGTTGGGGCCGTATTGCTACACCTGCTTGGAACGTGCCAGGCGGTCTGGTTGTAGGTTACTCCGGGCGCGCTTGATGGTGTCTGGACGTTTAATGGCCGGACTGGAGAACTGCCTCGAGAGGCTGCTTTGTACTTCCGCTGCAAGTGCCGCCGTGTGCTCCTCCGTTCGGAGGGAGCGTTCGGTGTTTCCATTGACTGTAATTACTCCTCGAGGGCCTGGCATCTTGAGCTTAAGGTATGCGTAGTGCGGTACCGCATTGAACTTGGCGAATGCGGTTCGTCCGAGCAGTGCGTGATAGCCACTGCGGAATGGGACTATGTCGAAGATTAACTCCTCGCTTCGGAAATTATCCGGAGATTCGAAGACCACTTCAAGTGTGACTGAGCCTGTACAGTTGGCCTCTACACCTGGTATTACGCCTTTAAAGGTCGTTTTGGTGGGCCTAATCCTCGAGGGATCTATGCCCATTTTCCGCACTGTATCCTGGTAAAGCAGGTTCAGGCTACTGCCGCCGTCCATAAGGACTCTAGTGAGATGAAATCCATCAATAATTGGGTCTAGAACCAATGCAGCGAATCCTCCATGACGGGAGCTAGTGGGATGGTCCCTTCGATCAAAGGTGATCGGACAGGAGGACCATGGGTTGAACTTTGAGGAGACTGGCTCTATCGCGTATACGTCCCTTAACGCGCGCTTCCGCTCCCTCTTGGGGATGTGGGTTGCGTATATCATGTTCACCGTCTGCACTTGTGGGGGAAAACCCTTCTGTCCATTGTTGTTCGGCGGCCGGGGCTCTTCGTCGTCATCGCTATGCAGCCCCTTGTTTGTATTTTCGGCATTTAACTTGCCTGCCTGCTTGAACACCCAACAATCCCTATTGGTGTGATTGGCCGGCTTTTCGGGGGTGCCATGTATCTGGCACAAGCGGTCGAGTATTCGGTCCAAACTGGACGGGCCCCTAGGATTTCTTTTGAATGGCTTTTTCCGCTGACCGGATTTATAGCCTCTGAATCCAGCATTAACTACCGTATCCTCAGCGTTGTCGCCGTTAATGCGGCGCTTCTACTTGTTGCGACGCGACCTGCCACTACTGTCCCTGGTCATGTTGTTGCTACGAGCAAGCCAGCTGTCTTCTCCCGTGCAAAAGCGGGTCATGAGTGTCGTGAGTGCTGCCATAGATTTCGGCTTTTCCTGTCCAAGGTGCCAGGCAAGCCACTCGTCACGGATATTGTGCTTGAAGGCTGCTAGGGCCTCAGCATCCAGACAGTCGACTATTTGATTTTTCTTTGTTAGGAACCGTGTCCAGAATTGCATGGCCGATTCCTCTGGCTGCTCAATTACGTGACTTAGGTCATCGGCGTCTGGGGGTTTCACATAAGTGCCCTGGAATTTGTCGAGGAATGCGGCTTCCAGGGCCTCCCAACAACTGATTGATCCTGTTGGCAAGCTGTTAAGCCAATGCTGAGCTGGTCCTTTAAGCTTGAGTGGGAGGTATTTGATGGCGTGGAAATCATCACCGCGGGCCATGTGGATATGAAGGAGATAATCCTCGATCCATACCGCAGGATCTGTTGTGCCATCATATGATTCGATGTTTACGGGTTTGAAATCCTCGGGGATTTGATGATCCATTATTTCGTCTGTGAAGCATAGTGGGTGTGCGGCGCCTCTGTATTGGCTATATCACGACATAGCTCCAATGAGCTTTGTCTACTATGTTCGGCCCTGCCGAATTTGTGGTCGGCGTGACGGTTACCGTCTCGAGTCGTTGGGCGCCCACGCGATCCGTAGATCGATCTTGTTTGCCTTGCCTTGTCCTCCAACATATCTCGCAGGTCCGGCGCATTTTCCCGTGCGTTGGTACGGGGTGCGGCTTGAGTGGAGGGCCGAGAGGCCTCTCTGTCGCGGCCACGAGGTGGCCGATCGGCTGTATCGAGTGCAGGTGATGCAGGTTTGAGTGCTTCCTCCTCTAGTCGGGGTAGCAACCTGCGCTTTGGGTAGCTCTTGGAGGGGCGTTCGAGTTTATGCTCTTCGGCCGCAAGGACTTCAGTCCATCTGTCGACTAGCAAATCTTGATCAGCTCTAAGTTGTTGCTGTTTTTTCTTGAGGCTTCTTGCCGTGGCCATAGGCCTGTGTTGAAAACACTCTTGCTCAACGGGATCCTCTCGCACGACAAATTCGTTGTCGTCGAGGCTTGCCTCGTCTTCGGAGGGAGGCATATAATGATTGTCCTCGACCTCTCTATCTGCCGCTCTCTCATGAGGGCTTGTTTCTCCATCCTCCTGTGCTAAATCTTGCTGGAGGGGGTTTTCTCCGGCACTCTCCGGAGTATTATTATCTCCCGTGCTGGAATCACCGTAGTTGTTTTGGCTGGATTTTGATCGGCGCCGCTGACGCCGACGCTTAGGCTGTTTCTTGGAGGGGTCATCCTCCGCTGTTCCATCGCCATCTCCTTCAATTGGGGTGTCCACCATGTATATGTCATATGACAAGGTGGCTTTCCAGGGCCTAATAGGCGCTGGTTCTTCATCGTCTCCTTCATCGGCATCCATACCGTCGATGTCTTCGGAGTCGAAGTCGAGCATGTCGGTTAAATCATCAACAGTGGCTACAAAGTGGGTGGTGGGTGGGCTTTGAATTTCTTCATCGTCCGTACCCCAACCTTGCTGACCGTAGTCCGGCCAAGGCTCTCCTGATAAAGAGAGAGACTTCAGTGTCTTCAGAATATCGCCGAAAGGCGAGTGCTGAAAGATGTCCGTGGCAGTAAACTCCATGATCTGCGCCCAATCGGATTCGATCGGCAGGGGCGCGGAGGATTCGGAGTCCAGAGAGGAGTCCAGCTCCCTGGAGTCATGAGTCTCACTGAGTGCGGGGCTGATGTTCGGCTCGATCGCCGTTAGGATCGCAGCCCCCGAGGCGGCGTCCAACCACCCATCCTCGATCGCCGCAGTAGGCTCCGAATTAAGGGTCGAAGCCAATGCGGGTGCGGCCTCGAGGGCACTGTTCGGCGGCAGAGCTAGATCATGATCGTCGTGACAGTGCGGCGCGCTCGGCAGTGGCTCGAATCTGTCGAAGATCAAGTCCCCGCGGATGTCAGCCATGTAGTTTAAACTTCCAAATCTGACCTGACGGCCAAGGGCGTAGCTTTCGATCTGCTCCATATGGCCAAGTGAATTGGCCCGCAGTGCGAAGCCGCCGAAGACGAAGATCTGTCCGGGGAGGAAGGTCTCACCCTGGACTGCATCGCTATTGATGATCGTAGGAGCCATCAAGCCTGACGGCGACGACACAGAGGAACTCTCAATGAAAGCACCAATGTCAGTGTCAAAACCGGCAGATCTCGGGTAGGGGGTCCCGAACTGTGCGTCTAGGCCGGATGGTAATAGGAGGCAAGGGACACAAAGTTTTACCCAGGTTCGGGCCCTCTTGATGGAGGTAAAACCCTACGTCCTGCTTGATTAATATTGATGATATGGGTAGTACAAGAGTAGATCTACCACGAGATCGGAGAGGCTAAACCCTATAAGCTAGCCTATGGTATGATTGTTGTGGTCTATGTTGTCCTACGGACTAAAACCCTCCGGTTTATATAGACACCGGAGAGGGTTAGGGTTACACAAAGTCGGTTACAATGGTAGGAGATCTGTATATCCGTATCGCCAAGCTTGCCTTCCACGCCAAGGAAAGTCCCTTCCGGACACGGGACGAAGTCTTCAATCTTGTATCTTCATAGTCCAGGAGTCCGGCTGAAGGTATAGTCCAGCTATCCGAACACCCCCTAATCCAGGACTCCCTCAGCTGGGAAAGTACTTTTACCTCTCATTTGGATCCCAAGACCCCACACATCTGGATCACATGTGTCCTCTCATCACTCGTATTGGCCTTTTTGACCGACTGAGAATGACAGGTGAAAATTTGTTTGAAGAGGCCCAGTGTGGTCGACAACCCAGGAAATTCTCACACATGGACACGAATGTAGCGACGTACACGATAGTACTGGGGGGAAATGATGAAGTTGTGCCCCAAAGAAGTTCAAGAAACCTCAGAATAAAGGGTGGGGAGGCAAAGAAAAACCACGGTCGACGTGGGTGGAGAGGAGCACACACTCACCCTCCTGCGGTCGCGGCTCGGTATCGTCCTCCGGGAGCCGCGCTGACTTGTGGGGAATCAGTCCCCCCTCGACCAGATCGTTGATGTCGTCTTGCCGGATAATCGACCAAATCCAATCTCCCTGGATCCAGCCACGCGACAGGCTGGATCTCGACGAGGATCTGCCCCGGCTGGTCTTCCTCCCCTGACCCTTCGCTATCGCCTTCTTCGCGTGCTCCAAGGCTGCCGTCTTCTCCTTCCCCATTGCAGTGAATGGAGCTCGAGCGGGCCGGCAGCGCCGAGAGCAGAGGTGCATGCGGTGGAGAAATAGAGGAGAAAGGGAGAGAATGGGGCGCACTGTGCAGAAATCCCCAGCCACGTCGCCTTATATGAGGTCTTCTCCCGAGTGGCTGACTTGTGGGTCCATGTAATCCCGTCAAATCCCGCAACAGTCGCACGCGCAGTACATGGAGAAAAAGGTGGCACGGGAATCAAGGCGCCCCTGCCTAATCTTCTCTGATTACTACAGCCTCCTCCACCCAGCGCGCTTCCCAAAATTCGAATCCCGCAGGATCCGCAAGCAGCAGAGCAACCTGTCAGACGAAAGATTTTTTCCATATCAACACTCGAAGCTTTTCAATAAAAGTTCACTCAACAAACTAAGAATGGATCAAGGCGACTGAAAAAGAAGTTGAAGTCATCATGATTGGTCATTTGATCTCAGTAAGACGCTTCTGAAGCGCAAGAATTGAGTCGGAGGTATTTTCAACTCCTTTTCCACTCAAACCCTGAACCATTCGGTGGCTAATGCTAAAGCTATGTACCTAGGGTAGGGTCATAGGCCTGACCTAGACACCCTCCACTAGGACATCACCCTAAATCCAGAAGTATTCAAGGGATACCATCATCCATTCGACCATAAGCGTTCCACTCGGAAGACTCAGTGTCACTCGACCATGACAATGATCACTCGACGATCAGGAAACATAAAGCCACTCTGTATAGCAACGGTCGAACGTTTACTATGTAGACTTAATGGTCATTTATGTTACTTTATTGCTGGCGTTACCAGAAAAGCCCCGTCTTTATGTACCTTAAACCCTGTGTAACTGAGGGCGGGAGGGGTCTGGCGAACTCTATATAAGCCACCCCCTCCTCAGGGACAAGGGTTCGCACCCCTGTAATACCACACTCACATAATCCAGTCGACTGCCTCTGGGCACCGAGACGTAGGGATTTTACTTCCACCGTGAAGGGCCTGAACTCGTAAATCTTGTGTGTACAACTTCACCATAGGTAGGATCTTGCCTCCTCATACCTACCCCCCATTCTACTGTCAGCCTTAGAACCACGGCACTTAATACATGAGAAACATATACAAGTGCTATACTTCCTAGTTCTTAATCATGCTTGGTTTGGATAAATGGGTTTTCCATGTGGCTTGAATTAATCTGATGAATCCGCAATGTGCTTATTTATCATCAACATATTTTACTGATAGCATGTGAACCCTTACTTAACCTGATGACTAACTACCTTATATGTGTTGCAGGGAAACAATGGGAAGCACTGAGTTTACAAGAAGGTACTAACTATTATACCTTGCCTTTTTATATTCCTTTGCCCCATTTCCAATATAGAGAAGATATTTATGCACATCCTTGTTTTCAGGCTTCACTAATGATTACCTCTCAAACCACCTTTGTGGTCAGGAGGCAAGGAAAGTTTTCATACAACACCCACAGTTCAATATTGAAGTGTTCCTGAAGAGGTCGAAGGATGGACGGTCAATCATCCATAGGCACTGGCCTAAAGTTGGAAAGACCTTCAACATGAATGAAGGCTCAATATTCGCCTTCCACTTCAGCAGTTTTCCAGATGAGATGCATCTCTCTATGTATCGTCTAAGATGCTATTTTCGAAAGGTTCTAGATGTTGCATGTGAAACTTGCTGCTGGTGCAGTTGTGTAATGGGGTAGCTGAGTGCTAAAGCTATATCATGTTGTACTCTGATGTATTTAAATTATGAAATCCTGCTTCCTTAATATGGAAAAGGAATATATTATGTGCTTAATATGAATATCAATTATATTAGTAAACGGATTATTAATAATAGGGCAATTAGCCCGCTAATTGGCCAATTAGCTTGCTAATTGGGTTTTCCTATTGAAAATGGTTAATGAGAAACCACCGTGGGCGATGACCTCAGGCAATGCACACAGTTTCTAGGAATAAACTGTGTTGGATCAATGAACAGTCACACACGACATTCTCTTCAAAAATGTTTGCGTTACGCCACCTTGCGCAAACATTTTCCTTGGAGTGACTATGTGGGATGTACATACGAATGGAAACGTTTAGCGGTGACTGACTATGTGGGATGTACATGCGACCAGAAACAATTTCGCCATATAATTGTATTTTTTAGCTGTACTGTATGTATTTCCGTATTTGCACGCTCGTCGGTCACACACGACCTCATTTTGCCAAACGTGTATGCCGGGAGGGCATATCCGACGGTTTCTGGGTCGTGTTGGAAGGACCCCCCCTATCGCCCACACTCACTTGGCGACGGTTCGAGATGCCATCGCGGAAAGGGGTTAAAAACCATTTGTTTAGGACCGACGCGCACCAGTGTTGGTTCAACTCCACAATCTTGTCGGAGGCTCCTAAGTGACACCTAACCAATCTAGGAGACACCACTCTCCAAAAGGTAATAGATGGTGTGATGATGATGAACTCCTTGCTCTTGTGCTTCAAATGATAGTCTCCTCAACACTCAACTCTCTCTCTCTCTCTCATGGATTTGGCTATGGTGGAAAGATGATTTGAGTGGAAAGCAACTTGGGGAAGGCTAGAGATCAAGATTCTTATGGTTGGACTAGAATTTCTTGGTCTCAGCACATGAGTAGGTGGTTCTCTCTCAGAAAATGAGTAGTGGAAGTGTAGGCACGTTCTGATGGCTCTCTCTTTAATAGAGAAGGGGTGGAGGGGTATATATAGCCTCCACACAAAATCCAACCTTACACACAATTGACCCAACTTGGTCAGACCGAATAGAATAACTCAGTGAGACTGATTCAATTCAAAATTTGTACATTAGGAATCTCAGTGGGACCGACATGATCAACTCGGTGGGACCGATGTGCTAGGGTTAGGGAAAAAACTCATCTCGGTGTGACCGATTACATGAACTCGGTGAGACCGATTTCAGGAACTAGCAAACAGAGAATTGGTCAGGCAAACTCGGTGGGACCGATCGCTCATTTTGGTAAGACTGAAACGTTACGAAGGGAAACAGAGAGTTTACATTGTGAACTCGGTGGGACCGATCGCTCATTTTGGTAAGACCAAAATGTTATGAAGGGAAACAGAGAGTTTGCATTGCCATCTCGGTGAGACCGAGATCCCGATCAGTGAGACCGAATTGATTAGGGTTTCTGGCAGTGGCTATGTCAAAAGAACTTGGTGGCGCCGGATAGATCAAATCGGTGGGGCCGAGTTTGACTTTAGGTTTTGGACATATTTGGAAATGAGAAAGTGGTTGAGGGCTTTGGAGCATATTCCTAAGCACTTTGAGCAAGTAGACCATTAAGCAACACCTCGGCCCCTTTTAATAGAAATGAAGAGTCTTGAGCTTTAGCTAATCTTTGTCCTTAGCATTTTGAGGGGTCCACATCTCTAGTCCATGCCATGCCAATCATTTGAACTTTCTGAAATATCTAACTTGAATGGGTATTAGTTCAATGTGCTATATGTTGTTATGAATTACCAAAACCACCCGGGGATTAGTTCACTTTCAGTGGACCTAACCGGAACTCCTTTCGTTCAGTGATCAATAGCGAAACAGTGGACATCCATATTGACCCATATACCCAAACGAATAATATTATAGTCAATCCAAAGTACCATGTGCTATTCCTTTTTGATGCGGAATATCCTACAAACACCACCGTGTTAAGAGTCCGTTCGG
Source organism: Triticum aestivum (assembly GCF_018294505.1). Lineage (NCBI taxonomy): Eukaryota > Viridiplantae > Streptophyta > Magnoliopsida > Poales > Poaceae > Triticum > Triticum aestivum. Next base: position 318,604,679 of record NC_057812.1, read on the forward strand.
CAAGTGACACGTGTGACATCTACTTCACATAAAAAAAGGTGAATCATCTCCTTTACACATGTTCACATGACCCCTTCGAGGATGGTACACTACTTGACACTCCACTCATGTTCATACATAGGTATTGCCGGAGCTTCACAGATCATGAGGAGGAGTACAAGCGCCAAGGAACAACTACACATTCCACGAGGGAAGCATGGAAGCAACGATGGAAGAAAATGAAGTTGCTAAATCTATAGCGGCTAGACATCCGGGCCCAGACCGGACATCCGGTGCCTGTGTAGCCAAAGGCGCTGCACCAACACACAACCAGAGAGCACCAGTGGCCGGACATCCGGCGACCATCCAAACATTCGGCACCACATTAGCACCCAGACATCCGGCCTACCCCTGGAAATCCGGTCGAGACGCAATAGAGCGTGCCCGAAGTTTGCCAACATCAGGCCAGACATCCGGCCACGCTTGGACATCCGGCGCCTTGCAAGAGATCGTACATCTGGCCCCCAGCTCGGACATCTGGCGCCTGCCCGGGCGCAGCCCCGGGCTAGAGGCCGATGTATCTCCCTTTCCCACTTACTCCTCTGTGGCTTAGACTATAAATAGACCATCTCCCCCTCTTTCTAGGGTTAGGAATGTGATAGCTCACTACTGCAGGATGCTGCTAACGCGACACTACGATCAGAGACCCTTCAACAAAACTGTGTGCGATGCAATAATCACAAATGGTGGTGTAAAGAAACCATCCAAAAAGGTGAAAAACATTTGCAATGCAGGATGCATCAAACACGGTTAAGATTTTAGTTGCGTGTGCGATGTAGGGCATACGGATCAGTTCAATTAACTATTTTCTATGAGGAGGAACAAAAGAAACGGGCAGCCAGATGAAGGTGTGTGCGATGTATAGCATACAATCCACTCGGATGAACTGTTTGTGATTAGGCAACACAAAAGAAACGGGCAGCCAGATCAAGGTGTGTGCTATGTACAACATACGGTTCACTCGAATGAACTGTTTGTGATTAGGCAACACAAAAGAAACGGTCAGCCAGATCAAGGTGTGTGCGATATACGACATGCGGTTCACTCGGATGAACTGTTTGCGTTGAGACAAGAGAACAGAAACGGTTCAATACAACAAATGCCATAAATATTGCAAGGTTCAAATTCAAATATTACAATGCCCAAATTCAAACATTGCAAACCGCGTCATTTCTGAAAAGGGATCAGCCACTGACAAGTCATGTATGGGTTTGACACAATGACTTCCAATTGCTTTGCCATATGCTCTTCCAATACGAAGTTTGGAGTTTTTGGAGGCTCTTCCATTCCGCAGTGCCTGCCGGCTCTGGTAATCATACCATTCATCTTTCCTAATTAAATGCGTGTTCAACCTCAGTACCCTCAGCACCTTTGATCTGGCAAGAAAGAACCTGGCGAGTGTTATCTCCAGTAAGGCCCCTCGGTAGGAGTTCAAAGTAATATTTGAGACATGCAGATCCAGACATTTGATGTGATTGTTGTTATAAACATTATCCACCTCTGGGCCTATTATTATCTACAAAAGAAGAGAACGTGCTAGTGCCTACATGCAATTTTGAACACTGCTACATGCCCATTTGGTTTGTGGGATTTGTAAAATGCACCAACGTGCCATCTTCGATCTGGCATGATTAACATGGGCATTTGATTACAATCTAGAAACATGTAGCCTTCTTCACAAGAGGTTGGATTGGATCAAAAATTCCCTAAGAAAACGAGTACAGATGAATCCAAAGGAGAAATGCTTATGGACAATTGTAACCATATGAATGAAGCAACCAATACGGGGTGGGGTGTATGTCTTAAAATCCACCAAAATTCCTTCAGAAATCGTAGTACATTGTCATTGTAAACTTGGGAAAAGGTGTGAAAAATTGAACTCCCTTATGGTTAACATTTAACAGGAAAGGAACATCACCTTGATATACAACTTCTTCAGGCACGGAAAGCATCTCAGGCAACTGACAACTTGGTCCAGGTTGGGTCCGACAAATTCTAGTGCCAAGACCTTCACTGTGCCTAGAGTCTGGGTGAAGCTTCGCTATATGACAGACGAGCATACATCTTCAAAACTAGAAATAACGTTGATATCAAGAAGGAGAGGTATAAGGCGACTATTGTACATGAAAGTTATAGTATTTGACAGACGAGTAGCCCACCACTTTCAGTTTCGGCACAGAAATGACATTGATTCTTGTTGCACCTTTCTTATCAACTACAGGTAATCTCTCAAGTGAAGGTGTGTCCTGGATGACCATATTGTGGTCCACCTTTTGTGATCTCTCGTTGTAGCACCAACAACACACATAAATAGTCCGGATAGTCCTGGAGGTGATGTGCAAGGTACTCAACCAATTCAGCTCCTGAAGATGAAGGAACTCGAGTGGAGTACATCCGCGGAGCAGGCGCTCCATGTCATCCTTTGGGATGCGGATGGCGACGAGCTCGAGGTGCTTCACTCGTGGTAGAAAAAGAGCAGGTGCGTCATTAAGGGGGGTGGCAGTTCATGAACTTGGCGAGGAGCATCATGGGCGTGAAGCGGAGCACAGATGTTGGCAACAAGCGCATATGCCCATCATTAAAACTAAGCTTCTCAAGCTGATCTATGGCGGGGGATCAGAACCAATTGTCAATCTTGGCTCGGTCCTTGCCATTGGAATGGAACTTGCCCGTGATAAGGCCTTTGATTGGGCAATGGTGACTGTCGAGGATCTGGGAGAATGCATCCAAGCTTTGGCGATAGCCATGGCAGAGCATGTGGGCGTCGAGGAGGTCAACAGGGATGAGGAGCCATAGGGGCACCACCACCGCGAAAGGGCGGTTGTCCTCGCCCGATATTTGATTGGGAGGAGGGATATGATGACTATCAACATATCATCGGGGAGGTTGTTGATGAAGTCTAGGCCTGCTAGAGTCTCTTGCGGTTCTTTCTCGACCCACCTGTGCTTGTTGGCAGCCTCGTTCTCCACCTCATCGGCGGCGACAGAAACCTCTGTCTCCATATTCACGTTGTGCTCTGGTGCTTCAGCAGCCCCGGCGTCGCCACTCCCTCCGATGGGGCGCTTCGGCGGCATCCTCATACACTGATGGCTTTGAGGAGTCAGGGCGGCATCGAGGATGCAGGCGGAAAGAGAGGATTGTCTGTGTGGCGAGGATGGAGGGTGCGGCTGCTCAGCGGCGCCATTAATATAGACCAGTGGGAGAGAGGCGGGTGGCGGTCCAAGGTTTTCTTGCTTCCCGGTGAGAACGACTGCTTATTCTCTATGAATGAAATCTATGCTTAATTACTGAATTTTAGTTGCAAAATATAGATAGTGCTATTGATTTTTAGCTGCATATTTTGACAAATCACAGTGTCTCTTGGCTTAGCGCCGAAGTCTGGATTTAATTTGCATAGCGTAATCTGAAACATTTGCGTTGAAGAGATGCACAGATCGTGCGCTGAACAGCTTGTACGCTTCCCGATGAGCCTGCACACCGGACTGCGCTCGCACGCCTCCCGTTCAGTCAAGCAGCTGTCCACATGGCACCTCCTATAGCCATAAAAACCAAGACACGTGGCTTCACGTGAATGGTTAACAGAACGCATGCGGTTTGAATTATACAAACGTTTGAGATATTAAAGTGGCAGCTATTTTTTCAAAATGCCTTTGTTGGTTGTCATTATTCGAGTGCTCCTTCTCTCAAAATGGACACGAAAAATACCACAACATGTCGGGTGCCATTCCATGATGCATTCCAAGTCTCATGAATTTCAGACGAGTTTTAGATTTACTAGAACTTAAAAATAAAGTATCTCAACATTTTGCCGGCAATCAACGGTGCCCTGGCGTTTGAAATTCATTCCCATTTCTTGCATGGGACCTAAGCATGCACCCAAGGACACAAAATTGATTTTTAATCCAATTTATATGCACTGGAGCATGTGCTTGTAGTTCAATTTTAATTGTGCACATAAAATGCCTAGAAAACCCAGTTAATGTATAAAAAAGGCCAAACAAACCCCGAAAAGTTCCAAGATTAAACAAACCCCGAAATTGTTCTATGTTGGCACTAGAATTTTTTTGAAAGAAATAAGAGGCAATGGATATCGTTTCGTCCCCAAAGGTGGCACATTCACTACCGAAACCATCACGCTTGTTGTGAGAAGCTCTCGTTTGTGAGAAACTTATACCCAAACCTGCCCCAAAACGGACAATTTTTTTACGACGGCATGTTGATGCCACTCCATGATAGCATGCCAAGTTTCATGAATTTAAGACAAGTTTTGGAGTTACTAGAATTTAAAAACCAGGCATCTCAACATTTTGCGGGAAATCAAAAGTGCCCTGGTGTTTGAATTTCATTCCCATCTCTTGCATGGAACCTAGAAATTCACCCAAGGACACACATGCGATTTTTCGACCAACTTTGGTGCACTCGAGCATGTGCTTGTAGTTCAAATTTTAATTATGCACATAAAATGCCTAGAAAACCCAGTTAACGTATAAAAAAGGCCAAACGAACCCCGAAAAATTCCAAGATTAAACACAACACTCCTGTGGTTCTATGTTGACACTACAATTTTATTGAAAGCAATAAGAGGCAACGGATATCGTTCCGTCCCCAAAGGTGGCACGTTCCCTACCGAAACCATCACGCTTGTTGTGAGAAGCTCCAGTTTGTGAGAAGCTTATACCCAAACCTGCCCCAAATGGGACAAAAAATTTACCACGGCATGTTGATATCTCTCCATGATACCATGCCAAGTTTCATGAATTTCAGACTAGTTTTGGATTTACTAGAATTTAAAAACCAGGCATCTCAACATTTTGCCGGCAATCAACAGTGCCCTGGTGTTTGAATTTCATTCCCATCTCTTGCATGGGACATAGAAATTCACCCAAGGACACACATGTGATTGTTCAACCAACTTTGGTGCATTGGAGCATGTGCTTGTAGTTCAAATTTGAATTGTGCACATAAAATGCCTAGAAAACCCAGTTAATGTATAAAAAGGCCAAACGAACCCCGAAAATTTCCAAGATTAAACACAACACTCCTATTCTTCTATGTTGGCACTAGAAATTTTTGGAAAGCAATAAGAGGCAACGGATATCATTTCGTCCCCAAAGGTGGCACGTTCCCTACCGAAACAATCACGCTTGTCGTGAGAATCTCTGGTTTGTGAGAAGCTTATACCCAAACGTACCCCAAATGGGACAAAAAATTTACGATGGCATGTTGATGCCTCTCCATGATAGCATGCCAAGTTTCATGAATTTCAGACAAGTTTTGGATTTACTCGAATTTAAAAAGTTGGCATCTCAACATTTTGCCAGCAATCAATAGTGCCCTGGTGTTTGAATTTCATTCCCATCTCTTGCATGGGACCTAGTAATTCAGCCAAGGACACACATGTGATTTTTCAACCAACTTTGGTTCACTGGAGCATGTGCTTGTAGTTCAAATTTGAATTATGCACATAAAATGCCTAGAAAACCCAATTAACATATAAAAAGGCCAAACGAACCCCGAAAAATTCCAAGATTAAACACAACACTCATGTTGTTCTATGTAGGCACTAGAAATTTTTTGAAAGCAATAAGAGGCAATGGATATCGTTTCGTCCCCAAAGGTGGCATGTTCCCTACCGAAACCATCACGCTTGTTGTCAGAAGCTCTGGTTTGTGAGAAACTTATACCCAAACCTGCCCCAAATGGGACAAAAATGTTACCACGACATGTTGATGCCGCTCCATCATAGCATGCCAAGTTTCATGAATTTTAGATGAGTTTTGAAATTACTAGAATTTAAAAACCAGGCATCTCAATGTTTTGCTGGTAATCAACAGTGCCCTAGTGTTTCAATTTCCTATCTCTTGCATGGGACCAAGAAATTCACCCAAGGACACACATGTGATTTTTCAACCAACTTTGATGCACTGGAGCATGTGCTTGTAGTTCAAATTTGAATTATGCACATAAAATGCCTAGAAAACCCAGATAATGTATAAAAAAGGCCAAACGAACCCCGAAAAAAATCCAAGATTAGACACAACACTCCTGTTGTTCTATGTTGACAATAGAAATTTTTGGAAAGCAATAAGAGGCAACAGATATCGTTTCGTCCCCAAAGGTGGCACGTTCCCTACCGAAACAATCACGCTTGTTGTGAGAAGCTCTGGTTTGTGAGAAGCTTATACCCAAACGTACCCCAAATGGGACAAAAAATTTATGATGGCATGTTGATGCCTCTCCATGATAGCATGCCAAGTTTCATGAATTTCAGACGAGTTTTGGATTTACTCGAATTTAAAAACCAGGCATCTCAACATTTTGCCAGCAATCAATAGTGCCCTGGTGTTTGAATTTCATTCCCATCTCTTGCATGGGACCTAGTAATTCAGCCAAGGACACACATGTGATTTTTCAACCAACTTTCGTTCACTGGAGCATGTGCTTGTAGTTCAAATTTGAATTATGCACATAAAATGCCTAGAAAACCCAATTAACATATTAAAAAGGCCAAACGAACCCCGAAAAATTCCAAGATTAAACACAACACTCCTGTTGTTCTATGTAGGCACTAGAAATTTTTTGAAAGCAATAAGAGGCAATGGATATCGTTTCATCCCCAAAGGTGGCACGTTCCCTACCGAAACCATCATGCTTGTTGACAGAAGCTCTGGTTTGTGAGAAACTTATACCCAAACCTGCCCCAAATGGGACAAAAATGTTACCACGACATGTTGATGCCGCTCCATCATAGCATGCCAAGTTTCATGAATTTTAGACATTTTTTGAAATTACTAGAATTTAAAAACCAGGCATCTCAACGTTTTGCTGGTAATCAACACATATCTCTTGCATGGGACCAAGAAATTCACGCAAGGACACACATGTGATTTTTCAACCAACTTTGATGCACTAGAGCATGTGCTTGTAGTTCAAATTTGAATTATGCACATAAAATGCCTAGAAAACCCAGTTAATGTATAAAAAAGGTCAAACGAACCCCGAAAAAATCCAAGATTAAACACAACACTCATGTTGTTCTATGTTGACAATAGAATTTTTTTGAAAGCAATAAGAGGCAACGGATATCGTTTCGTCCCCAAAGGTGGCACGTTCCCTACCGAAACCATCACGCTTGTTGTGAGAAGCTCTGGTTTGTGAGAAGCTTATACCCAAACCTGCCCCAAATGGGACAAAAATTTTACCACGGCATGTTGATGCCGCTCCATGATAGCATGACATGTTTCATGAATCTCAGACGACTTTAGGATTTACTAGAATTGAAAAACTAGGTATCTCAACGTTTTGCCGACAATGAACAGTGCCCTGGTGTTTGAAATTCATTCCCATTTCTTGCATGGGACCTAAGCATGCACCCAAGGACACAAATTTGATTTTTCAACCAATTTGTATGCACTGGAGTATGTGCATGTATTTCAAATTTGAATTATGCACATAAAATGCCTAGAAAACCCAGTTAATGTATAAACATGTCCAAATGAACCGGAAAAATTCCAAAATGTAACACAACACTCATGTTGTTCTATGTTGGCACCAGAAATTTTTTGAAAGCAATAAGAGGCTACGAATATCGTTTTGTCCCCAAAGGTGGCACATTCCGTACTGAAACCATCATGCTTGTTGTGAGAAGCTCTGGTTTGTGAGAAGCTTATACCCAAACCTTTCCCCAAATGTGACAATTTTTTTACCACGACATGTTGATGCCGCTCCATGATACCATACCAAGGTTCATGAATTTCAGACGAGTTTTGGATTTACTAGAATTTAAAAACCAGGTATCTCAACGTTTTGCCAGAAATCAAAGTGCCTTGGTGTTTTAGATTCATTCCCATTTCTTGCATATGACCTAAGCATGCACTCAAGGACACATATTTGATTTTTGAACCAATTTATATGCACCGTGGCATGTTCATGTAGTTTAATTTTTAATTGTGCACATGAAATGGCTAGAAAACTAGTTTAATGTATAAAATCTCCAAACGAACCCTGAATAATTCCAATTCTTTTACGACACACATATAGTTGCATGTTCACTGCAGATAAAAGGTCTAGCAATTCAAATAGTGTCCATTGCCGCTATGACCCCATTTTGTAATTCAAATCAAGTAGATCCCACACAGTTTATTATCACCAACCGTGTGAGATGTAGTACAAAATATCTTGGAGCATCGTCGGTGTATAGTACGCCTATGGCTTACGCGAGAAGGTGCGTCGGCTACAGTCCACAGCCGGTGTGTCAAGCACACTAGCTCGCTCCCCAAATACTCCCGCCTCTGCATCCCTCGCAATCTCGAAAATATTACTGCCTCGTAATCTCAAAAATATCTACCGCCTGGAAGGTTTTAATGTTTGATAGCACACGATTACTATGTGTGGACCGTCTGGGATTTCTGTTACTCCCGCTCTGCTTCAGTCCCTTGATTCAAATTTTCAGTAGCCCCGGCATTTTACTCCCGTCTCTGCATCCCTCGCAATCTCAAAAATATCTGCTCGCCCTTGATCCAAATTTTCAGTAGCCCCACCTTATTACTCCTGCCTAGTAAAAATTTTAGTTGCCGTCGCATTTCCTCAAACACCACCTCCCCCCCCCCCCCGCCCCCCTCCACACACACCCCAAAACCTCCGCTCACACAGACACACACAACCCTCGAAACCATTGGTAGGTTGCCGCCATCACCGGCGCCTCCATCCTCAACCTCTGCCTGTGTGCCGGGGAGCTTGAGGAGCAAATGGACAAAAAGAGGTTTGTCACGTCATCTTTGCCCGACGCCGGTGAGGTGGCCGTCGAGGTGTCCCCGTCGTCCCCCGCGGGCTCGATCCGCCATCACCGGTCCCCCCTTCCACCCGCTGCCACGCCCATATGCCGGTTCAAGGACTTCCCTGCCCTCCCTCGAACCTGGCAGCCGACGAGGTCGTACCTCGGGGTCCGGCAGCGGTTGTGGGGGACGTGGGTCGCCGAGATTACAGATCGGGAGACCCACACCCGCTGGTGGCTCGGTAGCTTCCACACAGTCGAGCTCGCAGCCATGGAGTACGACCGCTGGCAGGTCCGCTACCACGGCGCGACGGCTAGGCTCAATTTCCCCTTCGGCACATGTCCGGTCGACCTCGTTCCGCCGGAGCCAGGGGTGGTGAGCTCGGCTATGGAGCGAGAGGACTACGGGGCGTGGGAGCGCCTCGAGGCTGAGGCCGCCGACGAGGCCTACATGCAAGAGCTCTGCCGGCAGCACCCGAAGCTCGTGGAGGCGAAGCGGGCGATCTTTACCGGCGCGGAGGGCAGTGGGTTTTCGCGCTCTCCTCCAATGACGAGGTCGAAGGCAGCGATGACGGTGGCGCAGAGGGCGGCGAGGTTATCATGCTCTCCTCCGATGACGAGGTCGAAGGCGGCGGCGACGGCGGCACGGAGGGCGTCAAGGTGGGCCCTGAGGACGAGGAGATCGATGTCGACGAGTGGAGCAGTGCCTTCCCCAATGACCCCGATGATTGTACCGGCCCGGACCCGACTCGCGGCACACCGTACATGATGAGGAAGGATTGGCTCGACCTCTACTTCGATCGAAATTAGTTTAGCTTAGTTTAAATTTATGTTTTATGTTCGGTTATGCAAAAATATCTATGTTTATGTTTGAATGCATGGTACTTTCGGTTGAACCTGCTTTGAACTTGATCAAATTGAAGTTTACGACCTTAAGTTTAGCGGATCGACTAGAAAAGGCCAAAAATTGCTGGAGTATATATATATCCACTAAGGGTTTTAGTCCTTTAACTTTTTAAGGATCTCCTAGAGATGTCCTTATGACTTGTTTATTTCAGTTCTTCAAAATGTGATGCTCTATATGTGCAACTATTTTCCATGCAGTTCAATTTCATCAATAACAGTTTCAACAATACCACTATGAATTACAATATTTGGTTGTTGTTAAGGATATTGCAGTTAACATGCCTTTTCGTTTTTTAACAATAACTAGTGTACTATTGACCTGCACAATACCACTTTGAATGACTATTTGCTTCTTTTTAAATGTTATGCCTGATGCAGTTAACACAACTTCCCACTTCTTGTTTTACTCAACTAGCATGTTTAAGCATGCACACTGAAGCTATCATTTGTAGATTATGTTGTCTACCATGGATATATTTGGTTGATGTTTAGCCTGTTGTGCTTAACATGCCTTCATATGTACTCATGCAGGACAATATTGAGAACAGTGTTGTTTTCCATTGAGGTTAGTTTCATCGCTTTGCTTATATGTACTCACTGTTCAGGATATCGGTAGCTGGTACCATATAGCCTGGGGCTGATAAGGGATTAATCATCGAATCAGACATTTCACTGAATATATATGTAACCCATTTATCAGTAGGTCAACTAGGGCCATATTTAATATATCTGAGGCTACATAGCAACATGCATTGTATTGAATGACTAAATATGCAATCCCAGGCTACATAGCAACAAGGAAGAGTGTTACCTTCATGTTCCGATGATGTCTAGATATACATGTAATAAAATCTTATATAGTGGGATGGAGGGAGTGTTGTACTACATAATTTTTTCAATTGTTGTTTAGCTTCTAATATTAACTTGGTGATTTTAGGTACATATATCATTGCCAAAGATCCACACTTCGACCCTTTCTGCGTATGGGGCAATGAGATATTCATGAACCAGCATCAAGTGAGGAAACTGATAAAGATTGTTATTAGAATGGGTCAAAAGATGTCAATCGAACTATTTGTTTACACTTTGTGCAAGACAACAGTGAACTGCAAGATGGTAAGTAAGAACCATGTAGCCTTCTTTTTACTGCCCGTAATGAGTTGTGTTAGATGACAGTATCTGAATCTTTTTTTCTTTTGCAGTGGATCCTGAAGCAGTTTACTCAAGATTACCTCTCAAACTACATGATTGGCGTCCGACCATCACAGGGGGTTGGACTAGAGTCCTGCATGCCTTCTGCATCCAGGAGAGCATAATAGGGCCATTCCGCTTCACCTTGTTCAGCAATCGGAATGTCTGTCGCTTCTTTCTTTACCATCTGTAATAGTACAAGTATAAAACCCTGGTTCATCATTCTTTATTTGGTGCTTATGTAATTCTTAAACATATGTACATGTGAATCGAATAATGCATTGGTTGTTTGAACCTGATGGATATGAGTAAAGCTATAGCCTACTTTCAAGTTTAAATTAGGTACAATTTTGAATAACAGCAATTAAATTAGGGCGAAATTACGTTGTGCAGGTCATTACGGCACACACGGTTGGTAAAACACAAACGTTTGTGATATACACCATAATCTGAGATGGTTCACGGAGAGGAAATGTGTGCAATCATGCACACAGTTGCCGTTTGCAAAGCGTGTCTGATGTCAGACACTATCACGTACGGTGCGGGAAAACTAAATGTGTGTGATTGTCTACCTATCATACACGGTTTATAATCATGAACTGTTTGTGATGTGCCAGGCATCGTAAAACTCCCGTGCCTGGAATCTGCCTAGAAAGCTCCCATGCCTAGAGTCTGCCTGGTTTTAGGTAAAACCACAAAACTCCGACTGTGATGGAAATGCGAGCACAAACGAGTAGCAAAGATGAAGCGTTTGGGATATTCGAGATATCGAAAATGGTTATATAGGGACAACTGTATGCATCAAGGCTCCCTATCCCCAACGGTTTCTGGGTCATGTGGGAAGGACCCCCCTATCATCCACACACACTTGGCGATGGTTCCAAATGTCATCACGGAAAGGGGTTAAAAACCGTTTGTATAGCACCGACGTGTACCAGTGGCTCATCTTAGTTAAGCTTTGCTCCTACCACTATTATCTTGAGAGAGAGAGAGAGATACCACTCCCATGGAGTTCAAGAACTCCATGTGAGAAGTTCCCGAGGGATTCAAGACCCCTTTGTGGGCAGGATCTACCTAGATCACCAAGACCCCATCTCCTTTGGATTTGGGATGAACTACCTTGTATCTTTCCCTTTGATTATTCATGTACCTTGTGATCTTGTGTGTTTGTTAGTCTGTAGATGTGTGATTGGACTTGTTCTTGAGTGTTTACCCTTGTGATTTCTCTCTGTTCTTCCCCATGTTCATCGTGTCCTTCGTGTTCTTGGCAGGAATCCACTGCAATCATGAAAGATTGGTCGAAAATGAGTCTATCCCCGTATCATATGGTATCATGAGCCACGTTGATCACGAATTTGGAGTCCCTACCCCCATTTTCTACCCTAATTTTATTTGATTTCATCCTAAATACGAAAATCCCCACCAAAAATTAGCCACAATTTTTTTGATTGGTTGGTTTGATGATGTTTTGTTGGATTTGATCCATGGATTCGTTGTGTCTTAAGTGGATCTAGCTTTCCCCCCATCATTTCCCCAACTTCTATCCACGAAATTCGTAAAATTTTGACCTTGGTATCATACATCTCGGCCCCCAAATTGAGTTTTGAAAGCGAAATTCTGATCTGGAATCGTCGGCCGAACATCCGTGCCACCCGCCGGAAATCCAGGCCATCGGGCGAGACATGGGACGCCGCCGTCGATTGCTACCCCTGAGCGCCGCCAGTTGCCGTCCTCCCGCACCCCGCCCGTCGATTGCGCGACGACATGATGTTTGATTTACAAGTGAAGAACATTATGTTCTGCATTGAAGACTTCAACAACGGCGTCCCGGAGGATGACAACAACAACGACGGTGCGGCACGCCGCCTCCGCCGCCACCGGAAATAGTTTTTTTCTAGGGTTTAATATTGTATCTCGATCATATGAATATAAATCCGTAGTATGACTGAATGAAAGATATGGTTTGAGCGAACTTGCGTTTTTCTCTCTTGTTGTACTCCGTTCGTTTCTTTTTAGTCTGCATATAAGATTTGGTCAAAGTCAAACTTTGTTAACTTTGAATAAGTTTATATAAAAAAATCAAGATTCATAATATGAAATCAATATTGTAAGATGCATCATGAAATTAATTCTCACACCATATAGATTTAGTATTGTAGATGTCGATATATTTTTCTATAAAGTTGGTCAAACTTTACAAACTTTGACTTTGACCAAATCTTATATGCAGACTAAAAAGAAATGGAGGGAGTACAGACTTATCAAATGATTTTCTTTTGAAAAAAAGTCAATGGTTTTTAAATATAAAACACTCATCGCAAATGTTTTAGTTAGAACACCCGACAGCTTCCCCAGGAAGCCAAGGGAAAATGTGCCGAGCAGGATTTGTGTAGCACTTGATCGCAAGCGTTTTAGATAGAACACCCGTATGTAAAGTGAGAGCAGGATTTGTGCAGCTCTTCAACGCAAACGGTTCTTTTGGATGACCCGTGTGCAACCACTTACAAACAATTTGGATATGTTGCCATTTGTCAAATTGGAAAGATTGACATTTGTTGATCTAGTAACATTGCCATTTGTCAACCTTGTAACACTGCGATTTATCAAAATATGAAGCTAAAAATCACTAGTGGTATCTAATTTTTGCAACTAAAATTTAGTAATTAAGCATAGATTTCATTCATAGATTAAGCAGTCGTTCTTAATTTATACAAACAGTTCAACTCGACAGCTGAACCGACCAAACTTTTCCCCAATTGTTGCCAACCACGTACTGAAATAGCTAGTTCAACTATATATACTAGCTAATTTTAAGTACGTTGTACAGTTCCACCACATCTGTAGTCAGATGAACTGAACAAAATAGCCCCTAAATACTACTATGATACTACGAAGGGGCTTTGTACTACTTCCGACTGCCTCTCCTTTGCCGAGCGCACTCAGTAAGAGTTAGAGGAGGAGGAGCCTACCGACGAGCTGGGCAACCGCAATACGGTGTCTGCCGCTACTGCAGCTTCAACGACGCTCACCTCAAACACCCTCTACCACTCCATACGACCCCTCTAGAAGCGGTGGTTCTCCTCGTAGATCTCCTAATTCCTCGCCTCTAAGGCGGCATGTGCCGTGGCCACGGCGGCGGTAAGGCTCTTTGCATGCTTGACGAGGCGCTCATCCTCCTCCCACAGGAACTCGGTGTAGCATGCAAGGTCACTAACGCACGTGCGAGCATCCACCTCCGCCTCCCGCCTTCGGGCGGTGGTGGCGGACCGGGTGATGACCCCGGCGGTTGACGGTGGGCGGGCAGCCACGGCGGCCGACGATGGGGTGGCGGCCACGACCACCACCTCCTGCCTTCGGGACGCGGTGGCGGAGCGGATGATGGCCACGGTGGCCAGCAATGGGGCGGCGGCCACGACAGTCACCTCCCGCCTTCGGGCTGTGGCGGCGGAGCGGGCGATGGCCCTGGCTTTCGACGGTGGTGTGGCGACAATGGCGGCCGGCAACAGCTGCCGACGGGCAGCGGTGGTGGATCATGTGGTGGGTGTTCCGCGCACACCCAACAGGGATGCCACATGCACTACACTACGCCGGGGACTACGCCGCCACGATGTAGCCTCCCAGCTGGAGCTGTCCTCTGATGACGGCGGAATGGTGCCATTGGTGATTGTGGGAGAAGCAGATGAGATAAGCTACACGGAGGGAGGGGAAAATGTGACGCGGGACGCGCCGGCCATGAGGGTTTATATAGCAGGCCGGTAAGCATTGGGATTTTGGGGGATTTCACCGAGTCGGGCGAGAAGCTTGCGCGGGAACCTATGAGGTTGCGCGGGAACAGGCTCACTGATGATTCATTGGCGCCACCGTTTGGCCAAAAGAACACCCCCGCGCGCTGCGCAAGCTTGCGATGTAATCCGTTTGCGGCAGCGGGGTGATAAGACGTGCGAGAGGAGGACGAAAAGGAAACATACAAATACAATTAATACAAAAAAACCTTTGCGGTTTAATTACCTACTATACCCCCATCCTGGTTTATAAGTAGGATTTAACTAATGAAATACGAATGCATGTTGCCAAAGATTATATAGTTGGATTCGTATTTGAACATAGTTTCCAATTATATAATTTTTATAACATGCATTAACATTTTGTTAGTTAAATTTAAGGGCAAAGTATGGCACAGAATATAAAGGGGGCTATAGACCAAGATGGAGGTAGTAGCACACGGCCGCTCTCTATGCAGCGACGCAACTGTCGGCCGGCTTGTAGGCGACCATTTCCTGCGTGTTCAACGGCTCTATGCATGTGGTTGCTTGCGGTTGAGGCGGCCACGGCACGCTCTGCTCGAGTCCCGCCATGCGCGCTCTGCTCTCGCGTCCCTTTGGGTGCTCTTCCCTCGTCTGTCCACATGCGCTGCTAGTGTTTGGGGCGGGCGCATGATCACGCACGTTCGTGTGCATGCGGTTGCGCCGGGCGCAGCGCGACGATGCAGTTACCCGTTGCAAATACTGCCATGCGGACGCACCAAGAATCCACACCGCCCGGCCCCCTTTTATTCCTGCGGACATTTACCTTCATCTCTCATCTCTCACAACACAATAAGCACACCCACGTTGACACATACAGAGAGGACATCCAGCGGTTCCAATGGTGCTCCCCGTGGCTCCAATGGCGCTCCCAGCGACCGACGACGACAATGGCGGGCAGTTCACCACACAACACGTCGTGGACACCCACATGAGGGGGAAGGCTCTCTCGGTGGTGTACACGAACGATCCGGTCTCGGTGGAGAGTTCATCCAAACTATGAAGCAGTTCCTTGCCGAGGACAAGTACCAAGTGGTCGGCTTCGACTCGAGTACACCATGGGTCGTGCCGGGTACGATTAGAAGGTTGTCATCACTCAGTTGTGCGTGCGACATGATGTCCTCGTCTACCACTACCACCTGGCGACAAGGCCTTGCGAGCGTTTCTCCAGGTTTATTAACAGCTCCGACTATAGTTCTGCTACGGTGGAAACCACCAACAATCTAAAAGCGCTCAAGGTTTCGGGCTTGAAATGCCCGAATCTTGTCAACATCCAGCACCACTACAAGGTTTGGGGGAGCGACAACAACAAACTAAACTCCCTGGTTGACCTCGCCTCGGCCATCATCGACCCCTACTATGCGAAGATGAAGGAAGAGAGCAAGAAGGACAAGAACGCTTGGAACAGTGTTTGGTATGAGAGACTGGATGAAGAACATGTCAAGTACGCGGCCAAGGACGCGTACACAAGCTACGAGATGTACAGGCGAATCATTGACATGAGGAACTGTCTTCTTCCTGCCCCAGACGAGGGATCGAGCCACATAGCAGTGGCAGGAGTGTCACAAGAAGTAGATGACTAGACGATTGTCTCTCCTACTTCAGAATGCATGCAATTGTATATTGAGGTGTGTGTGAATGATCTGTATAGTCACTTGTGTAATTGGATGTTTATTTCAGTTATATATATACATGTTATTCTTCTATAGATAGAGCAAATCACATGGCTTATTAGCAGCAATCGTCTGTGTTATTATTGGTCTTCGCACAGATTTCTGATTACGGAACTCTTTGCCGCGTATCACACACATCTTGTTCAGTTGAACTGTTTCCATTGTGTTCCCTAATCACACACAGTTCATCCTAGTGAACTGTATGCTGTATATTGCACACACCTTCATCTAGTTGCCCGTTTCTTTTGTTCCTCCTCATCACAAACAGTTCATCTGAGTTAACCATATGATGTATATCGCACACGCCTTCATCTGGCTGCCGTTTCTTTTGTTCCGCCTCATCGCAAACAGTTCATTGAACTGAACTGTATGCCCTGTATAGCACACGTAATTAAAATCAGAACCGTGTTTGATGCATCCATCATCGCAAACATTTTGCATCTTTTTTGATGGGTTTTTACACCACCGTTTGCGATTATGGCATCGCACACAGTTTCGTCGAAGGGTCTCTGATCGTAGTGTCGCGTTTGGACCATCCTGCAGTAGTGCCATGTTGAATTCTCCTCATGCTTATGATCAAAATAAGGCTTTTACTAAACATATCATTGATGCTATGATGTAATCTTTCGAAGAAAAGCTTGAATTAGAGTTTCTATCCCTAGAAAACTTTACTATGAGTGGGAACCTACTATTAAGATTAAGATTAAAGATTATGAATGCTATGCTTTGTGTGATTTGGGTGCTAGTGTTTCCACGATTCCGAAAACTTTATGTGATGTGTTAGGTTTCCGTGAATTTGATGATTGTTCTTTAAATTTGCATCTTGCGGATTCCACTATTAAGAAACCTATGGGAAGAATTAATGATGTTCTTATTGTTGCTAATAGGGATTATGTGGCCGTAGATTTCATTGTTCATGATATAGATTGCAATCCTACATGTCCTATTGTTCTTGGCAGACCTTTCCTTAGAACGATTGGTGCAATTATTGATATGAAAGAAGGAAACATTAGATTTCAATTTCCGTTAAGGAAGGGCATGGAACACTTTCCAAGAAAGAAAATTAAATTGCCTTATGAATCTATTATGAGAGCCACTTATGGATTTCATGCCAAAGATGACAACACTTAGCTAGGGGCGTTAAACAATAGCGCTTGTTGGGAGGCAACCCAATTTTATTTTTGTTTTTTCCTTTTTAGGTTCTATTTTGCAATAAATAATTCATTTAGCCTTTGGTTAGATGTGGTTTTATGTTTTAGTTAGTGTTTGTGCCAAGTAAGACCTTTGGAATTGCTTACGGTGATAGTTGATTTGATCCTGCTGAAAAACAGAAACTTTTGCACCCACGAGATTAGTTTTCATTTTCAACAGAAGTGCGATAAAATACTGATTCTTTTTTACGAGGATTAACAAAATTGTCTAGGACATCCTAATTGCTCAGGTTTTTTGGAGTTACAGAAGTATTCCAAATCTCCAGATTGCTACAGACTATTTTGTTTTTGACAGTTTCTGTTTTTCGCGTGTTGTTTGCTTATTTTGATGAATCTATGGCTAGTATCGAGGGCTATGAACCATAGAAAAGTTGGAATATAGTAGATATATTACACCAATATACATAAAGAATGAGTTCACAATAGTACCAAAAGTGGTGATTTATTTTCTTATACTAATGGAGCTTAAGAGATTTTCTGTTGAAGTTTTGTGTTGTGAAGTTATCATGTTTTGGGTAAGGATTTGATGGACTATGGAATAAGGAGTGGAAATAGCCTAAGCTTGGGGATGCCCAAGGCACCCCAAGATAATATTCAAGGAGGTCAAAGAGCCTAAGCTTGGGGATGCCCCAGGAAGGCATCCCCTCTTTCCTCCTCATTTAACAGTAGCTTTACTTGAGGCTATATTTTTATTCACCACATGATATGTGTTTTGCTTGGAGCGTCTTGTATGATTTGACTCTTTGCTTTTTAGTTTTCCACAATCATCCTTGCTGTACACACCTTTTGGGAGAGACACGCATGAATCGTGATTTATTAGAATGCTCTATGTGATTCACTTATATCTTTTGAGCTAGGCAAAATTGCTCTAGTGCTTCACTTCTATCTTTTTAGAGAACGGCGGTGGTTTTATTTTATAGAAACTGATGAACTCTCATAATTCACTTATATTACTTTGAGAGTCTTTAGAACATCATGGTAATTTGCGTTGGTTATAAAATTTGTCCTAATATGATAGGCATCCAAGAGGGATATAATTAAAACTTTCATATAAACTGCATTGAATACTATGAGAAGTTTGATTCCTTATGACTGTTTTGAGATATGAAGATGGTGATACTAGAGTCATTCTAGTGAGTAGTTGTGAATTTGAGAAATACTTGTGTTAAAGTTTGTGAGTCCCATAGCATGCACGTAAGGTGAACCGTTATGTGATGAAGTCGGAGCATGATTTATTTATTGATTGTCTTCCTTATGAGTGGCAGTCGGGGACGAGTGATGGTCTTTTCCTACCAATCTATCCCCCTAGGAGCATGTGCATAGTACTTTGTTTTGATGACTAATACATTTTGCAATAACTATGTGAGTTCTTGACTAATGTCGAGTCCATGGATTATACGCACTCTCACCTTTTCGCCATTGCTAGCCTCTCTAGTACCACACAATTTTCGCCGGTACCATAAATGTCGGGGGTTTGGAGCGACATATGCCAACGGATGGCTTATCATGGTGGGGGCGAGTAGAACGTCGCCGGTGCCTGGAAACGGGATGAGGCGAAGACATGCACGCCGGCGAATCTTACCCAGCTTCGGGGCTCCCCGGGGAGATAATACCCCTACTGCTGCTCTGCGGGGTCTCCGCATGATCACTATGGTCAAGTGTTTACACGGTTGCTCCTTGAGTTATGTCTGGTGGTAGAAGAGGGCAAGGCTAGCTCTCTCCTTCTATCTGGTATGGTATAGAACTAATGGGATCCAACCCTTTGCATGGGTGCCCTGGGGGGTTTATATAGGCCTACCCCCCAGGGGTACAATGGTAATCCGTCTGGGCGCGGGCCCATCCGTCGATGCCTCCAACCTCCGACTTCTCCGCCGACTGGTGGGGCCCGCCGACTGGTGGGGCCCGCCGACTGGTGGGCCCTGCCGACTGGTCTGGTATGGAGCCGACAGGCCGCGTCCGCCGCGGGCGTGTCTTGCCGGCTACCGATTACTATAGTCATGCTTCTGATGATGCGGGCTTGGTCAAGGGGTCGTGGCAACAGCCCCGCCACCTGGCGGGCGATCACTGTGGCCACTCCCCATCTCATCTTGATTAATGGCGCGTGGGCCCTGGGGGAGGGCTCTGCCGACTCCCCCGGGCCGACTCCCAACGGGTCCGACTGGCGGTCCTCCCGCCGTCTCCCGAGGTCTTGCTGACTGGTGGGCCCTGCTGCCTCCGGCCGTACAGACAAGCCGTCATGGGCGCAGGACTTGGTACTTTGGTGCTGATGTCAGGGCCGGCCGGGCAACAGTGCCACGCCGCACAGAGATCTTCCCGGGTACGGCGTGCTGTGGCCATGCCTGCCCTTGGTAAGGGGCGGAGTGGGTTTCACTATAGCCACACCTCTGCCCCGTCCCCCTCGATGGGGTCATGGTTCGTTGGGGTCGCCGGCCGACTCCCCAAGGCCGGCTTCTCTGGAAGTCGTCCCTGGGACTCGGCCGTCAGCGGGCAGTCGGCCGCCCTGCCGTCGACTCCTTAGGAGACGGCTCTTCGCCCTAGGGTCTCGAGGGGTGCAGCCTGCCCCAATGTCTTGAAAGGTTACGGGACTCGGGTTGGCCTACCCATGGCCCATTACTCCGACAATAGTCCCCGAAGCTGGTGAGGCGCCGCGGACGATCGGCCGGGAAGCCTCAGCAGTTTCTCTCTCCGGGTGCTCGACACATGGTCTTGATTGACTTCTGCCGGGCCGTCTAAAAGGAGACGGACTTGCTCAACTCGGACTTCACTCAATTTCAACTTGCTCGGTACTTCGAACGTCGCGGCGGGATCTCAAGTGGCATGCTAGCTAAGCCTCCAGGCCGCCGCCCGCTCTTGGCCTGTCACACGAGGGCACGTGGCCAGGCCATCCTGCTAGCCTACGCGCGCGACGGGACAGGCCCATAGGCGGGGCCCGCCACTACCGTGCCTCGGTGCCCGAGAAGATCCGATGTGGCCCCGGCGGACGGTTGGGATTCCTGTGGAGTTACTACGTGCATTAACTTTACGGGGATCGTGGGGGCCGTGGGGTTGTGGGTGCAGTAAATCCCCACGTCTGCCCCCTCGGCTTCGCAGCCCACGGGGCTATAAGTAGGGGGAAGAGGGTGGCACGCGCGCCCCTCCTTCCCACTACCCCTCGTTCTCTTCTTCCTTGGCACTCCTCGCTCTTCTCCTTCCTCTTCTCTTCTTCGCTCTGCCGCACGCCCAAGCTCCGGCGAACACCGCGGCAACAGCTCATGATGAGTTCTTCCTCCGCTGCCGCGCCTCCCCCAGTGCGCTCCGGCACTTGGGACAGTTCCGAAGTCCATGAAGACCACATCGAGTTCCTCCGCCGGACCCGTCGGCTTCCCGATGAGGATCGCGTGTAGGTGCATCTTGCGCCGGAGGGGGAGATTTCCCCCGCCCCGCAGGAGGGCGAGCAGGTCATCTTCCGCTCGCACTGCCTGCGCGGGCTGGGGCTGCCGGCGAGCAGCTTTTTCCGGTCTTTCATGGAGTTCTACGGACTCCAGCCGCACCACCTCACCCCCAACACCGTGGTGCTGCTGTCCTCCTTCGTGGCCTTGTGCGAAGGCTTCCTCGGAGTCCTCCCCACCCTCGAGCTCTGGGGGGAGTTCTTCTTCTCCAAGCTCGGTACCCAAGCCGCGGGCGTGCCGGCTCAATGCGGCGCCTTCATCACCGTGCGAAGGTCAGGTGCCGACAACCCCTTCCCCTCCATCTCGCTGATAAATTCGGTGAAGATGTGGCAGAGGTCCTACTTCTACGTCAGGAACGTCGCCACGAGGGGCGACTGGGTCAATCTGCCGGCTTTCGAAGCTAGCCCGCCGGCTGGCAGACTGCCCAAATGGTCGTACCGAGCCAGGTCGCTGACGCCTGCAGGAGCCGGCGCCATCACGCGACTCCGAGTGCTGACGCAGTCAGAGGGTCTGACTGGTCTGGACCTACTGGCCGCCTTCGTGTCGTGCCGAGTTCTTCCACTCCAAGGCCGCCCTCACATGATGTGCCAGATGAGCGGGCGATGCGACCCGAGTCGGATGTGCACCAAGGACATGCCTCACGAAGAGGTGGCCCTCATGGTGAACTACCTTTTGGACAGCAGGCTCCCGGAGGACTGGCGATTCGGCAAGGAGCCGTACTCCCGCGCCAACCCCCCGCCCGTGGTGAGTCGCCTTTCCTTTCTTTCTTTCAGATTGTCTTCTTCTTGCTGAGTTTTGTTTTGACCAGTCTGCCTTGGTTAGAATCCCCTTCTTCACCCACCAGCCGGCACCTCGGGGCCGGCCCGTGAGTTCCTCGCCGACCGGGCGGAGAGCGACGTCGACGACCCCGATCTGGGGGCGGCGGCTCTGTAAGACGATGCCGAGGGAGGAGGAGGGACTACAGGCGACTTCAGGCCTTCGGCTACCTTCACTGACTGGCCTGAAGACAGCGCCGAGGGATAAGTCGCCCCTCGCCATCGGCCAGGAGCCAGCCAGCCTGGCGCGGGCTCTTCTGCTGCACCGGGCGCTCCAGGCGGCGGGAAGAAGCGCAGGGCCGTGCCGACCTTGTTCGGCAGTCGGCCAAAGAAGCCCAAGGGCTCGGCTGCGGCGACCCGGCGGGAGAGGCAGCCGCGAAGGCCATCCGCTTCCGTAAGGAAGTGAAGAAGTCGTCGTTGGTCTCCGCGTAAGTATTCTGTCTTCAAAGTTTTATTCTTTCTTCGTGATTTGTCTGAGTCTCTGCTTGCCCCTCTTTCTTCAGGGCTCCCCTCTCTCTTGAGCGGGTCGCCACCACCTCCGTCATGGGGTCAGCGGAGACGTCCGCCACCACTCGACGGATTGACCCTGCTGCTGACCTCCGGGAGGCGACCGAGCGGAATGCGCGGGAGAGGCGCAACGAAGAAGAGGCCCTCCTCTGGAGAAGGCGGAGGCCGACAGGGCGAAGGCCTCCTCTAAGAAAAAACTAGCGGAGGCTGAAGCCGCCGCCGCGGCAAAGCAGTAGGCTGAGGAAGCCGCACGCCGCCAGTCGGCCTTGCTCGTCACCCCGCTAAACTTCACCGCCGCCTCCGGAGCTCGCGGGGCCAACTGGAGAAGCCGGCGGGGAGAACCTTGTCGAGGAGAGGGAAGGCGGCGACCCCTCCACTCCGGTCGTGAATGTTCCGCCGCCGCCGTCTGAAGGCGCGCAAGGCGAGCAGCCAGCGGACCCTCCGGTGCCGCCGATCGAAGACGAGGCCGTGGCGAGGCTACTCCTCCAAGTCGGCTCGCCAACGCGCCGTCATCTGGAGAAGGCGACTTCGGCACCCTGCCCCCTGGAAGCCGGCACCGCCTGCTCGGCGGTCCCAGACGCCGAAGCGACGAGCGCCGCACCTGTTGGGTGGGTGTGAGGAGGCGGCACGGGGCCGCTGAACCGGGCGCTCCTGGACATCCAGGCGAAGCTCCGTGCTGAGGGCGACGCTCTCTAGAGTTGCACCAAGGCGTTCCTAGCGTCGCGGGCAGCCGTCCGGGTATGTCTTTTTCTTTGGTCTTTGTTTTCTTGCTCCTCTCTGTGGGGGCGCGCCAGCACACCCACTGGGTGTAGTCCCCGAGTTTCGGGCCGACTGCTGAGCAGTTGGGCTGGATCTCCCCGGGTACTAACTTTGTCTGAAATGCTTGTTGCTGGATTACCACAACCTCCGCGTCACTGCCTTCAACCGTAACATTGAAGAGCTAGGCAAGCGGACTGCCGACTTGGCGGAGAGCCGGAGTAAGTCCTTTTTTCTTCTCTGCGGGGGCGCGCTAGCGCACCCGCGGGCTGTAGTCCCCGAGATTCGGGCCGACTGCTGAGCAGTCGGGCTGGATCTCCCCGGTGACCTACTTTATTGACGACTGTTATCTTTCTTCCTTTCCTTCAGGAGCCAACGCTGCTCTTCAACAGCAGCTGAGCGAAGCCAACTCCGCCCTGCGCGCCAAAGGGGAGGAGTGCAGTAAGCTCGCCACATAGCGCGATCTGCTGGCCACTCAGTTGGCAGAGCAGAAGGAGCTGCTTGTGAAGTCGCAGAGGGAGGCGGAGTAGACGGAAACCGCCCTCTTGGCCGAGTTCGCGAGCGAGCGCTCCTCCTGGTCTGACAAGGAGGCGCTGCTGTCCTCCGGCTTCCACGAGATTGAAGACATCGTTGATGGTGAGTCTCTTTATTTTCTTTCCTCGAGTTGCTGATTTAAATCGTGCCGACTCCTGTTTTTTCACTTGCTTCTTCGTTTCTTCGTGTCTGTGCAGACTTCTTCCCTGGGCAGTCGCAGGCCGCCATCCAAGCCATCGAGGCTGACCGTGAGGGTCGGAGGGCGGAGGGCGCCGAGATCGCCGCCGATGCCCCCCGAACTCTTGACGAGCACATCTTGAGCATCGAGGCTCGCTTCCGGCCGGTTCATCGGATGCTGCGCCGGCTCCAGCGCGTCGGTGCCCAGGCGATCGCCGCCCTTTGGCCGGATATGCAGGCTCCGTGCACCCCCAGCCTGACGGCCAACTAGCTGGAGGTCGCGGCTGGTCGTCTTGAGGCCTGGAAGGGCTCTTCGGCCCGGGCTGGAGCGCGCTGGGCCTTGGAGTTCATCAAGGCGTGGTACCCGGGGCTGGATCTAGACCGGTTGGCCATGCTTCGGTCGGAGGCCCAGCCGGAGCTGGAGGCTGCGGAAGATGCCCTCGTCAAATGTGCTGCGGCGATCGCTGAGTACACCGACACCAGCATCTTCGTCCCCGAGTAGTCTGAAGACAGCGAGGAGGTACCGCCGGAGTGGTTTGGGATGAACCCAGACTACGGCGAAGACTCGGCGGAGGTGATTGGCTCCAGCGTCGAGGAGGAGGATGAAGCGGAGGATGGAGGCGAGGCGGAGGCCCCAGAAGACGGAACAGACGGCCAGCCTCAGCCCGACCGCGCCTCCAGCAACGAGTCACGTGCGACCGCGCCGACTGCTGCCGGAGGTGATCAAGCCGAGACTAGCCAGCCGGCTGCCCTGACGCCTGACACTGGCGCCTCCTCCGACCCTCCGAATCCGTCTGCCGCCTCCTAGGCTGCCGCTGTATCTTTTATTTTATCTGCTTCAGTAGTCTTTGAAGAACTTATTAATTCGCACAATTCCACCCGCGGGGTGTATTTTGAACCTCTACTCGACAATTCGGCCAAGGGCCTATGTTATGTAAATATGTATATCTATCTTTTCTTGCTCATTGCTCTTTTGTCTTTTTCCTTTGCCGCTTTCACTTAGTTGTCTGCCTTGCCAATCGGACAGCCGCTCTGCGGACTGTTTGCTGGATCAAGTGCTAGGCTACTTTGGGAAAGCAAGTACTTAGCCGATTTCAAGATTGTTTGAGCAAGTTGGATTGAAGACGACAATTCGACTGTCCGAGAGTCGGTTTGTGAGAGAGGCTGGAAGCCGTCTTGAGCTATGTTTTATGCTTTGAGTCCTTAGCCATTTTTCATGCGAATGCCCATTCTACCTTATTGCTGCCCACCGTACAGTCGCTCTGCGAGCTGCGGCTTCTGACAGGAGACGGCTTAGGCGTTTACACACTACTTGTCCGACTGCAGGAAGCATTTCATAGTGCAAGGCGGCAAGTCCCCGGGCCGACTTGTCGAGCCCGGTGCCAAGCGGCATGGCAAAGAGTAACATACTTGTAGGCATATTTTTTATCATACAGACAAAAGAGGGCAGTCCCCGAGCTCGTCTCGGGGGGCCCGAAGTCTTGATACTTAAATACAAAAGGTAGCATGGTACATACTGCATCAACTATAAAATCTTTGGAGGAGATTTGCATTCCATGGCCGCTCTGTCTCCTTGCCAGAGTCGTCCCTCTTGCGTGCTCGGGGCTTCTGAGCGTCGATCAGGTAGTAGGAATCGTTGCCCAGTACTTTGCTGATGATGAAAGGGCCTTCCCAAGGTGCCGACAGCTTGTGCTGGCCGGCTGTTCGCTGGATCAGTCGGAGCACAAGGTCGCTTCTTGGAAAGATCTTGGCCTGACCTTCCTGTTGTGGTATCGGCGCAGGCTCTGCTGGTAGATGCTGAACCGGCTGAGTGCCAACAGCCGGCCCTCTTCCAGCAGATCGACGTCGTCTTGTCGTGCTTCTTCTGCTTCCTCCTTGGTGTACATGGTGACTCGTGGGGAGTCAAACTCTATGTCCGTTGGGATAACGGCTTCGGCACCATAGACGAGGAAGAAGGGCGTGAAGCCGGTTGACTTGTTTGGAGTCGTGCGCAGACTCCAGAGGACGGCTGGCAGCTCGTCGAGCCAGCAGCCAGCCGAGTGCTCCAGAGGCTTGATGCCGGACAGGATGAGGCCGTTTGCTCGCTCCACTTGGCCGTTTGACTGCGGATGGGCAACGGATGCTAGGTCCAGTCGGATGCCCTGTGTTGCGCAGAAACGGGCCAAGGCGCCTTTGGCAAAATTTGTGCCGTTGTCGGTGATGATGCTGTGTGGTATGCCGTACCGAATTGTGATATCGGTGATGAAGGTTACGGCAGTTGGACCGTTTAGTTTCTTAATTGGCTTCACTTCCACCCACTTGGTGAACTTGTCCACTGTGACAAGTAGGTGAGTTAAACCACCTCGTGCTGTCTTGAATGGTCCAACCATGTCTAGACCCCAAACTGCGAAATGCCAGGCAATGGGGATGGTCTTGAGCACAGAAGCCGGCTGGTGCGGCTTGGAGTTGAACTACTGGCACCCTTTGCATTTTTGGACCAACTCCTTGGCCTCTTCCAAGGCAGTCGGCCAGAAGAAACCATGCCGAAAGGCTTTAGCGACGAGTGCTCTTGAAGCCGCATGGTGGCCGCATTCGCCTTGATGGATGTCTTTGAGAATCGCATGGCCTTGCTCTGGCTCTAGGCAGCGCTGGTACACACCAGTGACGTAGCGCCTGACCAGCTCTCTGTTGATTATGGTATAGGCTACCGCCCGACGTTGTACTTGCCGAGCTGAGGTCTCATCAGTTGGTAGCTCTTTGTTTACCAGGAATTTGAGGATGGGCTGGGCCCATGAGGGTGCTGCTATTTCTTCGACTACCAGAACTACGACTTGGATGAGGGCGGCTGGGCTGGGAGGCGGTGGGCTGGAGTCAACAGCCGCTTGCTGGGTTGATGAAGTCCCCAGGCCGACTGGCGCGGTCCTTGGGCCGAGTTCTGGAACCTTCGAGTCCGCCACCGCAGTCCCCGGGCCGGGCTCGACTGTGGCAGCTTTGGAGTCGCCTGCCAAAGTCCCCGTTCCGTTTGCCGGAGCTCTGGAGTCGGATCCGCCGTCTTCGGGAGGAGCCGGCACAAAAATGGAGTCTGATTCTGGTGAAGGCTTGACAGACGGCTTGAGGAGGCGTTGAAGGGCGATGCCAGATGGTATTGCTTGGCGGGTAGAGCCGATTCATGCCAAGGCGTCTGCTTGGTCGTTGTCGTTTCTTGGCACATGGAGGAACTCGCACCCTTAGAAATACCCGCTGAGTTGCTGCATGAGGAAACGGTAGCTCGCCATGTTTGCATCTTTCACGTCCCAGTCGCCAGATGACTGCTGGACCACTAAGTCTGAGTCGCCATAACACAAGATCCGGCGGATGCCAAGTTCTTTGGCAAGCCGGAGCCCGTGAATGAGCGCCTCGTACTCGGCAACGTTGTTGGAGGCGGCAAAATGGATTTGTAGTGCATATTTGAGCTTGTCGCCTTTGGGAGAGGTGAGGACGACGCCGCCTCCCAAGCCGGTGCGCATCTTGGAGCCGTCGAAGTGCATCCGCCAATGGGTGGAGTCAGGTGCTGGAGGCAGGTACTGGGTCTCGGCCCAGTCGACGAGGAAGTCGGCCAGTGCTTGTGATTTGATAGCGGTGCGGGGCTGGTAGTAGGTGGTGTAAGGAGCCAACTCTATGGCCCACTTGGCCACTCGACCAGAGGCATCTCGGCTACCGATGATCTCGGCAAGTGGAGCCGTCCAGACCACTATGACCGGATGCTCTTGAAATTAAGGCTTCAATTTCTTGGCAGCAAAGTGCACGCCATAGCACATCTTCTGATAGTCGGGGTAGTTCTGCTTGGAGGTCGACAGTACCTCGCTCAGGTAATATACTAGTCTCTGGATAGGTAGCGCCTTGCCTTCCTCCTTGCGCTCTACTACAATGACTGTGCTGACTACTCGGCTGGTGGCGGCGATGTACAGGAGCATAGGTTCCTTGGGAGTCGGAGCCACAAGGACGGGTGGAGTAGTCAGCATCTTCTTCAACTGGTGGAAAGCTTCGTCCGCCTTATGGTTCCACTCGAAAAAAGTGGTCTTCTTCATGAGTTGGTATAAGGGGAGGGCTTTTTCGCCCAGCCGACTGATGAATCGGCTGATGGAAGCTAAGCAGCCGGTGAACTTCTGCACATCCAGCAGTCAGCTGGGTACCTCCATTCTCTCAATGGCCTTGATTTTTACTGGGTTGCATTCTATACCGTGCTCAGAGACCAGGAAACCTAGCAGCTGGCCGGCTGGTACTCCAAAGACACACTTCTCGGGGTTGAGCTTGATCTGGAACCGGCGTAGGTTCTCAAAGGTCTCCTTGAGGTCTTCCAACAGTGTTCCCTGCTTTTCTGTCTTCACCACCACGTCATCTACGTAGACGTGGGCGTTCCTGCCGAGCTGCTTGAGGAGGCACTTCTGCATGCAACGCTGAAAGGTGGCGCCGGCATTTCTCAAGCCGAGCGTCATGGTGAGGTAGCAGAATGCTCCAAACGGCGTGATGAAGGCGGTCTTCAATCTGTCAGCCGGGTTCAGCTTGATCTGGTGATATCCCGAGTATGCATTCAAGAAACTCAACAGCTCGCATCCGGCTGTGGAGTCTATCACCTGATTGATTCTTGGTAGAGCAAATGAGTCCTTGGGGCAGGCCTTGTTGAGGCTCGTGTAGTCAATACACATTCGCCACTGCTTGTTCTTCTTTAGCACCAGGACCGGATTTGCCAGCCACTCCGGAAAGAAAACTTCCATAATGAAGCCGGCTGCTAGGAGTCGGGCTATCTCTTCTCCGATGACTCTTCTCTTCTCTTCTGATAAGCGGCGCAGGGGCTGCCTGACCGGCTTTGCATCAGATCGGACATGTAACTTGTGCTCGGCGAAATCCGTCGGTACACCTGGCATGTCTTTGGGAGACCATGCGAAGATGTCCCGATTCTCACAGAGGAAATCGACGAGCTTGCCTTCCTATTTGCTGTCGAGGTTTGCACCTACGACGGCGTACCTCTCTGGGTGCTCTGGATCCAAGGGTATCTTCTTTGTCTCTTTGGCCGGCTTGAACGAACCTTCGGCTTCCGACTCCTTTGGGTCGGGCGATATCTCCAACTGCTTGCCGGCCATCGCCACAACACATTCGAGGAGTCGCTTCTCGGCCGCGATTACCAGGGACTCGGCCAGCCGACTGCTCTCGGCCGCGCAAGCGGACGACTTCCGGTAGTCGCCGGCCACAGTCAGAATTCCCCTGGAACTGGGCATCTTCATCTTGAGGTAGGCGTAGTGGGGGACCGCCATGAACTTGGCCAAGGCGGGTCGGCCAAGCAACGCATGGTATGGGCTCTCAAGGTCCAGCACCTCAAACCAAACAGGCTCTCTTCGAAAGTGATCTTTGTCCCCAAAGAGGACGTCAATCAGGATCTTGCCGATTGGTGAGCAAGAAAGCCCAGGAACAATGCCGTGGAACACAGTCCGGCTGTTCTGAAGTTGTCTTTGCTTAATTCCTAACTTCTCCATGGTGTACTTGTACATGATATTGTTGTTGTTGCCCCCATCTATCAGAACTCGCGAGAAACGCGCGGCCCGTTTGTCCGTGGCAAAGGTGGCGTCCAGGACCAAGGCGTAGGAGCCCAGACTCGGCATCACTTCTGGGTGGTCAGCCCTGCTCCAACTGATGGGCCTCTCAGACCAATGCGTGAACTCTGGTGTCTCTGAGGCTACTGCATTCACCTCTTGTCTCTGCAGCCGCCTGCTGCGTCGATCATCAGCCACACTGGTGAACACCACATAGGCTCCATGCTCTTCAGGGTATTCGTCTTGTACTGCGCCGACTGGCCTGACTGCCGGCTGCTGGGGCGGAGGCGGAGGCGGCTGCCCAGCAGGCGGGGGTGGTAGGAGGCCGTCTCCCTTGGCGATCCTGGTGAGCCAGTGGCACTTCCGGGTGGTGTGATTCGACGGCTTCGCGCCGCTGTGGAATTTGCAAGGTCCGTCCAAGGTCTGCTCATAGGAGAAGGCCGGCAACCAGTTCGGCTTGCCACCTTTCTGTCGCTTGGGCGGAGGCTGCTCTTCTGGCTGCTGGGCTTCAACGGTCGCAACCTGCCGGCTGCTGGAAGCCGGCTGCCGGGCCTTGCGCTTGTTGTCGCCCTGCTGTTGTCGCCGGCCGGCGTCTGCCGCCGGAGTTCTTGGAGCCTGAGGAGCTACTTTGCTAGTAGTGCTGATTTGAATTTCCGCCTTCATGGAGGAGTCGGCCGTTTCATACTTGTCAACTATGACCAGTAGCTTGTCGAGGGTTTCTGGCTCGTCGCAGAGGAGCTTGTGCTTGAGGAGGGTGCCTTCTCAGCACCCAGTTGTGAAGTACTCGATGGCCTGCACCTCGTGCACAACCTCGCAGGAGTTCCGGAGCTCCGCCCAACGCGTGAGGTAGTCGCGAGTCGACTCATCAGGACCTTGCACGCACAAGGAGAGCTGACGAGGCTTGGGAGGACGCTTGTACATGCTGGTGAAGTTGCAGACGAACGCTTCGGTGAAGTCGACCCGGATGTTGATGCTGCGGGGGTTTAGGCTGTTCAGCCATGTCCGGGCCATGCCCTGGAGCATGAGCGGAACGTACTTTACAGCGACACGCTTGTTGCCGTTTGCTATGCTGACAACCATGGAGTAGTCGACTAGCCAGTCTTCCGGCTTCACGGAGCCGGTATACTTGGGTGTGTCTCTTGGGAGCGTGAACCCTCTGGGAAAGGGCTCGTCCCGAATGCAGGGCCCGAAACAAGGCAGACCCAGCTCGTCTTCTTCTTCCAGCGCCAGGGACCGGTGAAGTCGGTCGATCCGGTGGCGGGCATCATTCTCTCCAACCCCCTCTCGGCGGTCGAGGCGGTCACCGAGAGTCGGATGGTCAACTGGCGGCGGGGAGACTCGCCTCTCCTTGCGGGGAGGGGGAGGCGGACAGTCGTCCCATCGTTCCATTGCTCTCGGGCGGCCATCTCGGTCGCGCTCTATGGTAATGCGAGTCCGACTGTGGCTGACAGCCGGCTCCTTGTCCTTTCTTCCTCGGGCGCCGCCAATCAGCGTTCGAGACGTCGCGCCTTGATCTCGGTGCGGGTCGTCGTTTGGCCGCTGCGGCGCCTCCGTCCGGCAGCCGGCCTCGTTCTGCGCGGCGGCCGCGTCGAGGAGCCGCTGGACTCGCTCCATCATGAGGCGGCGTTCTTCGCCCTCGAAATTGTCCAGCTCATCCGCCGCTGCTTGGGCGGCTCGGATGTTCTCCGCCGGTGTAGCATACACGGGGCGGCTAGCCCCAAACAGGCTGGCGATGGCTGTGTCGCGCTGCTGGACCGTGCCAAGGCGGTTGGGCCCTGCCGGGGCCGGCGAGCCTCCAACGGCGTGATCCATCTCCCGCTGGTAGGCTTCTGACAGGCGTCTCATGCTGGCCAGCTTCTTCGCGCCTTCGACGAGCTGAAGGCGGCGCGCTTCTAACGTCTCTGCGTCAGCATCTTCCGGAATGGGCGCGGCTAGGTCTTGCAGCGCCGCGCCGAGTGAGTCGGGCTCCCCTCCGCCAGGGAACTCGCCATGACTAATTACTAGCACCTCGGTGACGGTGCTTCCGTCGCTCTCTGCGTGGGGGAGAGGTTCGTCATAGACCACCATGTTGGTGGGGAACGCATCGGTCGACGCGGTGTCGGAGTCGACCAGCATCGGGTCGGTGGAGCCTATGGACTCCAAGTCAACGGCAGGCTCACCGGAAACGTGGAGTTGATCGAGGAGGCCCACAAGGAGGTTCTCGGGGCCGCATGTGCCTGCGTCGGACGCAGGTTCGTCGGAGAGGCGAACCTCACCGACAAGTTCGGCCAAGGAGCTGGCTGCGCAGGCGATCTCAACACTGCGCAGCGCGTCGATGCAAACTTTGCCTGGCGTGCCTGGCTGGCTGCGCTCGCCAGGGAGGAAAAGGGTTCCCGTCTAGAACAGATCTCCTGACGGCGGTGCACCAGGCCCCACGGTGGGCGCCAAATGTCAGGGGTTTGGAGCGACATATGCCAATGGATGGCTTATCATGGTGGGGGTGAGTAGAACGTCGCCGGTGCCTGGAAATGGGATGAGGCGAAGACATGCACGCCGGCGAATCTTACCCAGCTTCGGGGCTCTCCAGGGAGATAATAGCCCTACTGCTGCTTTGCGGGGTCTCCGCATGATCACTATGGTCAAGTGTTTACATGTTTGCTCCTTGAGCTGTGTCTAGTGGTAGAAGAGGGCAAGGCTAGCTCTCTCCTTCTATCTGGTATGGTATAGAACTATTGGGATCCAACCCTTTGCATGGGTGCCCTGGGGGGTCTATATAGGCCTACCCCCCAGGGGTACAATGGTAATCCGTCTGGGCGCGGGCCCATCCGTCAGTGCCTCCGACCTCCGACTTCTCCGCCGACTGTTGGGGCCCGCCGACTGGTGGGCCCCGCCGACTGGTCTAATACGGAGCCGACAGGCCACGTCCGCCGCGGGCGGGTCTTGCTGGCTGCCGATTACTGTAGTCGTGCTTCTGATGACGCAGGCTTGGTCAAGGGGTGATGGCAACAGCCCCGCCGCCTGGCGGGCGATCACTGTGGCCACTCCCCATCTCATCTTGATTAATGGTGTGTGGGCCCCGGGGGAGGGCTCTGCCGACTCCCCCGGGCCGACTCCCGACGGGTCTGACTAGCGGTCCTCCCGCCGTCTCCCGAGGTCTTGCTGACTGGTGGGCCCTGCTGCCTCCGGGCATACAGACAAGCCATCGTGGGCGCAGGACTTGGTACTGTGGTGCTAATGTCAGGGCCGGCCGGGCAACAGTGCCACGCCGCACGGAGATCTTCCCGGGTACGGTGTGCTGTGGCCATGCGTGTCCTTGGTAAGGGGCGGAGTGGGTTTCACTGTAGCCACGCCTCTGCCCCGTCCCCCTTGATGGGGTCATGGTTCGTCGGGGTCGCCGGCCAACTCCCCAAGGCCGGCTTCTCTGGAAGTCATCCCTGGGACTCGGCCATGAGCGGGCAGTCGGCTGCCCCGCCGTCGACTCCTCAGGAGACGGCTCTTCGCCCTAGGGTCTTGAGGGGCGCAGCCTGCCCCGATGTCTTGAAAGGTTATGGGACTCGGGTTGGCCTACCCGTGGCCCATTACTCCGACAATAAACCCACCACATATCCTTCCTCAAAACAGCCACCATACCTACCTATTATGGCATTTCCATAGCCATTCCAAAATATATTGCCATGCAACTTTCCACGGTTTCGTTTCTTATGACACGCTCCATCATTGTCATATTGCTTCGCATGGTCATGTAGTTGACATCGTATTTGTGGCAAAACCACCGTTCATAAAAAAATTATACATGTCGCTCTTGATTCATTGCACATCCCAGTACACCACCGGAGGCATTCACATAGAGTCATATTTTGTTCTAAGTATCGAGTTGTAATTTTTGAGTTGTAAGTAAATAAAAGTGTGATTATCTTCATTATTAGAGCATTGTCCCAAGTGAGGAAAGGATGATGGAGACTTTGATTCCCCCACAAGTCGGGATGAGACCTCGGACAAAAAATAAAATAAAATAAAATAGGCCAAAAAATGAGAGAAGGCCCAACAAAAAAATGAGAGAAAACAGAGAAGGGACAATGTTACTATCCTTTTACCACACTTGTGCTTCAAAGTAGCACCATGATCTTCATGATAGAGAGTCTCCTATGATATCACTTTCATATACTAGTGGGAATTTTCATTATAGAACTTGGCTTGTATATTCTAATGACGGGATTCCTCAAAATGCCCTAGGTCTTCGTGAGCAAGCGAGTTGGATGCACACCCACTTAGTTTCTTTTTTGAGCTTTCATAAACTTATAGCTCTAGTGCATCTGTTGCATGGCAATCCCTACTCACTCACATTGATATTTATTAATGGGCATCTCCCTAGCTCGTTGATACTCCTAGTTGATGTGAGACTATCTCCTTCTTTTGTCTTCTCCACAACCACCATCTATTCCACCTATAGTGCTATATCCATGGCTCACGCTCATGTATTGTGTGAAAGTTGAAAAAGTTTGAGAACTTCAAAAGTATGAAACAATTCATTGGCTTGTCATTGGGGTTCTGCATGATTTCAATATTTTGAGTGATGAACATGGAGCATAGCCAGATTATATGATTTTGTAGGGATAAGCTTTCTTTGGCCATGTTATTTTGAGAAGACATACTCCCTCCATTCCTAAATATAGAGTGTATAGTTTTTGGCACGGAAATTAAAGAATGCACATGAAGGGAAAATTTCACAAGTTTTGGGCAAGACTACAACCGACTAATTGACATGAGAAAGTAGAGGAGCTTTCCCTATGTATGGAAATGTAATCAAATCCCTTAAAAAGTTATCCAAGTGAGTGGTGCAAGGCAATACACCTTATATTTTGAACTTCTTCTCAAAAATCTACACACCTTATATCAAGGAACGGAGGGAGTAATTATTTTGTTAGTATGCTTGAAGTATTACTGTTTTTGTGTCAATATTAAACTTTTGTTTTGGATTTTATGGATCTGAACATTCATGCCACAATAAAAGAGAATTACATGGATAAATATGTCAGGTACCATTCCACATCAAAAATTCTGTTTTTATCATTTACCTACTCAAGGACGAGCAGGAATTAAGCTTGGGGATGCTTGATACGTCTCCAACGTATCTATGATTTTTTATTGTTACATGCTATTATATTATCTATTTTGGATGTTTTATATGCATTAATATGCTATTTTATATGATTTTTGGGACTAACCTATTAACCTAGAGCCCAGTGTCAGTTTCTATTTTTCCTTGTTTTAGAGTTTCGCAGAAAAGGAATACCAAATGGAGTCCAAACAGAATAAAAATTTCATGATGATTTTTCTTGGACCAGAAGACACCCAAGAGACTTGGAGTGCAAGTCAGAAGAGGCACAAGGTGGCCACAAGGGTGGACGGCACGCCCAGGGGGGTAGGGCACGCCCCCAACCTTGTGGGCCCCTCGGTGACCTTTTGACCTAGATCTTCCTCCTACATATACTCATATTCCCTGAAAACTTCCAAGGGAGCCACAAAACCACTTTTCCACTGCCGCAACCTTCTGTACCCTGAGATCCCATCTTGGGGCCTTTTCCGGCATCCTGTCGGAGGGGGATTCAATCACGGAGGGCTTCTACATCAACATCATTGCCTCTCTGATAAAGCATGAGTAGTTTACCACAGACCTACGGGTCCATAGCTACTAGATAGATGGCTTCTTCTCTCTCTTTGATTCTCAATACCATGTTCTCCTCGATGTTCTTGGAGATATATTCGATGTAATACTCTTTTGCGGTGTGTTTGCCGAGATCCGATGAATTGTGGATTTATGATCTGCTTATCTATGAATACTATTTGAATCTCCTCTGAATTCTTATATGCATGATTTGGTATCTTTGCAAGTCTCTTCGAACTATCGATTTGGTTTTGCCAACTAGATTGGTTTTTCTTGCAATGGGCGAAGTGCTTAGCTTTGGGTTCAATCTTGCGGTGGTTGATCCTAGTGACAGAAGGGGAACCGACACGTATTGTATTGTTGCCATCAAGGATAACAAGATGGGGTTTTCATCATATTGCTTGAGTTAATCCCGCTACATCATGTCATCTTACTTAATGTGTTACTCTATTCTTATGAACTTAATACTCTAGATGCAGGCAGGAGTCGGTCGATGTGTGGAGTAATAGTAGTAGATGCAGAATCGTTCCAGTCTACTTGACACGGACATGATGCCTATATTCATTATCATTGCCTTAGATATCGTCATAACTTTGCGCTTTTCTATCAATTGCTCGGCAGTAATTTGTTCACCCACCGTAATAATTTCTATCTTGAGAGAAGCCTCTAGTGAAACCTATGGCCCTCGGGTCTATTTTCCATCATATAAGCTTCCGATCTATAATTCTAGTTTCCTATTTACTTCTTCACAATCTTTTACTTTCCGATCTATAAACCAAAAATACCAAAAATATTACTTTACCGTGTATCCATCTCTATCAGATCTCATGTTGCAAATAACCATGAAGGGATTGATAACTCGTTTATCACGTTGGGTGCAGGTTGGTGTTTGTTTGTGCAGGTATTCGGTGGCTTGCGTGTTGTCTCCTACTGGATTGATACCTTGGTTCTCAAAATTGAGTTAAATACTTACTCTACTTTGCTGCATCACCCTTTCCTCTTCAAGGGAAAAACCAATGCAAGCTCAAGAGGTAGCATCAGCATGCAGGGTTAGGTATGATAGCACTGTTTGCTATCTTATCAATGCATAATGACTACTTTGCCATTGTGGTGACCCCTTAACCTATAAAAGGATGCCCATGGCAACCGTAGAAAGGGTTAGAAGGTTGAATCCCCATGCATGCATACGCGCGTAGCCACTGCCGCCCCTAGGAAACCTTGCCGGGCAAGTGTACTACGTTCCACCACTATCCTTCCACCATCAATCCACCAAAGCAGGAGTAGGTTTTTACGCCTCGAGGTGGCCCGAACCTGGGTAAACTCGCCTATGTGATCCCTGTTGTGCTGTCCCACGCTCCTCTGCTCTTTGTGCAACATGACATCCCCCTGTCGAACCAACAAGGGGCCTTTGGTCCCGTAGGTGGCCGTGGTTTCCCATGACACCCCAGATCTTGGAGGAGCACCTCACCGTCGAGGCCACCATCGATGCCTCGCACACCAATGACGCAATGTGGTTGGCTGCTTTAAATGACAGTTCGTGGCCTTTTCTCGAGCCCACCCTCGGTGCCTTCGACAAAGACTACGAGGTGTTTTTTCAATGTGCACATGCTTACCTCATCTCGAGAGCCAGCAGGTTGGTACCCGGAGCGGCTCAGGCAACTCACCACTATGATGAGGACACCCATGATGGCGGAGGCCTCGCCCTCTTCCATGTCCAAGGATCCAATCGTTATCTTTATCTCTGACAAGGAGGAGTAGCTTGTCTTATTAGCTCACTATAAGGACCCATGTTCAGTTTGCTAGCTATTGCCATTCCTTAACAAATTCTAGTCAATTTTGCTATCTACTTTTACCATGCAGTCTGTTGCTCTAGTGTATATGTTCTATATGTCGTGCAATGTGGTGCTCACTTATTAACTGTTTGGTTAAGTTGTCGTGTTCAGTTAACTATTTGGTTCAATTCTGCAAATGTGATGTTCAATTCTTTAGGGTGCAATTTTGTATTGTCTTCCATGTGAGAAATAAATAGAATTTTTCTTTACAAAATACATGAGAAACAAACACAATTTCTATATTTCCAAGTTGTGAAGCATGCTTGTTTTTGTTAACTGTCTGATCTTCTAGTATGTTATACATTGTGCAATGTGGTGCTCAATTAAAGTTTGGTTCATCTTTTGTGGTGTTTAGTTAACGTTTTGGTTCAATTCTGCAATGCGATGTTCAATTGTCGTGGGTGCATTATGTTATTGTATACCATGTGAGAAATAAATCGAATTTGGTTGTACTAAATACATGAGAAAAACAAATACAATTGCTATATTTCCAAGTTTTTAAGCATTCTTGGTTTGGTTAACTATATGATCTTCTATTAGGAGTATGTTATATTGTGCAATGTGGTGCTCAGTTAACATTTGGTTCATTTGTTGTGGTGTTTAGTTAACTGTTTGGTTCAATTTTGCAATGTGATGTTCAATTGTTGTGGGTGCATTCTATTATTGTATACCATGTGAGGAATAAATTGAATTTGGTTGTACTAAATACATGAGAAACAAATACAATTGCTATATTTCCAAGTTGTTAAGCATACTTGGTTTGGTTAACTGTCTGATCTTCTATTAGGAGTATGTTATATTGTGCAATGTGGTGCTTAGTTAATGTTTGGTTCATTTGTTGTGGTGTTTAGTTAACTGCTTAGTTCAATTCCGCAATGCGATGTCCAATTGTCGTGGGTAGAATTTTGTATTGTTGTGCATGTGAGGAATAAATCGAATTTGGTTGCACTTAATACATGAGAAATATATACAGGTTCTATATTTCCTAGTTCTTAATCATGCTTGGTTTGGATAAATGTGTTTTCCATGTGGCTTGAATTAATCTGATGAATCTGCAATGTGCTTATTTTTCATCAACATATTTTACTGATAGCAAGATTTTTGTTGCTAAGAATGTATCCTTTCTAGAGAAGGAGTTTCTCTCAAAAGAAGTGAGTGGGAGGAAAGTAGAAATTGATGAGGTAATTGTACCTTCTCTCGAATTGGAAAGTATCACATCACAGAAATTAGTTCTAGTGATGCATACACCAACTAGAGAGAAAGCTAATGATAATGGTCATAAAACTTTAGATCAAGTTACTACCGAACCTCGTAGGTCAACCAGAGCACGTTCCGCACCAGAGTGGTACAGTAATCCTGTTCCGGAAGTCATGTTACTAGACCATGACGAACCTACAAACTATGAGGAAGCGATGATGATCCAAGATTCCGATAAATGGCTTGAGGCCATGAAATCTGAGATAGGATCCATGTATGAGAACAAAGTGTGGACTTTGGTGGACTTGCCCGATAATTGGCAAGCCATTGAAAATAAATGGATCTTCAAGAGGAAGATGGACGCTGATGATAGTGTTACTATCTACAAAGCTTGACTTGTCGCAAAAATGTTTTTGACAAGTTCAAGGTGTTGACTACGATGAGATTTTCTCACTCGTAGCGATGCTTAAGTCTGTCCGAATCATGTTAGCGCCGCATTTTCTGAAATCTGGAAAATGGATGTCAAAACTACATTCCTTAATGGATATCTTAAAGAAGAATTGTATATGATGCAACCAGAAGGTTTTGTCGATCCTAAAGGTGATAACAAAGTGTGCAAGCTCTAGCGATCCATTTATGGACTGGTGCAAGCATCTCGGAGTTGGAATACACGCTTTGATGAGGTGATCAAAGCATATGGTTTTATACAGAATTTCAGAGAAGCATGTATTTACAAAAAGTGAGTGGGAGCTCTGTAGCATTTCTGATATTATATGTGGATGGCATATTGTTGATCGGGGATGATATAGAATTTTTGGATAGCATAAAAGGATAATTGAATAAGATTTTTTCAGTAAAAGACCTCGGTGAAGCTGCTTATATATTGAGCATCAAGATCTATAGAGATAGATCAAGACACTTGATAGGACTTTCACAAAGAACATACCTTGACAAGATTTGAAGGAGTTCAAAATGGATCAGTCAAAGAAAGGGTTCTTGCCTATATTACAAGGTGTGAAGTTGAGTAAGACTCAAAACCCGACCACGGCAGAATATAGAGAGAATGAAAGTCATTCCCTATGCCTCGGCCATAGGTTCTATAAATTGTGCTATGCTATGTACCAGACCTATTGTGTACCTTACCATGAGTTTGGAAAGGGGGTACGATAGTGATCCAAGAGTGGATCACTGGACAGCGGTCAAAGTTATCCTTAGTTACCTAAGATGACTAAGGAAATATTTCTCGGTTGTGGAGGTGATAAAGAGTTTGTCGTAAAGAGTTACGTCGATGCAAGATTTGACACTAATCCAGATGGCTCTGAGTCTCGATCTGGATACATATTGAAAGTGGGAGCAATTAGCTAGAGTAGCTCTGTGCAGAGCATTGTAGATATAGAAAATTTGCAAAATACATACGGATCTGAATGTAGCAGACCCATTGACTAAACTTCTCTCACAAGCAAAACATGATCACACCTTAGTACTCTTTGGGTGTTAATCACATAGCGATGTGAACTAGATTATTGACTCTAGTAAACACTTTGGGTGTTGGTCACATGGTGATGTGAACTATGGGTATTAATCACATAAAGATGTGAACCATTGGTATTAAACAAAGTGTCCCTAGTAAGCCTCTACTAGACTAGCTCGTTAATCAAAGATGGTTAAGTTTCCTAACCATAGACATGTGTTGTCATTTGATGAACAGGATCACATCATTAGGAGAATGATGGGATGGTCAAGACCCATCCGTTAGCTTAGCATAATGATTGTTAAGTTTTATTGCTATTGCTTTTTTCATGTCATATACATATTCCTTTGACTATGAGATTATGCAACTCCCGGATACCGGAGTAATACCATGTGTGCTATCAAACGTCACAATGTAACTGGCTGTTTACAAATATGCTCTGCATGTATCTCCGAAGGTGTTTGTTGGTTTAGCATAGATCGAGATTAGGATTTGTCACTCCGAGTATCGGAGAGGTATCTTTGGGCCCTCTCGGTAATGCACATCATAATAAACCTTGCAAGCAATGTGACTAATGAGTTAGTTGAGGGATGATTCATTACGGAATGAGTAAAGAGACTTGCCGGTAACAAGATTGAACAAGGTATGAACATACCGATGATCGAATCTCGAGCAAGTAACATACTGATGACAAAGGGAATAACGTATGTTATCATTGCATTTGACCGATAAAGATCTTTGTAGAATATGTAGGAACCAATATGAGCATCCGAGTTCCTTTGTTGGTTATTGACCAGAGATATGTCTCGGTCATGTCTATATATTTCTCAAACCCGTAGGGTCCGCACGCTTAACGTTCGATGATGATTTGTATTATGAGTTATGTGTTTTTGTGACCGAAGATTATTCGGAGTCCCGGATGAGATCACGGACATGACGAGGAGTCTCGAAATGGTCGAGAGGTAAAGATTGATATATTGGACGATAGTATATGGACACCGGAATGGTTCCGGGTCGTTTTAGGTATTTTTAAAAGTACCGAGAGGTTACCGGAACCCCCCGGGGAAAGTAATGGGCCACTATGGGCCATAGGGGAGAGAGGAGGCAACCCACAAGGGGTGGGCCCCATGGGAGTCCGAATTGGACCAGGGGAGGGGGCGGGCCCCCTTTCCTTCTCCTCCCTCTCCTTCCCCCTTTTCCCCCCTCCATGAGAAGGAATAAGAGGAGGCGAATCCTACTAGGACTAGGAGTCCTAGTAGGACTCCCCCCTTATGGCGCGCCCCCTGGCCAGCCTCCTACCTCTCCCTCCTTTATATACGTGGG
This sequence comes from Triticum aestivum, assembly GCF_018294505.1. NCBI lineage: Eukaryota > Viridiplantae > Streptophyta > Magnoliopsida > Poales > Poaceae > Triticum > Triticum aestivum. The sequence goes on from NC_057812.1 coordinate 318,645,505, forward strand.
CAGGGCACCCCTTGACAACAACATCAATTGTTCTTAGTCGTGTGCGGTGCCCCCCTCCACAGTTTACTCCTCCGGTCATAGCATCGCTGTGCTTAGGCGAAGCCCTGCGCGGATCACATCACCATCATCGTCACCACGCCGTAGTGCTAATGAAACTCTCCCTCGACACTTTTCTAGATCAATAGTTCAAGGGACGTCATCGAGCTGAACGTGTGCTGAACTTGGAGGTGTCGTACGTTCGTTACTTGATCGGCTGGATCGCGAAGATGCTTGACTACATCAACCGCGTTAACCTAACGCTTCCGCTTTCGGTCTATGAGGGTACATGGACACACTCTCCCCCTCTCGTTTCTATGCATCTCCTAGATAGATCTTGCGTGATCATAGGAATTTTTTTGAAATTGCATGCTACGTTCCCCAACATGAACAATGAAGAAGACATCTGTTCACTACAGGATGGTACTAACTATTATACCTTGCCTTTTTTATTCCATTGCCCCATTTCCAATATAGACAAGATATTTATGCACATCCTTGTTTCCAGGCCTTTCAAAAATAGTTCACTGATGATTACCTCTCAAACCACATGTATGGTTAGGAGGCGAGGAAGGTATTCATACAACACCCACGGTTCAATATTGAAGTGTTCCTGAAGAGGATGAAGGATGGACAGTCAATCATCCACAGGCACTGGCCTAAAGTTGCAAAGACCTTCAACATCAATGAAGGCTCAATATTCGCCTTCTGCTTCAGCAGTTTTCCAGATGAGATACATCTATCTATGTACCGTCTATGATGCTAATTTCGAAAGGTTATAGATGTTGCATGTGAAACTTGGTGCTGGTGCGGTTGTGTAATGGGGTAGCTGAGTGCTAAAGCTATATGATGTTGTACTCTAATGTATTTCAATTATGAAAATGAAATATATTGTGTGCTTAATATGAAATGTCAATTAGATTAATAAATGGATTATTAATAATAGGATAATTAGCCCGCTAATTGGGTTTTTCTATTGCAAACGATTATTGAGAAAACACCGTGGGCGATGACATTAGGCAACACACATAGTTTCTAGGAATAAACCATGTTGGATTAATGAACAATCACACACGACATCCTCTTGAAAACTGTTTACCTTAGGCCACCTGGCGCAAACATTTACCACATAAAAAACTGTGTGTGATGGACAGCCTTTGCCACACAGTTTCTTCTACACACCATGTGTGATGCATTCAATAACGTAAACGATAAAATTTTTAATACCGTGTGCAATGGAAACACTATCACAAACGATTTAATGGAGAAAATTGTGTGTGATGTACCTGCGAACACAAACGTTTTCCTTGGAGCGACTATGTGGGATGTATATACAAACGGAAACGTTTAGCGGGGTCTGACTGTGTGGGATGTACTTACAACCGGAAATGATTTCGCCTGTATAATTGTATTTTTAGCACTACTGTACGTATAACCGTATTTGATTACTCGTCGGTTGCACACGACCTCATTTTGTCGAGCGTGTGTGCCAGGAGATCATATCCCTGACGGTTCGATCGTGTGGGAAGAACACCCCCATCGCCCACACTCACTAGGCGACGGTTCCAAATGCCATCGCGGAAAGGGGTTAAAAACCGTTTGTATAGCACCTCATTGTACTAGTGTATCCTCAATGTTCTAGGAGATCTATTTGATGTAATAATTTTTTGCGGTGTGTTTGCCGAGATCCGATGAATTATGGATTTATGATCAGCTTATCTATGAATATTATTTGAATCTTCTCTGAATTTTTTTATGCATGATTTGATATCTTTGTAATTCTCTTTGAACTATTGGTTTGGTTTGGCCAACTAGATTGGTTTTTCTTGCAATGGGAGAAATGTTTAGCTTTGGGTTCAATCTTGCGGTGTCCTTTGCCAGTGACAGTAGGGGCAGAAAGGCACGTATTGTATTGTTGCCATCGATGATAAAAAGATGGGGTTTTCATCATATTGCTTGAGTTAATTCCTCTACATCATGTCATCTTACTTAATGTGTTACTCTGTTCTTCATGAACTTAATACTCTAGATGTAGGCAGGAGTCGGTCGATGTGTGCAGTAATAGTAGTAGATGCAGTATCGTTTTGGTCTACTTGACATGGACGTGATGCCTATATTCATGATCATTTCCTTAGATATCATCGTAACTTTGCGCTTTTCTATCAATTGATCGGCATAAATTTGTTCACCCACTGTATTATTTGCTATCTTGAGAGACGCCTCTAGTGAAACCTATGGCCCCGGGTCTATTTTCCATCATATAAATTTCCGATCTACTATTTTTGTAATCTTTTACTTTTCGATCTATAAACCAAAAATACCAAAAATATTTACTTTACCGTTTATCTATCTCTATCAGATCTCACTTTTGCAAGTAACCATGAAGGGATTGACAACCCCTTTATCTCGTTGGGTGCCAGTTGTTTGATTGTTTGTGTAGGTATTAGGTGATTTGTGCGTTGTCTCCTACTGGACTGATACCTTGGTTCTCAAACTAAGGGAAATACTTATCTCTACTATGCTGCATCACCCTTTCCTCCTCAGGGGAAAAACCAACGCAAGCTCAATAAGTAGCATTGCCTCTCTCATGCTAGATGGTTTACCATGTATTGAGTGCAACAATGCTTTTAGTCTTGCTAATTAGATTCCCCCCATAGCATTCTCGCATATATTTGGAGATTTTGCAATGTTCCTTGTGAAGAATGCTTGTCTTACTTCTTTGCACCATATACCTGGTTCCATGAATATCGCCATTGTTGCATCATATTATTCATGCATTTGTGCTTCTAACAGTTATGGAAGAGAAGAGAACCATCATAATGGGTGATGTGTTTATCTACCATGCGCTTACGTTCTTTGTTTTGTTGTGTGCATGTGTAGGATACTTGGACTTTGTGTCGACTTCCACTTCATGTGAGTTGACCATTCGAGTTCTTGACAGTGAACCTCATACATTCTACCACGACTCGCTTCTACACCGCATTTGCTTGCACTTCGGCATTGTGAAGGACACACACGGACACGCTTTCAAGGTGACATCCTTCTTGAGAATGGATATTGCATATCATACTACTTGTGTTGCTTGCACCATGCGACTTGTTGGCCATCTTGGACCACTTGGTTGCACACATGTTAGAGATCTTGCTTTGACTTGTCATTTTCACCTTTCCATGCCTCATGAAATATATACCTTGTGTGTTGCATCCAATTCTTGGATTATTTGCTCCTATCATATGCTTTGTTGCAACAATGTCATTTCTTCACATATGCCATGTCCCATTGATTGCTACATGCTTGCGTTGATTGCCTCACAGAAGAATTGGTCTTTCTATTGTGTTGAGTGCCGCACTATCTTCACTACACCCTATGAACGTTATGCTTGGATTGTCTTGCACCTGACCCATGTGTTTAGACATATCATCTTCTTTGGTGTTGTGAATGATACATATGTGTATCGTAGAACATTTGTTGAGCGCTTTGTGCATGCTTGCTATGACCTCGAGGTAGATGCTTGTTCTCTTGTCATACATATTTGCATCACGACCTCACATTTACATGCTTGCTTCCATGATGTCCTTGATTGTGCTCAATTTATGTGCTTACATACCATGTTATAATCCTTTGTCACACCAGCTGTTATGCTTGATAACGATACTTGTTGGGTGGATCACCTCTTTAATACTTGGTTTTGCACTCACGATAACCACATTTGTTTTTCCAAGTGTTTTTTGTTCTTACTCCTTTTGAAGGAATCCCAAGACTATGCGACATTGGAGAGTGAACACTATGAGCTTCAAGATGATGAGTACTTGGTGATACGTCCATTTTGCATCATGTTTTCTTACTATTATTTATAATGTTTTTATCCATAATAATGCTTTTTGGAGTAATTATAATGCCTTTTCTCTCATAATATGCAAGGTATACACAAAGAGGGAGAATTCCGGCAGCTGGAAATCTGGACCTGGAAAAGCTACGTCAGACCACCTATTCTGCACAACTCCAAACAAGCTAAAACTTCAGGGAGATTTTTTATCAAATATTTGAGGAGTATTGGAGCAAATAACTACCAGAGGGGGCCCACCAGGTGGGCAAACCCACCTGGGGGCGCCAGGGAGCCCAGGCGCGCCCTGGTGCATTGTGCTCACCCAGGCCCACCTCTGGTGCCCATCTTCTGGTATATAGGTCATTTTGACCTAGAAAAAATAAGGAGAGGAATTCTGGGATGGAGCGCCGCCATCTCGAGGCGGAACTTGGGCAGGAGCACTTTTGCCCTTCGGCAGAGCGATTCTGCCGGGGGAACTTCCCTCCCGAAGGGGGAAATCATCGTCATCATCATCACCAACAACTTCCCATCTTGGGGAGGGCAATCTCCATCAACATCGTCAACAACCCCATCTCCTCTCAAACCCTAGTTCATCTCTTGTGTTCAATCTTGTTACCGGAACTATAGATTGGTGCTTGTGGGTGACTAGTAGTGTTGATTACATCTTGTAGTTGATTACTATATGGTTTATTTGGTGGAATATTATATGTTCAGATCCAATATGCTATTTAATACCCCTCTGATCATGAGCATATTTATCATTTGTGAGTAGTTACTTTTGTTCTTGAGTTCACGGGAGAAATCGTGTTGCAAGTAATCATGTGAACTTGATATGTGTTCGATATTTTGATAGTATGTATGTTGTGATTCCCTTAGTGGTGTCATGTGAACATCGACTACATGACACTTCACCATATTTGGGCCTAAGGGAATGCATTGTGGAGTAGCAATTAGATGATGTGTTACGAGAGTGATAGAAGCTTAAACCCCAGTTTATGCGCTATTCTGTAAGGGGCCGATTGGATCCAAAAGTTTAACGCTATAGTTAGAACTTATTCTTAATACTTTTCTCATAGTTACGGATGCTTGCGGGAGGGTTAATCATAAGTAGGAGGTTTGTTCAAGTAAGAACAACACCTAAGCACAGGTCCACCCACATATCAAATTATCAAAGTACAAAACAAGAATTAAGCCAACATGATGAAAGTGACTAGATGAAAATCCCATGCACCCTCAAGAACGCTTTGCTTATTATAAGAGACCGTTTTGGCATGTCCACTACTAGGGAAAACCTTATACATAACATCTTGGCAGTAGTGCTGGACAAAGTCCTGCGCTACTGCTACTTAGTAGTAGCGTTTGTAAATAAACCGCGCTACTGTTGCAGTTTTAGCAGTAGCACTTACTAGCAAAACGTGTTGCTTCTATGTTTGTACTCGGCGCAGATGGCTAGCACCACTTAGCAGTTGCGCGTATCCATACCCAGCGCTACTGCTACACTCACGAAACCGCGTACTAACCTTACCTTATCCTCTCCACGTGCCCGACCATCTCACTCACTCTCCCTCTCAGTCACTCTCACCCGCACTGATACCCGTCGTCGTCCGCCGCCTTCGTCCGTCGCCGCCGCCGCGCTGCTCCTCCACTGAGGTACTCCCTCTGTCCCTCCTCCTCCG